>NW_011888982.1:1651831-1685458 GCF_000151845.1 Pteropus vampyrus
TGGCTTTATAAAGTAGATAAAGTTTATTATTCTAAATTTTTCTCATACTCGGATTTCTCTTCAAATCATATATATCTTTCCTCTTTTACTAAATATTTTTCTAACTTTCTGATCAAGAATGAGTCATTTCTTATTCACAAGTTTTTAAATTTACCTTTAGCTATTTTATATGAATCACAAATTAAGAAAATAGCAACCACTTTTCCCAAAGAAACTAAACCTTTTTTTTTTTTTTCAGGGGAAAAAACAATTTTTTTTCTCATTTTTAAGAAAGCCTTAAACTTTGTGTCAGATGTTTTTAATCTTTAGAGTAGAGCAGTGTTGCATTCCACAATGATGAGCTTCGTTTACTGAGAGGAGTACAAATAACTTAATATTGTTCTATTTAATTAAGTGAAGTCAATTTAACTTAAAGATTAATCTCCATCCCCAGCCAAGGACTTCCATTCATCTTATTGTAGCAAATTATCCGTTTGTAAAGATTATTTCATATCACAGTGCAGTCAGTGATAGGAATGAGGCTTTAGCAAACTGATTTGTGGATATATTGAAAACACTTTTAAGTCTACTGATTTATTCAAAACAAAGACCAAGAGGGGCATGTTAGTAAAAATACATTCAAAAGTTTTTCAGTGCCCTGCATACTGACCTATTCTATTGTATTTCATTCTTGTATTTAGCTTTAGGTAGAGCTTTTTTTTTTTTTTTTTTTTTTTACTGAAATGAGTAGAATTGAATTAACATTGCTTAGCTTAACTAAGTGAAGTAATTAAACTTACATGAGCGTTTCATGCCCACTAAGGACAGATATCTAGCTTGCATTAGCATATTATCCTCCAATCCATAAACAAGTTATGTCATCCATTTAATTAAGTCTTTTTAGCATTTTGTACTCTCACTGTGTAGTTGCTGAGCATATTTGTTATATGTCTAAATAGCTCTTTGGGATGATAGTAAATAACATTGGATTTTTAATTTTAGTTTTTACTTGTTTCATGTTAGTATATAAAAATGCAGTTGAATTTTGTATGATGTAAATTTACTAAATGTACTCATTACTTTAGGATGTTTTGAATATTAATGAAGTTCACTTGGTCTATTTTTTTTTTTTTTCTTTGCTGGCTATGCATATGATGTCACATCTAAGAAATTATTGTAAAATCCAGAGTTTTGAAACTTTTGACCTAGATTTTCTTCTAAGAATTTTTTAGTGTTATGTCTAACATGTAGGTCGCTATTTCTATATGTTTGCACAGGGTACAAGGAAAAGGTCCAGCTTCATTTTTTTTTTTTTTTGCATGTAAATATCCAATTTCCCCAGATCAATATGTTGAAAAGATTCAAAAGACTGTTCTTTCCCATTAAATAATTTTGGCACTCATCGAATTCATTTGACCATATATGTGAGTCTTTATTGCTGGTCTTCCTATTCAATTCCATTGGTCTATATGTCTGTCTGTCGTTATGCCAGTACCAGAAAGACTCCTGATTATTGTGTCTTTGTAATAAGTTTTGAAATTTTTCACCTTTATTCTTCTTTATTCGAGATATTTTTGGCTATTTGGGATATGTTGTGATTCCATATTAATTTTAGAATCGAATTTTCCATTACTGCAAAAAAAAAACAAAACATATGGATTGCATTGAATCTATAGCTCACCTTCAGTAGTATTGACATCTTAACAATGTTAAGTGTTCTAATTCATAAACATAGAAAGAATTTCTGTGTATTTACATCTTCTTAAATGTCTTTTAGCATTTTTTTTTTTTTTTAGTTTTCATTGTATAAGTCTTCAACTCTATGGTTAAGTTTATTTCTAAGTATTTTGTCCTTTTGATGTTATTTAAATAAAATTTATTTTATAATTTTTATTTAGAATATACATTCTTAGTACATGTACACACAGTTATTTTTGTTTGTTCACTTTGTATCCTGTTAATTTGCTGAAGAGGTTTATTAGTTCTAACTATTTGTGTGTGTGTGTGTGTGTGTGTGTGTGTGTGTAATCTTTAGAGTTTTCTATATATAATATCTTATCATCTTCAGAGAGAATTTTACTTTTTTACTTTAATATTTAGATACCTTTTCATTTCTTTCTTAAGTATTTGGTAGAATTCACCGAGAAGGCCCGGGACTTTTTTATTTCTAGAGAATTTTCATAAGTGATCCAATCTCCTTACTATTTACAGATTTATTAAGATTTTCTATGTTTTAATTAAATTTAAACTAAAAAAGAAAAAGTTCACCCATTTCTTCCACATACCACCTTGGTCTCTGGCAATCACTAATCTACTCTTTGTATCTATGAGCATTAGTTTCCAGATATAAGAGGGATCAAATGGTACTTGATACTTTTCTTTCTTTCTCTGACATTTCACTTAGTATAATGCTCTCAAGTTTCATCCATGGTGTTTCAAATGGCAAGATTTCATTCTTTTTCATGGTTCAATA
Source organism: Pteropus vampyrus (assembly GCF_000151845.1). NCBI lineage: Eukaryota > Metazoa > Chordata > Mammalia > Chiroptera > Pteropodidae > Pteropus > Pteropus vampyrus. The sequence goes on from NW_011888982.1 coordinate 1,654,284, forward strand.
GTATTTATATATTCCCAGTTTCTTTATTCATTCATTCACGATAAGCACTTAGGTTGTTTTCATATCTTGGTTATTGTAAAACATGCTTCAGTGAACACAGGTGTGCATACACCTTTTTGAGTTAGTTATTTGTTTTCTTCAGATGGATATCCAGAAGTCAAATTTCTGAATTGATGATAGTTCTATTTTTAATTTTTGAAGGAATCTCCATACTATTTTCCATGGTGGCTATATACCAATTTAAATTCCCATCAACAGTATACAAGAATTCCCTTATCTCCACACCCTCACCAACACTTCTTATTTCTTGTCTTTCTAATAATAGTTATTCTAACAGTTTGAGGTGATATTTCATTTTGATTTCTATTTGCATTTTTCTGATGATTAATGATTTTGAATATCATTTTATGTACTTGATGTCCATCTGTATGTATTCCTTAGGAAAATGCTTATTCATATCTTCTGTCCATATTTAAGTGGACTATTTGTTTCTGTGCTGTTGAGTTGTACGAGCCCTTTATAGATTTGGATATTACACCCTTACCATACGTATGATTTCCGAATATTTTATCTCATTTATTAGGTTGCTTTTGATTTTTTTAACAGTTTTCTATTCTGTGAAGAAGCTATTTAGTTTGATGTAACCTCACTTGCTTTTGCTTTTGCTTTTGATGTCAGAACCAGAAAATCATTGCAAAGATCTATGTCAAGGAGCTTACTGCATATGTTCTCTTCTAGGAGTTTTATGATTTCAGTTCTCACATTTAAGTCTTTAATCTAATTTAGTTCATTTTATATATGGTGTAAAATAGTTGTCCAGTTTCATTCTTTTGTATATGGTTGTCTAACTTTTCCAACACTATTTATTGAAAAGATTGTCCTTTTCCTATTGTATATTCTTGGCTCCTTTGTCATAAATTAACTGACTATATCTACATGGGTTTATTTTTTGGGTATCTATTCTATTCCACTGATCTATGTGTCTGTTTTTATGCAAACACCATGCTGTTTTAATTACTATAGTTTCATAATCTTGGTAAGTTTTATATGTCTAGAAACTTCTCAGTTTTATCTTGGTTATTAAATGTTTTTGACATACAATTTTTCATAGTACTGTGTCATAATCTTTTCTTTTTTAGTTTTATATATTCAGCACTTTAATCTTTATTATCTCTCTCCTACTGTTATCTTTGGATTTAGTCTATCGTTCTCTCACTAGTTGTAAAATTAGGCTGTTGATTTCAGATTTTAGTTATTTTTAATGTAAGAGTTTGCAACTATAAATTTCTTCCTTAGGATTATTTTTTCCGCTGTTTTATAAATTTTGGTGTTTTGAATTTTTACTTTTATTCATCTCTATGTATTTTCTAATTACTATTAAGATTTCTTTGAAGTATTAGTTGTTTAAGAATTTATTGTTTAACTTTCACAAATATGTAACTTTCTAAAATTTTTCATTGTAATTGATTTCTGACTTCTCATTGAAGTCACTGGAAAACTTCCATGAGATCTATTTTTTGAAATCTATTGAGACTTAAATTGTTCCCTAACATATGTTCTATCCTGGAAAATGTCTCCTGTGCACTTAAGAAGAATGTGTAGCTATTTTTTGTTTGTTCATTTGTTTGTTTTTTTAATGTTCTGTCTGTATATGTCTGTTATATCTACTTAGTTTATTCTGTCATTCAAATTTTCTATTCCTGTACTTTTATATGGTTTTCAAATCATTATTGACAGTGGAGTACTGGTCTAAAACTATTATTGTAGACCTGTGTATTTCTATTTTCTGTCAATTTTTGCTTCACATATTTTGATGATCTGTTAATAGGTATATAAATGTTTATAATTTTTTTGTTGTAGTGAACCTATTATTAATATGTGATATGCTTTTTTGTGTGTTGTGAAGTTTTTTTGACTTAAAGTTTATTTTTTTCTGATATTAGTATAGCTACCTTTGCACTCTCTTGGTTACTATATGCATGGAATAATTTTTTCCTTCCTTTCAATCTATTTGTATCTTCTGATGTAAAGTTAGCCTCCTGTAGATAGCACATAGTTAAATCATAAGTGTTTTTTTGTTTTGTTTTGTTTGTTTTTAACTTTACTTCTAATCCTTGTGTTTTGATTGAAGAATTTAATTCATTTACATTTAAAGTAATTACTGTTAGAGCTATTTCCACCATTTTTCTATTTCTTTTCCCTATGATGTATAAGATTATTTGTCCTTTATTTCTTATGTTACTTTATTCTTCTGTGTTTAGTTTTAATGTTGTAGTAAAATATTTAAATTCTTTTCTTATTCCCTTGTGTGTATATTCTATAGCTAATTTACTTATCATTACCATGGACATCACATTTAACATTATAAAGTTATAACATTCTAATTTCAATTTTTACTAACTTAACTTCAGTAACATACAAAAACTCTGCTTCTTTATATCTCTGTCTCTAACACTTTTGGATGTTGATGTAACAAAATTATACCTTTATACATTTAATGTCTCCAGACATAAACTAATAATTATTTTAAATGCATTAGTCTCTTAAATTAGGTAGTAAACAAAATGTGGAGTTACAAACCAAAGTTACAGTATTTTGTTCAATGTAATAACCTCTAGGTCTATCCATGTCATTGTAAATGGTAGGATTTCATTTTTTAATGGCTGAATAATATTCCATTGTATCTATGAACTATAACTTTTTTATCCAATCATCTGTTGGTGGTCATTTAGGTTGCTTCTATATGTTGGCTATTATAAATTATGCTGCCATGAATTTTGGGGTGCATAGACCTTTACGAATTATTGTTTTGATTTTCTTTGGATAAATACCCAGAAGTGCAATTGCTAGTCAAAAGGTAGATCCATTTTAATTTTTGGAGAAACCACCAGACTGTTTTCCATAGTGACTAAACCGATTTGCAATCCCACCAATAGTGTATGAGGATGCCCTTTCCTCCACATCCTTGCCAACACTTGTTCTTTGATTTATTGAAGATCACCATTCTGAGAGGTGTGAGGTGATATCTCATTTTGACATACAATTTGCATTTTAATTTGGTTTTAATTTGCATTTCTTTGATGATTAGTGACCTTGAGCATATTTTCATATGTCTATTGGTCATTTGTATTTCCTCTTTGGAGAAGTGTCTGTTCAGGTCTTCTTCCCATTTTTTAATTGGATGGTTTGTTTTCATGCTGTTGAGTTGTATGAGTTCTTTATATGTTTTGGATATTAACTTCTTATCATATGTATCATTAGTGAATATCTTCTCTCAGACAGTTGGTTGTCTTTTTGTTTTGTCGATGTTTTCCTTTGCTGTACAAAAACTTTTTAGTTTGATGTAGAATCATTTGTTTATTTTTTTCTTGTGTTTCCCTTGCCTGAGGAGATATATCCAAAAAGAAATTACTGTCAGTAATATCAAAGAGCTTACTGCTTATGTTTTCAAGTCACATGTGTAATCAAATTTCATACTTAAAATTTTTCTATTAAATTCCTAAATCAGAAAATGGAGTCAGATTTATGGTTCTGAACAAAATGCAGTAGAATTAGTTTTGCTTATTTGTCTCACTTAAGTTCACCTTAACATCCTAGACATCATGCATAAAATGCATGTGTTAAGACTTGAAAGGCAGATATAGGAAGGCAGATCAGCCAGGGAACTCAGACCCTAAGGAAAGACATGGCAGCGAGGGCCCTGGAATATTTTGGGCAGCCTCATATATCTTGGTTGGCAAAAACTTTAAACTCTTCTTTTCTTCTGTTTTCTTACACAATAAATGAATCAATCTACCTTTTTTTTTTTTTTTCTTTCTTTTTTGGTGTTTCTTTAGTAGCTATGCAAACTCTTCTTTGGTTCTTTGTTGTTTTGGTTTTTGGTTTTATTTAGCATCTTTGTTTTACTCACAGTGCCCATTAAAGTCTTTGCAGAGATACCAACATTTATACGAAGGTAAAAATCAATGGGTGGTTGTGGAATTGAAGCTGTAAGTATGTGAACAAAAGATATAAACTGAAACATCTAGCCCTCAACTCTCCTTTCTCTTTTTTTCTTTTCATTCAGAGTACTCTTTTTACCTGGAGATGTGAGATTTGTCACTTTAGGCATTGTAGTCAAGTTTTAATATTTGTTCCCCTCTGTACGTATAGAAAGCAGGTGTGGGCTAGCTTGAGTGAGAATAGCACATTGTTCTCTAAGGAATGTTTCTATGCTCATGCCTCAACAGTATTCCTGTGGAGCATTAATGTGTTTAGGGGATTTGTTTGTTTCTTAATTGGAAATGTTTGATGTATATTTACTATTTTAGAAATATAATCTATAGAAAAAAATAAATGAAGAAAATGAGATTAGGTTAAATTATTAATTCATAGAAAACAACAAAAGAAACAACAAAAACAAATTATATTTTATATATGAAACAAAACAAATATTAAATTTTACATATCTTGAGATACAATAATGATAATTGCACTATAATTAATAGTATTCTTAATTAATACATAATTCTAAATTCTTAAACTTGTAAATTAAAACAACCTTTATTACATGCAGGGTCTCCCAAGGCTGAAATCACAGTGTTAGCCAGGCTGTGTTCTCATACAGAGCTTAGGGTCTTTTTCCAGGTTCATTTAAGTCATTGGCAGATTCCAGTTATTTGTTTGTAGTATTGATTTTCCTGTTTTTTCATGTTTTTGGGCAGCCACTGGTTACTCCAAGTTCCTAGCATCCACTTTCTAAAGGACTTAATCATGCAGTCCTCTCCCAACTAAGGAGATTACTTCAAAGCCAGCAGGAGAAACTGTCCCTGTTTGAATCTCCTACACTTTGTAAGATATCCCACATAACAAAGTCTGATTAGCACAGTCAAAAAAGAGTGTTCACCAGGGGTTAGGAATCTACAAGTCATTCCAGAATTATTTCTGCCACAGCTCAGAAGCTTCTATTCTAGTTTAGGGTTCCCAGCTTGGCTAAGGTTCAGATTTCTCTGGGAATTTATCAATAAACCATATTCATAGGCCTCTGTATAATCAGAATCAGATTCAGAATCAGAATATACCTACTGAATCAGATATGTGTCTTTGATGAGCTATGCAGGCAATCCCTATGCAGCCAACTGTGGCCCCTAGAACTTCTCCCGATAACCACTGCTCTGTTAAATACAACATCTCACCTGGCTATTATTTTATTAAAATATTAGAGTATTTTAAAAACTACAATTGAGTTCTTGAGAGGACAAATAACATAAATGGGATCATTAAAAATTAAGTGGCAAATGGAGAAATATCAGTATAGCATTTAGAATTAGTGATCTGTTAATAGCTACGTCTCATTAAAATAGTAATTGCTTCTTGGCATCAAATCAATAGGTAATTTCTTACAAGGAAGGCTTTTAAATATTACCAATGATTTAAACTTGGAGTCATTCTAAAGGCTAAAGTATTGACAGTTTAGATCTCAGTGCTAACTCCTGGCAGATACAATTTTGGGCAGATTAACAAATATACTTTGGTAATTTTTTTAAAGCCAATTTCCTCAAATTGTGTTCTGTAGAATTTAATTTTTTGACATTAGCCATTGGAGGATTAATTATTATCTTATTTCAGTCTCTTGATGACAAGATTTTGAGTTACTCCTAAAAATTCACAAGGAAATGTGGAAAAATTATGTGATTTAAGTGTAAATTGGGCATGTGTCTTTCTTGTGGATGAAGTGAATGTTTCAGTGTAATTTTATTGCTTCAATTTTGAATGTTCACAGAACTTTTTATTTTTGCTTTCTGTATCTAGACTACTCTCCAGAATGTTGAGATTGCCAGAGAAGTGACTTCTGATAAAAGGAAAATATTGCTCTACCTAAACTCAAGTAAGATTATTACTTTTCAATATGCTATTGTGAGTAAATTAATGAAAAAATTCTTTCTCTACATTTATATAAGGGAGTTGTTTTCTTCAGTATTAAGTTTTATGAAGTCTCTTTATCTCTTCTAAAACAATATTGAACATTTTTTTTTTTTTAAATCTCCTGGTGTGGGGAGAATAATAACATTTCAAACACATACCAATGTTTAGTAGTTAGACTGTTTTAGACATCTTTCCATTATATTCATTTAAATAACTCTATTAAATTTATGTTATTACTTTAATGAACATGATTCAGAGAAATGGACATTATTAATCTTCTTCAAAAACTTACTTTGTGGTAGAGGGTCCATCGCTCCTTATCAAGAAGAGAATCGGTGTCACACCTTTTAGTGAGCACTGGAGTCCTGGAGAAAGAATAGATATACAGTAATACCAGGATGCCTTGGCAAAGTTTTGTAAAACGCTTCACGACTCTAGAGACTAGGGGACTATCCCATTCTCTTTAAGTTTTTTTTTTTTTTTTTTTTTTTTACAATAAAGGATGAAATAGTGGTAAATTGTAAAATAAATCAAATATACCTTCAGAAAGGGAGTGTGGGTCAGCATAGTCAAAGGAAGTAGAAGGTGAATATTGTCTGTGACCCCGGTGCTAGGACAAGTGTTACTTTTGAAAAGAAAGACTTAAATTTTATTTGCTAGAGATATCAAAACTTTGGATTAAAATAACTACATCTATTTCTCTAATAAATTACCACAGTATTTTTGAGTTTTTATTTCCTGGTAATACAAGGATTTACAGAGTTGTTTAATGAGAATCATAAAATTCATTGTCATCTATTACGGTAAATGAATGCTAACACTTGAATATGTATTGTGTATATATCATGTATTAAATTATATCTAAGTGTAATATTAAAATGACAAGAATAATTCAGTATGTATATCTGTATGTTATGAAACTTGTAGAATTCTAATACTGGCTGCAACCTTGCAGATGGTTTACTAATGGGGTTCTCAAGGATTATGGCAAGGTCCAGAGCCATCTAGGATTACAAACAATTAGGTCTGGAGTTGTTCTTATTACAAAATATTCTGTTAGATATGGAAGTCATAATGACTATATTTGTCATAATGAGAACCCAGATAGGGATGGGTTGCTAATAGACTGATTATTCTCCCCCTCCCCGATCCTGATCCCTAACCATCTGATATCAGGTAGCTTTTTCCTTATTACATTAAACACTGAATTCTCATCATTTAAATGAACTCAGAAAAATTTAATGCATACTTTCCTAAGAAGCAAGATCCCAAATGTACCAAAAGTGCTGGATTATATCCAAGGTTTTCAATTTTTTTTTCATAGCTTAGCTTTTTTTCATAGTTATACCATTTCTTCAAATAAAATATCATAGAGAGGCTCAATAGATAAAAGAAAGCGGGGAAAGAACATGTTTCCTTGAAACATGGTTGAGTGTTCTAGAACTACTTGTACTCTCTACTACTGTTTTTTCTTGCCTCTGAATCCATTCCTCATTCCCCTAAACCCTTCATACCTGATGGATATTTATATTTCCTGGAATGTTGTTATTCCTTGGCTTCTCAGCCTTTCATTCTGAAACTCATATAAAAGAATTAACTAAACAGAGACAGAGGATCAAACCATAGAGGTGGAAACTACCCAAATTATGCTGTGTTAGCCATAAATGGCAAAGTTACTACTTTTCAAAAAAGTGTCATTTATTACATAATTAAAATTTCCCAGTGTAACATGTTACTCTGTATGCTTTCACTTCACCATTATGAAAAGCATTATTCACTGTAAATCTTGACAAAGTCCCAAGTTACATACTATAAATGAAGAAAGGAAGAGAGGCAGTTGTAAGGAGAATAATGACAATTCATTTGAAGGTGGCTGTTTTCTCTTCTGCAATCACAAAGAGTAAATATGTTGTTTAAAAAAAATCCAGATGAATTTTAAATATTTTTCTGTCTTCTTGGGTATATATCTGCCTTCCATGTTTTTTAAAGAGTTCAAAATACTTTATTGAGAAGCAATGAGATTGAATTGATATTGTTTTGAGAGGAGATGAATAGATGGAGAAATAGTAAACATAATCTTATAAAACATAACCTTAACCCACATTGCCTATTTTCTGCACATAAGAAATATTTTTAAATTTTATGTATCAGCATGCACTGTTTGTTAGATTTATTATAATCTCTCACCTGACCTGTAGAATTGTAATTGTGCCTTTTATGTTTTATTGATTCTCATATTTGTCTACGTTTAAAGCCAGACTAGCTTCACATTTGAAGGCAAATAGTCCCATGAGCAAGAGCTCGCTTGATATCTGGTGTGGGAGCAGGTGATGCAACTGGATTGTTTGCCCCTGTTTTGTGCTCGCTGCTCTCTTAACTGAGCTCGAGGAGAGCTTTTTTCTTCCTGGCATTTTCTATTGTCAGAAAAAGATTCCTTTAATGTAAATACTTAATATTTGAAAGTGTAAAATTTATTCTACAACTGCTTTTCTGTGCTTTCAGGATGTTTGAGGCATGTGACCTTGCACTTTGATTGTTTTTTACATTATCTATCTCCTTTTTGTGCTACACATGGAATCTGATCACAGAATGTAGCTTATATTGACCCATATGCCAACAGAACTGTTAATCAAATCTTCAGCCTTTTCAGGCATGTTTGAGATGTTAGAGTCACTGCACTGATAAAAACACCTCTACTTCCAGTTTTGTCTATCATGTCTATCATGGCTATGTTGTCTATCATGGATAAAATGACACACATAAAATGCAAACAAGCCTAGCTTTGAGCCCAAGACTGACTTTATATTTTCAGCAACTTTCTTGATATATTTTGACTGTGATACCATCCCCATCAATCTTGCTTATAGGGTTCTAACTGAATAAGTTGTCTGTAGGAGATGTAGTTCTTGATCAGAAGTGTTAATAGTAATGCTGTTTGCTGATGTAAAAATAGCATGCTGACTTGAGTTTGGTTTTCACTTATTTTTTATGAGAGTTTTTTATTTTCTGTGAGAGTTTGAGGGGGAAAAAAACCTGTAATTTCTCCTTGTGACCCCAGGATTTATCATCATGCCAAGATATGAAGAAATAATAAATGTTTCAGAAAAAAATAACAAGTCTATGAAAATATTTTGGGAGCTGTATTCTGTATATTTCAAAGACATTCTCCTGTAGTTTCATAAGTCTTGCCACATTAAAAGAAAGAAAGAAGGAAGGAAATAAGAAGGAAGGAAGTTTTGAAATTAAAAAAGTAAAAAGAGTGCAATTATAAATACAAATGAATACATAAACAAAAAAAAATCCTCATCATCAAATTGTAGTATGTTCTTAGTCAATACTTAATATCACCCTCCACTTCACTGTAACCTTAAATTATACAATTGGCCACTCCTTAACTTTTAAAATTCCAGCTGTTCATAATGTCTATAACCATCCACTGTTCTTGTCTTTTCACTCATATTCTGATGATTATTTTCATTCTTATCTTGATTTATTTTTTTCCTCATTCTTAAACCCCAACTGTCCTCAATGCTGTTAACTCTGTATGGTAATAATTATCCAAAGAAATATTTTTTTTCCTCTATTAAATACCTTCTTAACATTTAAAGACCAAGAACAAATGACACCATCTTCTTAAAAGTATTCAGGTGCCCCAATTCTAACTATTTATTCTTTTCTACATATCTATGATAACATTTTAGATTATTTTAGTCTTTCTCTACCAGATTGTGAACTTTTTAAAATATTTTTTCTTTTTAATTACAGTTGACATACAATATTATATTAGTTGCAGGTGTACAACACGGTATTTAGACATTTATATAACATATAAAGTGATCATTCTGACAGATCTAGTACCCTCTGACATCATACATGGTTATACAGTATTATTGACTGTATTCCTTATACCAGACTTTACAGCTCCATTATTATTTTGTAACTACCAATTTGTACTTCTTAATTCCTTTTTCTTTTCACCCCTCGCCCCATCTACTTCCATCTGGCAACCTCAAAATGTTCTCTGTGTTTGTTTCTGTTTTGTTTGTTCATCTATTTTGTTCTTTAGATTCCGCATTAAGTGAAATCATATGGCATTTACTTTCTCTGTCTGACTTATTACATTCAGCACAATGAGGTCAGTCCATGTTGTTGCAGATGGCAAGATTTTATTCAATTTTTTATGTTTGGGTAATGTTCCACTGTATACATGTACCACCTCTTCTTTATGCATTAATCTATTGATGGACACTCAAGTTGCCTCCATATCTTGATATTGTAAATAATGCTGCAATGAACATATAGATTCACATGTTCCTTTGAAGTAGTGTTTTGGGATTACTGGGTCCTTCTTTGGTCTCTTATTATAGCCTTTGTTTTAATGTCTATTTTGTCTGTTAGAAGTACTGCTACTTTACCTTTTCATGTTTGTTCATTTCCATTTTAATGAAATATCTTTTTCTGTCCCTTCTGTCCCTGTCTGTGTGTGTCTTTCAATCTGAAGTGAGTCTCTTCTAGGTAGCATATGTAAGGGTCTTATTTTCTTAGCCATTCAGCCACCCTTTCTTTTGATTGGAGCATTTAATCTATTTACATTTAAAGTAATTGTTGATAGCTATGAAGTTATTGCCATTTTATTAGTAGTATTTTTGATCTTTTGTTTTCTTCTTCTTTTTAAAGAAGTCCTCCAACATTTCTTGTAACAGTCATCTGGTGTTAATGAACTCATTTATCTTTTCTTGTTTGGGAAATTCTTTATCGATTCTAAATGATAGTTTGCTGGGTAGAGTAATCGTTGTTGTAGGTTCTTTCTTTTCATCACTTTAAATGTTTCATGCAATTCCTTCTGGCCTGCAAAGTTTCTGTTGAGAAATTAATTGACAGTCTTATGGAGGAGCTCTCTTATAGGTAAATAATTGCTTTTCTCTTACTACCTTTAAAATTCTCTCTTTGGGGACATGGTTCCATAGTGTAGCAGTTAGCACATCTGCTTTACATGCAGAAGGTCCTGGATTCACACCCCAGTGGAGCGATGGTCCATATTTTATGGCCATGCCACCCTTAACAAGCCTGATGCCTGATCTTGGAAGCTAAGCAGGGTTAGGACTAGTTAATATCCCAATGGGAGACCACTTACGGAAACCAGGTACCTTTGACATAAAATAATAATAGATAATTAATAATAATAATAATAATAATAATAATAATAATACATTCTCTCTTTGGAAGAGGAATGGAGAAGGTGCAGCAACATCCCTGATCAGCCTGCCTGGAAATACTGGAACTTCTAGCAGCCAGCAGCAGGGCCCAGTCATCAGGGCCGAAAGCAGAGAAGCGCTACAGGACCTCAGAGAAGCGACAGTTGATTTTTACCTAACCTGGTTGCAAAACCAAGGCTGCAGCCCCCATCTCTCAACCCAGAGGGCCTTCCCCCCATACCCTCTGATACCAATCACTGTGGAGCCCCAGGGGAATCTGAGAAAATGCTACCGAAACTGTTGCTAACACAGACAGGAACTAAAACAGAAAGTAGCAAGTGTGATTAATTTCTACAAGAAAATAAAAAAGACATTTAGGCTTCATATAAAGCAGGGATTCAAGAGGCTTAGACACCACCTAAGTGCCTTCTTTGCAGCAGGCTAAAGAGAGACCTTTATATAAAAAATCTTTCTGGAAAAACAACAGAATGCACTTTTGTTAATACCCAGGTGGAGAAATAGTCCATTAAACACCACAAACAACCAAAGTGAGATGGAAGCTCAGAAAGAAAGAAAAATCTCCAGAAAATAAGCTTACAGATATAGAAATATGGGACTTAAATGACAGAGAATTCAAGATGCTACTTCTTAAAAAAACTCAATGAGATCCAAAATAACTCAAATCAACAATTTCAGGAACTGAAAAAAACAACTAGATGGGCAGAGCAATGAGATTAAAACCCTCAAAAGGAACCACAAAGAACTTCTGGAGATGAAAAACACACTGCAAGAGTTAAAAAATGAAATTGCAAACTTGGGAAATAGAGTCGACCAAATGTAGGAAAGGAACAGTTATATCAAAGACAGAAATCTAGAAATAAATCAGAAGAAAAAAGAGAGAAACCAAAGAATGAAAAATAATAAAAGATAAATTCAAGAACTAGCTGATACTATTAGAAGAGGAAACATAAGAATAATAGGCTTTACTGAAGGCGAGGAAAAGGAGCTGAGACTAGAAAGTATTTTCAGACAAATAGTGGACGAGAATTTCCCAAATCTAAGGAATGAGCTGGAGCTTAGAATTCAAGAAGCCAACAGAACACCCAATTATATCAACCCAAAAAAGCCTTCACCAAGACACATTGTATTAAAACTATCAAAAATCACTGACGAAGACAGAATTCTCAGGGCAGCCAGAGAAAAAAAGATGGTAACTTATAAGGGAAAACCCATTAGATTATCATCGGACTTCTCAGCGTAAACTTTACAAGCCAGAAAAGAATGGAATCAAATATTTAAACAATCAAATGAAAGGAACTACCAGCCTAGAATAATGTACCCAGCCAAACTCTCCTTTAAATATGAAGGAGAAATTCAGACCTTTCCAGACATACAAAAATTGGAATTCTCCACTATAAGGCCTGCACTACAGCTCACCTAACACAAAATAACAAAACAAAACAAAACAAATACATAATTAGGGGTAAAGTGACTATCAGGTAAATAGAAACAGAGCAGTGCAACTCTTACTAAGAACAGAGCATTATAAGCTTAAATAATAAGAAGAGAATTGCTATAACAAGATAGTAATGAACATTCAGCATACATAGGGACAAATTGAGACAACAATGACTGAAAAGGAGAAATTCAAAGATCCAAATACGAAAAAAGGGAAAAGGTATAAGGCACACGCAGAAGAAAATGGATAACTGTATATATACATAACAATCCTTTTCATATTCGTAATGGTAACCACACACCAAAGATTCAGAACCAAAGTATATAACATTAAACAAGAAGAACCAGAGGCAAAACCCACAAAAGCCAGCCAAAATAAAGAAAATAGAAACACAAGAACAAGGAAGAAATAGAAACATCGAGCTACCAGAAAGGAAAAGATAAAATGGCTATAAGACCTCATATTTCAATAATCACTCTAAATGTAAATGGACTAAACTCATCAATAAAAAGGCACAGAATTGCAGAATGGATCAAAAAAATAAAACCTAACGATATACTGCCTCCAGGAGAAACATCTCAGCTCCGAAGACAAACATAGACTGAAAGTGAAAGAGTGAAAAAGATATTTTAAGCTAATGGCATTCAGAGAAAAGCGGAGTAGTGGTACTAATATCAGATGAAATAGACTTCAAAATAAAAAAGGTAAAGAAAGATACTGGGGGACACTACATAATGATAAAGGGAATCACGCACCAAGAAGACATAGCACTTGTTAATATCTACGCTCCCAATCAGGGAGCCCCAAAACATGTAAAGCAATTACTAACAGAACTAAAGAGAAAAACAGACCAAAACACCATCATAGTAGGAAACCTAAATACTCCACTGTTGGATATGGACAGATCATCCAAACAGAAAATCAATAAGGAAATAACATCCTTAAATGACATATTAGAACAGCTGGACATAATTGACATTTACAGAGTCTTCCCTCCCCAAACAGCTGCTTATACATTCTTCTCTAGTGCAAATGGAACATTCTCAAGAATCAACCACATACTGGGACACAGAAATAGCCTCAACAAATAAAAGAGGGTTGAAATCATACCTATAGTCTCTGATCATAAAGCTTTGAAACTCGAGATCAACTGCCAAAAGAAATCAGGAAGAACCACAAATACGTGGAATGACTGGGTTAGAGAAGAAATAAAAAGTGAGTTCATGAGATACATAGAAATGAATGATAATGATAGTACAACATATCAAAACTTTTGGGACACAGCAAAAATGATCATAAGAGGAAAGTTCATATCATTACAGGCCTATCTCCAAATACAAGAATGAGCCCAAATAAACAAACTAATGCTTCATCTTAGAAAACTATAAAAGGAAGAACAAATGAGGTCTAAAGTTAGCAGAAGGAAAGAAATCGTCAAAATTAGAGGAGAAATAAATGAAATTGAAAACAAAAACAAAAACAAATAGAAAAAATAAATACAACAAGGAGCTGGTTCTTTGAGAAGGTTAATAAAATTGGCAAACCCCTGGCTAGACTCACTAAAGAAAGAAGAGAAAGGAAACAAGTAAACAAAATCAGGGGTAAAAGAGGGGGAATTATGACAGACACTGCAGAAATACAAAGATCATACAAGAATACTGTGAAAAAATATATAACGCCAAATTTAATAACCTAGAATTAATGGACCAGTACTTAGAAAAATACAATCTTCCTATCTGAATCAAGAAGATCTGGAAAATCGAAATAGATCAATCAGCAGTATGGAAATTGAAACAATCATCAAAAACCTGCCAAAAAGTAAAAGTCCGGAATTAGCTGGCTTCACCAGTGAATTCTACCAAACATTCAAAGAAGATTTAATATCTATTCTCCTCAAATTCTTCCAAAAAATCTGAGAGTAGGCAATACTTCTCAACTCATTTTATGAGGTCAATATTACTCTGATACCAAAACCTGGTAAAGATAACACAAAAAATAAAACTACAGACAAATACCTCCCATGAACACAAATGCAAAAATCCTAAATAAGATACTATCGAACTGTATATAGCAACATATTAAAAAGATTATACACCACAATCAAGTGGGCTTCATCCCAGGGGCACAAGGATGGTTCAACATATGCAAATCAATTAATGTGATACACCACATAAACCAATTAAAAAGTAAGGATCATATGATCATATCAATAGATGTAGAAATAGCCTTTGACAAGATACAGCATCCATTTATGATCAAAACACTTTACAAAATTGGTATAGAAGAAAAATACCTTAACATAATAAAGGCTATATATGACAAAACCTCAGCCAACATTATTCTTAATGGTGAAAAACTAAAAACCTTCCCTTAAGATCAGGAAAAAGGCAAGGTTGTCCACTATCACCATTCTAATTCAACTTAACATTGGAGATCCTAGCAAGTGCAACCAGGCAAGAGAAAAATATAAAAATCATCCAAATAGGAAATGAAGAAGTCAAACTGTCACTATTTGTGTATGACATGATTCTCTATATAGAAAATCCTAAAGACTCCACAAGAACACTACTAGAAACAATCAGCAAATATAATAAAGTCTCTGGATACAAAATCAACATTTAAAAATTCATAGCGTTCCTATAGTCAAATAATGAAGCATCATAAAAAGAAGTGGAAAAAATAATTCCTTTAGCAATTGCAACAAAAAGAATAAAAACCTAGGAATAAATGTAATGAAACATGTGAAAGACCTCTATAATGAAAACTACAAGACCCTATTAAAAGAAATTGAAGAAGATACAAAGTAATGGAAAGATATTTCGCGTTCTTGGATTGGAAGAATCAATATAGTTAAAATGACCATATTATCTAAGGCATTATATAGATTTAATGCAATCTCCATCAAAATCTCATTGGCATTTTTTAAAGAAATAGAACAAAAAAATCATCAGATTTATATGGAAGCACAAAGACCCTGAATTGCCAAACCCATCCTGAGAAAAAAGAATGAGGCTGGAGGCATCACTATGCCTGACTTCAAATTATACTACAAAGCAACAGTAATCAAAATGGCATGGTATTGGCAGCAAAACAGACACACGGACCAGTGGAACAGAATCGAGAATCTAGAAGTAAATCCATATTTATATGGGCAAATAATTTTTGACAAAAAATCAAAAACATACAGTGGATAAAAGAAAGTCTCTTCAATAAATGGTGCTGGGAAAATTGGAAGGCCACCTGCAAAAGAATGAAACTAGACTGTTGTCTAACATCACCACACACCAAAATTAACTCAAAATGAGTTAAGGACCTGAATATAAGACCTGAAACAATAAAATGCATAGAAGAAAACATAGGAACGAAACTCAAGGACCTTGGACTTAAAGATGGTTTTATGAATTTGACCTCAAAGGCAAGGGAAGTAAAAGCAAAAATAAATGAATGGGACTCCATGGAACTAAAAAGCTTCTGCTCAGCAAAAGAAATTGTCAACAAGATAAAGAGACAACCATCCAAATGGGAAAATACATTTGCAAGCAACACCTCCAATAAGGGCCTAATATTCAAAATATACAAAGAACTCATACCACTCAATAACAACAAAAAAAGAAACGATCCACTCAAAAAGTGGGCAGAGGACCTAAACAGACACTTCTCCCTAGAGGAAATATGAATGGCTGACAAATATATGAAAAGATGCTCAACATCACTAGCTATTAAGGAAACGCAAGTAAAAACCACAATGAGATACCATCTCCCACCTGTTAGAATAGCTATAATCAACAGGACAAGTAATAACAAATGTCGGAGAGGATGTGGAGAAAAAGGAACCCTCATACACTGCTGGTGGGACTGCAAATTTGTACAGCCACTATAGAAAACTGTAGAGCAGTTCCTCAAGAGCTAAGAATTGATCTACCATATGATCCAGCAATCCCTCTACTGGATATTTACTCCAAAGACTTGAAAACTCATATCCGAAAAGATATTTGAACACCAATGTTCATAACAACACTATTCACAGTGGCCATGGCAAGGAAGCAACTGAAGTGTCCCATGATAGATGATTGGCTAAAGAAGCTGTGGTATATATATACAATAGAATATTACTCGACCTTGAGATTATCATGCTAAATGAAATAAGCCAGACAGAAAAAGTTGAAAATCACATGATATCACTTATATGTGAGATATAAACCTAAAAGCAATAAATGAACAAGACAAACAGAAATTCAGGGACATGGACAATGTACTAGTGGTTACGAGAGGGTAGGGGGTGGTGGAGGAGGGAAGAGGTAGACAGGGTAAAGGGGGTCAATTATAAAGGGATTAGGGGAGGGTGAAGTGGGTAAAGTGGATAGAATATTTGGTAACTGAAGGAAACCGGACTTTGGGTGGTAATCACACAATAGAATACATAGATGTCAAATTGTAATGTACATCTGAAAATTATATATTTGTATTAACCAATGTTATCCCAATAAATTAATAATAAAATAAAATAAAATAAAATTCTCTCTTTGCCTTTAACCTTTAACATTTTAATTATTATGTGTCTTGGTGTGAGCCCATTTAGGTTCATCTTGTGCTTGTGGGCATCTATGTCTATTTCCTTTGCCAGGTTAGGGAAGCTTTATGTCATTATTTTTTGAAATAGGTTTTCAATTTCTTGCTTGTTCTCATCTCTTTTTATACCCCTATGGTATGCTTGATATTGTCTCAGAGGCTTTGTAAGTTATCCTCATTTTTTTTTTTTTTGACTCTTTTACCTCTTTGCTATTCTGATTAGGTGTTTTCTGCTACCTTAATTCTAAATTGCTGATTTAATCCTCTGCATCGAGTAATCTACTGTTGATTTCCTCTAATGTAGTTTTCATTACAGTTTTGGTATTCTTCAGATCTGATGGGTTCTTTTTTATGTTTTCTATCTCCATTTTTATGTTTTCTATCTCTTTGTTGAACTTCTCATTAAGTTCATCTGTTCTTCCCCTATGTTCATTGAGCATCCTAATAACTTATGTTTTGAATTCTGCATTTGGTAGATTTCTTGACTCTTTTTTGTTTTGCTCTTTTCTTGACTCCATTTGTAAAGCTTTTTTTCCTGGAGCTTTATTCTGTTCTTTTCTTTGGACATGTTTCTTTTTCTCTCAATTCTGGCTGCCTCCCTGCATTCGTTCCTATGTATTAGCAATAAAGTTGGGCTACTATGTCTCCTGGTCTTAGTAGCATGACCTTATGTAGGAGGTTTCCTATGAGTCTCAGTGGCCCAGTCTCACAGGTCACCTGAGCTGGGTGTTCCAGGTGTGTCTCTTGTATGGGTTGTGTGTGCTCTCCTGTTATAGTTGCTATTTGCATGTTAATGGGATGAAATGACCGTTGGGCTGATTAGTTGTGAGGACTGGATTCACTTTAACAGGGTTGCATTTTATAGTATTATCTCCAAAATCTTAGTGATTTTATTCTATACCCTCTCTTATCAATTTACTTACTCTAGTTATTCTACTTGAGTTTGTTGAGAACTTCTAATCTATCATTGTCTATATCCTTTATGCCTTTGTGCCCTTATATAACATGGAGTCCATTATACATCAATATAGTCACTATTGTGATTATCACTGTACATTCTCAACCTTTTTTTTTTTTTTTTTTTTTGGCTTTTCTGTCTTTTCCTAATACTTACTTGGAAAAAAATTTAACTAGGGTTAAGCCATATTTCTATCGGCTTATCCAATTAGCAGAATATGATTAAAGAAAAACATATAATTATGTGGATAAATTCACTTTAAAATTTTGACCTCAAACCACAATCAGATCATAACTATTACTTGTCAGTAATCATTTGTCTGACATGGCTATTTATATATTCATTCTCCCTCAAACTTTCAGCAGAGTTCCCCCTTTATCATTATATCCAACAATCTTGTTTTTACTTTATTACAATAGAATCAATAGAAGAAAATTACCTATTCACTTGGAAATCTACCAAACTACCTGCGTCTCAAACCATATTCCCGATTCCTGTGAGTAAAACATATATACTCATCTTAGACAATAACTCTTCACTTTTATAATGGTTCAAATTCATCTTTCCTAATCAGCCTAAGTATTTCCTCTTGTAATTTCATCTTATTTATCTATCATCAATTTATTTCTCTGTATTCTATTCTTTTTAATTTTTATCTTAACACAAACATTGTTATATCTTAAATGAAATAAAATCTCTCCTTTAATTCCATTTATCCCTCTAATATCAGCCTGAACTTTCTGCTTAGCTCTATATCAAACTTCTAAAAGTGGTTGTAGGGGATGGCTCCATAATGTAGTGGTTAGCACGTCTGTTTTACATGCAGAAAGTTCTAGAGGGCCTGGGTTCACACCCCAGGTGGAGCCACAGATCATACCCCCAGGTGGAGACAACCTGTCTTCAGAGATTCAGTTTTTAAGGAGAGATGGCAACATCCATAGGTCAGGGGTAAAAGTGGTGGTGGCGGGGGAGGGGATTAAATAAAAATAAAAGTGGTTGTAAATATTCCATGTTTCTAAATCTTTACATTTTATTCTCTCCTGAAACTGTTACAAAAAGGTTTTTATCCATCTGACATCATTCTTACCGAGGTGACCAGTGGCTATTTAATATTATGTCTCTACCCCTTTACTCCCAATTTAATATATCTTCCAACCTAACATGTTTATTATTTTAATATCATTTATATTACATTTTATACATAGTTTTGCTACTTTTAAAATTAAAATATATTTGACATATAACATTGTTTAAATGTAAGATATACAATATATTGTTTCGATACATTTATACATTGTATTGATCGCCATCGTAGTGATAGCACCCCTACCACATCACATAATTATTATTTTTTGTTGTTGGAATAATTATGTCTAATTTCGTACCATGTTTAATGACTGTAATACCATAATTTTGCCTATATTCATTATATTATGCATTAGATCTCTACGCCCAGTTGCAGGTTTGTACCCTTAACAACAGTTTTCCTATACCCCCATCCTCCAGAACCTGATAACCATTATTTTACTCTATGTTTTTACAAGGTTGGCATTTTTAGATTCCACACATAAATATCATACAGTGTCTGTCTTTCTCTGTCTGACTTAAGTGCAAACAAAAATTATACATTGGAACTCCAAATGTAAAAGTGTGTCATTGCTATTTTTTTTAAAGAAGTTTTAAATATTCTCAGTTCACATTTTAATATCTTTTTTATGGAATTTGTGATTTTTTTATGGAAATTATTTATTCCAATGAAACTTCTCAACCTTTTTTCTCTAATATTTTGAAATCATTATGAGTGTTCATTATTAGCAAAACCAAGAACGATTTGAGATTTTTCTTATTCTAATGGTACTTTGTGATATTGATTTCTCTTAGGATGATAAATGCTTTTCTTAAAGTGGCGAGGTTTTGTAATATGTTTAGAAAATATATGCAGGTTGTGTTAATAGTCATAGCTCTAAAATTAGACTGCTGAGGTCAGAGGTTTTTGGTATCATTCACTAGCTGTGAGACCTTTGACACATAAACCATAACTCATGCTATGGAAAAAATAAATAGATACTATATGAAAGTGTTTAATGCAATTTCTATCAAAAATTAGCAAATAATATTATAAAGTGGATTTAAAATACTAAATCCTGGCCAAGACATAGAAACAACCAAGATGTCCTTTGATAGATGATCAAATAAAGAAGATGTGGTACATATATACACTTGAATTTTGCTCAGCCATAAGAAAAGATGAAATACTGCCATTTGTGGTAACATGGATGGATCTTGAGATAATCATGCTAAGCAAAATAAGACAGAAAAAGTTGAGACTCATGATTTCACTCATATATGAGATATAAAACTGAAAGCAACAAACAAGAGAAACAAAAAAATCATAAATGCAGATAACAACTTCATAGTTACGAGGAGGAAAGGGAACAATGAGAAGGTAGATAAGGGTAAAGGGTATCAAATATATGATGATGGAAGGAAATTTGACTTTGGGTAGTGAACATCCAATCCAATATACAAATGATCCATTATTGAATTGTACACTTGAAACCTACATAATTTTATTAACCAATGTCACCCCAAGAAATTTAATAAAAATTAAATAAAAATACATACACATATAAAACACTAAATTCTCATTTAAGTTTAAAGTTTATAAATATTTTTGGAAAATGTTATATTTAAACTTTTATTTAATTTTTGCAGTAGCCTTGTTAAGGAGATATTCTTGGGCTCATTTTATTACTGATGAAGTAAGAAATATCAAATTTAATATTTTGGTTCATACATACAATGTAATAGTACTCAGCCATTAAAAAAAATGAAATCCTACCATTTGTAATTACATGGATGGACCTAGAGATATTATGTCGAGTGAAATAAGTCAGACAGAGAAAGATAAATATTATATGATTTCACTCAGAACCTGGGCTATAATTAACCTAGAGGTTCCTACCAATAGCACAAACAGCATCCCTCTCTGCCAGTGGAGCTCTAAGAACCATCAAGTATGCTGCTCCAATGACCCAAATGGCAGAACAGTTTGCACAGCAGTCTGGATCTGTTGCTGAACCTTCTCTTGTTCTGAGTTCCACTCAAAACTAGCAACTTTTACCCAAAGTATATGTTTCTTCCCAAATCCAAAGATGGCCCAGTAGGAGTAGTACAAGAGGCCAGAAGAAACAATTTATCCTTTACCTTGTAAAGAATAATTTGACAGCCTCTAGATTGCTGAACCTCACAAACTTTGAGGGTAACATAATTAAGCCAACAGAGATCCTACAAATTTAAGAATGAAATTCATAGAATGCAAACACTTGTTAATGCTATCCTCTGGCTATATTGTTTTTTGAATACCCTTAGGTATTATAAAATAGTGGTTCTTCAAACAGAGCATTCATCAGAATCACCCAGAGAGCTTGTTAAGACTCAGGTTTCCGGGACCCAAACCTGGAGTTTCTGATTCGATATGTCTGGGATGGAGCCTGAGAATTTTTATTTTTAACTTCCCCAGTGCTACTGATTCAGGGACCACTAGAAACTGAAATAGATGATTTATATCAGAAAGCAAGCTATTAAGTTGACTTTACTGTAATTTGCCCTGATAGCTGTGTTTTATTTCTGAGTTTGTTCTGTGGGTAAGGGATTAGAGGCCTGTGTAGAAGATAAACTAATGACATTCAGACTCCAGGGTACCAGGTACACTGGGAGACCATGTAGGACCCTAGTGTTAATCTACTTGTGTCCAGGTACTATGTGACATTATACAGCAGAATTAAACTCAATGTATTTCAGAAAAGGTAAAATTTGAAGCATATATATTGAATATTCTATGCATGACATATAGTATATTTATTAAAAAGTATTTAAAAAAAGACAAGAGATTTTAAATTATTATCAGTAGCAGATCTAAGAATTATTCTTTGAAACCTAATTCTAAATTCTAACCTAAGTTAAATTCTAATCTAAGGTAATTCTCCTTTAAAGCACATTTGAGTGAAGGAAATTTTGAGAACAATGAGAAAACATTTGATTATGTTATGGGTATTCTCTATTTTCTATTTGAAAATTAAATTATCTATAACAGTTATTTGGTAGATTTTATTCACGTATTCATCCATTAAACAAGTATGTATTGAATACCCACTATATACTAGGATATTTGTTAGCCACGGGGATTCAAAGATGAATAAGATATAAATTCTGCCTTTATGGAGTTCAATCTAGTAATTTCTAGCTGAATCTTTACAGAGGAAGGCCAGCATCCTGCTTCTGATTCTTCCTTAGAAAAATTTTATGTTTCTTTGAATAAGATGACATGTCTAATGCAAAATTCATCTGTTAATTGTGTTTCACAGTCTTCACCTTCCTCAATTAAGGACATAAGTCCAAAAAAAGAAGAAAGACTTATGTTCCATGTTTTCTGCTCTGAGGATTACAGTTCAGGTTTGCTTTTTTAATGTGTCAAATTAAAAAAAAATAAAATAAAGAGATATTTCAGATTATCTCCAAAGGATATTTTTCCGTGTCACAAACTCAAATGGCTGCTATAGCATCCTACCTGCTCTACTAAATTAAGAGGCAATAGCTATGTATAATTAAAATTAAAAGATATAGTGATTTAAGTCTGCTGTTGATAACATCGGTAACATCAGTAAGGGTATAACTATTTCCAATCAGTTTGAAATGAATAGATCCCATTGATTTCAATTGCTTGTCTTTGAGAAAAGAAACAAAGAATTGTCTGTAACTAACTAGCACTTCGTAAATAAAATGGATGCTCTTTTTCATTTGAAAACCCTAGAAAGGTATAGTCATAGCAACTACTCTATTTCCTTTAAACATTTATCAGTGCCTTTTAAAAGTATATTGTCTTAATAAAGCTTCTTGCACACTCTTGTAGAAGATATGTAACTATTTTAACAGTTCCTGTGGACAAACACAGCAAGATTCTGCACACATCACAGAACTAACATGTCTGGACATTTGGGACAAGAGCTATTATTAGCAAGGTAGTATAACAGGCTCCAAGTGAGGAAGCAGCCAGCTGTTCACTCTTTCAGTAAATGAAGCAAGCTGGCTAGAGTGTAGGAGAAAGGTAAAATGACAATCTAATAAGAGTATATTTGGTTTAGATGTAATAGTACAATCACAATACAAATGACTTGTCCTTCATTGCTAATGAGCCGGCCGCACTGGAGTATTTTCTGGATAAATAGTTTATTTTTTCTTGTATTTTCTTTTCAAATTTTAACATTTTCACATTTTTCTGTTTTCATTTGTCTTGTCATATATCATAAATACTCATTCTTTTTAAAGCTTGTAGGTTTATGAGACTTTTAATCAAAAACATTAGGCTGTGTTTTTTAAACATTAGGCTGTGGTTTTCTAGGAGACAAAAGTAACTCCAATGTCAAACTACCAGGGTTTTATTCTAAAAATTATGTTTTATTCAACTTTGTTTCATTAAAATAAATAGTGTAGGACAAAGGGAAAATAATACATTACAAATTTTTGTTAATTTTGAACCATCACTTCATAGCATAGGTTGTTCCAGTATGCCAGGTGAATCAGTATTATTCAGTTTATTCACAAGAATACAATTTGAAACAGCTTGGTAAATCACTTATGTTGTAGTTGATTAATTAGCCATAAATTATAATGAAAAAAACATACTTTTAATGCAGAATTGTGAGGGTGAAACTAATCGAGATAAGACCAAGGATACCAATTACTATTAAATATTTTTCCATTCAATACATTAGTATATTATGACAGAACAATAAAAGGAAGCATCCCCAAATTTTGCTGCATCATTATACCTCTCAGTATTCACTAGAGTGTATAGAGTCAAAGAATTCATGGAGATGGCTAAGTGTGTCCTGATCTCTAAGAGCCAGCCTCACCAAACCTGGCCATGAAGGGCCTGAGCAGAAGTACAAGGGAGAAAATAACAACAAAAGTTTTTGTTTTATTTGTTTTAGAACAAAATCATAACAAAAAAAGTTTAGCGTCACCAGATTCTACTTGGTCTAGGATATAGCAGTCTCTGGCTCAAATCATACGCTTTATGAATTTCATAACTTTACTTGTCTTCTTTGAACCGTAGTTATTTCATCTGTAAAAATAAAGAAGTTAGCCCCATTCCAGTGTTACATTCTAATTACTCTTTGCCTTAAGGTTAAGGCATGGAATTACTTCTGGCAGAAAAATACAAA
Source organism: Pteropus vampyrus (assembly GCF_000151845.1). Lineage (NCBI taxonomy): Eukaryota > Metazoa > Chordata > Mammalia > Chiroptera > Pteropodidae > Pteropus > Pteropus vampyrus. Next base: position 1,678,596 of record NW_011888982.1, read on the forward strand.
TTTAATCATGTTTTTCTCTTTCAATGTGCTTATTTGCTTTATTTATCATATTAACAACAGAGCTAAATCTATACTATGCTCAAATATATATAAATAGGTGACGTTATCAATGAGTGCAGCATTTATCCATTTATTTTAAAAGAGAGCTTTATTTTTAATATTTAAAAATATTAAAACATAAGTTTTACTTAGATTTTCTCTAAGGTTTAAATTAATCTTTATCATTTGAAAACATAATTTCTTCTCAAATACAGCTAGGGCAATTATAGTATTTTAATTGCTTTGTTTAAACCTATTTTCCTACTTTAAATAGAAAGAAAAACATTCCTTGATAAAAACATATATCAGTATAATTATTAAAAATAATTAATATTATTAAAAATTATTTCAATTTCAGTACCATTTGAGTTTAGAAAGTACTATCCTGTTTCTATGCGACATCATAAAAGTCTCAGTTTCTATGAGTTGAATCTTTAAGATGGGAGTTTAATATTGTCTTTGGTAACAAAGTATATAAATTATTATAATTTGATAAGTTCATGAATTAACTCTACAAGCTGTTTTACATATTATTTATCATTTTATGATTTATGGGTAAACAAGATAGCACAAATGAAAGTCTAAGGAAAATTTATGTAGCATAATTGGGGAGCAGAATGCAGTCCTACAAATAAGCAAGATTTATTTTCAAATGAAATTTTATGAATTTTGTTTAATTAAATATAGAAATGTTGAGAGAATTATAAAATATAAGAAAATATATTACTTTAAAACTATTACAAACTGTATTTTCCACCATTGCCTTAAATACATATGGTTACTAGTGTCCATTATATATCAAGGATTTACAAGGAATTCCTATAGTTTATATTGAAATAGAAACACACATCATACCAAGAGCCAAAATATGTTAGTTTCTCTCAGCAAAGAATGGGTACCAGTAACCAACTTGATGCTTTAAGTTAGACAATATATTTAATTAAAATTTATTTTTAGACAATTGTCTCATTATAATTACTTGTCTTGACCTTAAAATTGTTCAATGCATATCTTTTATTATTAAATTTGTTGCTTGAATTTAGGTAATGATTTAAAAGATGTGATGTGGACTATTCTCTATGTGAATAAGAAGAAAATATTATTTGTTTTCAATGTGAAAATATTTTAGTGATTAAAATATTGATGCTTTTGACTTTAAAATATTATTTATTTCTAAAACATGTGTCAGATTCCAACTTTATAAATTCTTCAAGAAATATCTGTAAAAGATGACGTACCAAAGCAGACAAATTTTAGCTTAGATATTAGGAAAAAAATGTATTTAGTAAGCCAAAACATAAAGAAATGTATGTATATTTACACATTTGATTTTGTATCATTTTACATAATCTTTACAGTAAGTTTCCATGGCTGTCATTGCAGCAAAATTTTGTCTATAATTTTATTTTAGAATTTTGTTTTAGTTATCTATTCCTATGTTATAAATTAGCATATAATTAATGGCTTAAAACAACACATATTTATTACCTCAAAGTATCTGAGTCATGATTCTCAATAGAGTTTGGCTAGGCTCCCTTCTTCAAGGCATTTACAGGGCTTCAGTCTAGGTGTTGGTCAGGGCTAGAGTCTTGTTTAAAGCTTTTAAAGCTGCTTCTGATTTTATTTGCTTCCAAGTTACTCAAAACCATGTAATAAAGAATGATAAAGATAATGTATTACAGTGTAGAAGACTGATACTGGAAATATTCTGAGGTACTTTAGATATACTCCTAGGATTATGGTGAGCTAGAAACATAGTAACTAAGGAAAACAACAACAAAGAGCAAAATATAAGAAATAATGTAGGAATGTTTATTTGTGAGGTAATATGTCGCATTGCATAACTTCAAAGATGCTTTTAGCTCTAATAATTTAGAGTATAAACTGACATATTTCAGGCTAGTTTGAGGGTAAATTCATTTTCAATGTCTTCAGAAAATGCAAATTCTACAGTCATCGTCTAGTTATAACATTGTCATCTCTTCAGATCAACCAAGAGGACCCACTCCGAAAAAGTTGAGTAAAAAGACTCTTCTAGAATGTCTAATAATAACAGTCACCATTTGGAGGTTCACTCTACCAGCATCATAGCATCTCCTCAACATTTTGGAGGAGACTGGTTTACCCCTACCTACTGCAACTACACATCCTTGGAGTCGGTGTGTGTGGGCACAATCTGAGATACTCTCATTAGTTGAACATTTTCTCTGTATTAAATACATGTCACTATAATTTTGCATCCAAGCATTACCTCTCTTTTCTTAATCTACCACATTTAAAAGAATTAAAGTAACAAGGGATAGCATTGCAAGCTGGAGCATGGAAGAAAATTTGGTAGTGATAAATACTGAAGACCAATAAACTTAGTCTATTTGAAAAAAGTGAAAAACAATTTAGAGGTGATACATGGTGACAATGAAATACCCTGGGCTGCTATGAACTACTAAATAATGCTTTGGCCACCTAATGCATTTGAGAGGGTCAGAAAGTAGCAAAAATCAATAAAACATTTCAATGATATACTAGTCCTCTGAGATTTGGCATGCTTCTAGATTAACCTTTTGTTAAACGAACAAACAAACAAACGAACAAACAAAAACTTTAATGGATGAACACCTTTTTAAAAGAAAAGTTTTATTGAGCCATATGCTAGCCTGGAAAGGACCAGGTCCTGGGGCATGAAGTCTAAATCACCAGAAGAATTGCAATGTGGAGAAGACAACATGTCTGCCATCTTGGAATTTATGAGTGCTTTTATATGTTATGTTTTGGGGAAGAAAGTTTGCAGGTTTTCTTAAAAAAATTTACATTGGCTACGGATTAGGGAGGTGAGAAAAGATGAAGCACGGGCAGTTCTTGGATAGTTTCACAGTCCTTAGGAAAGAATTATTTACTGCTTTTGGTTGGTTATAGGCAGCCATCCTGAAAAGTTCATGCTTACGCAGGATGCAGTGGTTCTAGTGGTTGGTTGCCTGGAGGTTGATTCAAGGCTCCAATAAACAATCAGTAATATGTTAGTTGACCCACAGCTATTAACTGGTTAATTGCTCAGTCTCATTCTCTCACTCTCTGGCTCACTGTAATTTAATTTAGGACAGCTCTGAATTTTCATGTTGTCGCTTCTAAATTGCACTTGTGCATCCAGAATATATTGAATTTGGATAAGATGTCCCTTCTATGTACTCTTAAAAAAAACTAAATTTCATAAAAACTTTAATCCAGAACAGAGTCAGATTCCACATATTTCAGGGAAATGGTCTAATCACTATTTAAAACATTTACAGATATTTTGTAAAATTTTATTACATTATTGTGTATGAACATAGTTTATGATCTCCATCAGACTTTGGTTTTTATTTGAACTTTAGCAACCACAATGTCATTTAAAGTTTTGTTTACAAAACTTTAATAAAGTGAAAAATGTGTTTTTGTGTGATAAAACTCAGATATAGCACGAAACATATACTGCTACAAGTGTGTTTGTCCACAACAGTATCCTTAAAATTGTTTATATGTGATGGTATGATCAAATAAATTTGTATACAGATGAGTGTGCTCTGAGCTCACTGGTCAAAATTGGAAACTAACTTGCCAAAGTTAGAAAAGGGTTTTTAATTTGGTACTATTAAAAAATAAACTGAAGCATACTACAAATATTATTTGAGCAAAAGTTGCTTCAAATCAGGCAATGCAAAAAAAAAAAAAAAGAGAGAGGTGGTTAGGAGTGTTTCACCAGTAAGAGCTAGGGGAAAGACATTTTTAGAGAAGAGGCAGAAGCAAAGCAAAAAATTATTTGATTGGTTATAGCCGAAATAGTGACATTATTTGAGAAAGACTAGTAGACTAGTTGGCTGTTTGTGATTGGTTGTTCTTAGTTTTCAATTTCTTAAGCTTGAGGAATTACACATTTAGATTTTGGTTTGCTTAAGTGGGCTACTAAATCACTAAAGCCAACTAAATTTAATGATCTCCTTGTTTAATTAACTTAACAGTTTTTATTTAGGGATTTAATTTTTTTCTGTCAAGATTCTCTGATAGTAATTTTAGTATAGAGAGACTATTAATCATTAATTCTTTTGAGCATATTGAGTAGGGGTAACAAAAAAAAAAGGTTTACATTATTTAAGTTGTTCACTGAAAGAATCTTGAGTATTTGGAAAAAGAGAGGAGGAACTAAGAAAAAAATATAGAGAGTCATATATTAATAAGTGTAGAAAACTTGCCTTAAAATAAAATAATTCTTAAATTTTCTAGAAAGGTCACATTTAGTATTTTTCTATTTTATGATATTATATTATCATTATTATATTATTTTTACTTTAGAATGGAGAATGGATATAAACAAAATAAGACAGAGATATATTGAGGCCAAAGTAATATAAATTATATAGTTTCATAGAAACTGCAAGTAGATATGAACTGCTCTAAGATAACGAAATAATGCAAATCAGGATTTTAAAAATAAATAAAAGACTTTAAATGTTTCTCTTGCCCAAATTTGCTGTAATGCTCCTTTAAGTTTTCCTTGGGCACTACATTGTGTTTCTTTATAGATCTGTAACTGAACAAAGCTCATAGAATTCATAAGTATATAAGATATAATTAAATGTCAATTTCAATTAATTTATTAAGTAGTACTATTGATATTATAGAAATATATCAAAAAATGAGGAGAAAATGATTATTCTTAGGGAAATACTATGTTTAAATAGCATCTCAGTGTATAAATATACCAGTAGAATTGGAAGTAATGCTTCTCTACAGAGATAGCTTTAGATTCTAGGGAGAATTTAAGTCCATATGTAAAAAGGAATTTTTCCTAAACTCAGTATCTAAGTCATGGCTTTGTTTTAAGATAGTATTAATGTAGTTCTCAGAGATTATAAAAATGAGAAAACATCCATGGATTTTTGATCCATGTTTACATTTCAAAGAACAGAGCTCTTCTCATTGAAAACAGGCCCTTACATGTTTGTGTTTCTGTTTACTTAATTAAAAATTTGGTTGGATGCTATGTAAGTTTCCCTGAGGTGAGAAAAATCAATGTTTTCATCTTGAGTAATGCATTACTTTTCGGTTTTCTATTTTTTTTTCCCCAAGTAAACCATGAGGAACAAAATATCACTGAATTTGGATAATTTCCTATCCACAATATCAATCCAGAGCTATTACCTTTGTATGCAGCGATATTTTTACAATTTAATCTTTAGGCTGATTTTTTTTTTCTTGAGGAAGAATTTTTTAATGATATATAGCACTGTAAATTTAAGGTGAAGATGATGATTTCATATATTTATGTATTTCAATATGATCACCAATGTAGCATAAGCTAACAAATCCATTGCATTACATAATATTATTAATTTTTTTGTGGCGAGAACATTTAAGTTCCAGTTTCTTGCAACTTTGAAATATTTACAGTATTGCTAACTATAAACACAATACTATGCATTAGATCTCCAGAATTTATCATCTTTTGTACCCTTTGATCAACATCATCCCAATTTTCATACCCCTTCCCTCAGACTCTGGTAATCACCATTGCATTCACAGTTTCTATGAGTATTTTTATTTTTGTGATTCCAAATATAAGTGTATCATACAGTATTTGTATTTCTCTGACTTATCTCACTTAGCATAATGCCCTCATGGACTATTCTTTTTGTAGCAAATGGCAGAATTTTCTTCTTTCTAATGACTAAATAATATTCCATTGTACATAGATATGAAACATCTTCTTTATCTATTTATCCACTGATGGACACTTAACTTTTTCCATATTTTGGCTATTGTGAATAATGCTTCAGTAAATATGGGATGTTCTTTTATCCCATTTACATTACCTTTAGATATATGAAGTAGGATTGCTAGATCATATTGTATTTCAAATTTTTATATTTGAGGAACCTCCATATTGTTTTCCGTAGTGGCTGTACCATTATACATCCCCACCAACAGTGTGTAAGGATTCTCTTTTATCTGTATTCTCTTTTTGACGATTGCATTCTAACAAATTGAGGTGATAGTTCATTGAATTTTGATTTGCATAGCTGATGATTAGTGATGTAGAGTACCTTTTCGTGTACCTGTTGTCCATTTACATGTCTTCTTTGGAAACATATCTATTCAGTTCCTCTGCCATTTTTAAAATCAGATTTTATTTTTTGCTATCGAATTGAGTGTGTATGTATGTGCGTGTGTGTGTGTGTGTGTGTGTGTGTGTGTGTGTGTCTGTGTGTGTGTGTGTGTGTGTGTATAGTGTTAACCACTTATCTGATACATGGTTGGCCAAAATTTTCTCTCATTCCATAGATGGCCTTTTTTATTTTGTTGATCATTTTTCAGTGCAGAAGATTTTTAGTTTCATGTAGTTCCATTTGTTTATTTTTGTTTTTGTCGCTTGTGCTTTTGGTGTTATATCCAAAAATTGTTGCCAAGACTAATGACAAGAAGTATTTTTTCTATGTTTTCTTCTAGGTTTTTCAGTTTCAGGTCTTATATTGAAATCTTTAATACATTTTGAGTCAATTTTTTGTAGGCACTGTGAAATTGTGATATATTCATATTTTTCTGCATGTGGGTATCCAGTTTTCCCAATGCCATTAACTGAAGAGACTATTTTTTCTCCATCTGATATTTGGGCTTCATTATCAAATATTAATTGATGAAATATGTGAGTTTTACTGGGCTTTCTGTTTCATTTACCTCTGTCTATTTTATGTCAGTGCCATACTGTTTTTATTGCTACAGCTTTGAATTATATTTCAATTATGAAAGTATAATGCCTCCAACTTTCTTCTTTTTCCTCAAGTTTTTTTTTTTTT
>NW_011888982.1:1685809-1687407 GCF_000151845.1 Pteropus vampyrus
ACTTTCTTCTTTTTCCTCAAGTTTTTTTTTTTTTCTGGGTTTTTCGTGGTTCTATCCAATTTTAGAACTGTTTGCCTAAGGAAATACAATTGGAATTTTGGTGAGTCTCATTGTTTCCATAGATGACTTTAGTGAGCATGGATGTTTCAACAGCATTATTTTTTGCGATATATATGAATATGGAGCTTCTTCTCTTTGTGTCTTCAAACTTTTCATCAAAGCCTTATAGTTTCTATTGAACAGATTTTTCACTTCCTTGGTTAAACTTATTCCTAAGGATTTTATTATTTTGATGCTATTGTGACTGGGATAGTTTTCTTTATTTTTATTTTTTGTCCAAATATTTTGTCGTTAGTGTATGGAAACACAAGTGATTTTTTAGTGTGTTGATTTTATATTATGCAATTTCACTGAATTTGTAGATTAGTTCTAACAGTGTTTTGGTTGAATCTTTAAGATTCTATACATACGTATAAGATTATATCATTTTAAATAAAAACGATTTTGTTTCTTTCTTTCTAATTTGAATATCTTTTATTTATTTATCTTGCCTGATTTCTCTAGTTAAGTATTCTAATATTATATTGAATAAGAGCAGTGATAAAACTATGTTTTGTTTTTGATCTGGGAAGAAAACTTTTTGAATTTTCATTATTAATTATGATTGCTGTGGTTAGATCCAAAATGGTCTTTATTATGTTGAGGCATGTTTCTTCTATACTCAATTTGTTGATAATTTTTATTATGAAAGGATGTATTGGGTCAAATATTTTTCCTGAATCATTTGAGATAATCATATGAGTTTTATCTTTCATTCTATTTATGTAATGTATCACATTTATTAACTTGTTAATATCAAAACTTCCTTACCTCCTAGGGATAAATCCAACTTGATCATGGTGTATGACTCTTTTAATGTATTATTGAATTTATTTTACTAATATTTTGTTGATAATTCTTGCATCTATCTTCATCAAGAATATCAGTCTTTTTTTTTTTTTTCTTGTTGTGTCCTTATCTAGCATTGGTATTTGGGTAATGTTGGCTTTGTAAAGTGAGTTTAGATGTGTTCCTTCTCTTTGGATTTTTGGAAAAGTTTGAGAAGGAATTATATTAACTCTTTTTCAAATGTTTGGTAAAATTCACCAGGGATCTATCTGATCCTATGGGATTTTTTTGGGGGGTGGAGATTTTTTTTCCCTTCATCTTTTTTTGTTTTAAATTTAATCTTCTTACTCATTACTGGTCTCTAGATTTTCTGATTCTTCAAGATTTAGTCTTATAAGTTGTATGTTTCTGGAAATGTAACCATTTCTTCTAGGTTACTCAATTTATTGGCATATAATTGTTCATAGTATTTTTTATAATCACATGCATTTCTGTAGCATTAGTTGCAATGTCTCTATTCATTTCTGGTATTATTTATTTATTTATTATTAATTTTTTTCCTTCAGTAGTCTAGCTAAAAGTTTGTCAATTTTGTTTATCCTTTCAAGACTAATTTTTAGTTTTGTTGCTCGCTTCTATTGTTTTTTTTAGTCCTTTATTTATTTTGTCTCTGATCTGTTATTTCTTTCTTCTACTAATGATGGGTTTAG
>NW_011888982.1:1687457-1689567 GCF_000151845.1 Pteropus vampyrus
ACACACACACATAAATATATATAATTGTGTGTATATGTATAGATATGTTCTTGGATTCTCTTGATGCTTTGACCTCTTTGTTATTATATAATTACCTTCTTTGTCATGTTACTAATTTTGACTTAAAATCTATTTTGTCTGATATTAGTATAGCTATCCCCACTCTTTTGGTTTCCGATTCTATGAAAAGTCTTTCTTCCTTAACTTTGAGCCTATCTATGTGTGTCCTTAAGCTGAAGTGAGTCTTTTGTAGGCAGAGTGTAGTTGGGGTTTGAATTTTATCCATTCAGCAATTCTGCCCTTTAAATGTAACATTCAATCAAATTACATTTAGAGTAATGATTGATATGTAAGGAATTACTAATGTCACCTTATTAATTACTTTTTAAATGTTTTACAATTTAATTATTTATTTTTCTCATGTTACCTACCTTTGTAATTTGGTGATTTTCCATATGGGTAATTGCAAATAACTATAGTTAAAGCTGCCTTAGAGTGACGACAGAAACATGACAGAGTGAGAGACATCCCTATATATCTCTCCTTGAAACAACAATAAGCTAAACACCTAAAATAAAAATAAAAATAAAAATAAAAATAAAAATAGACACACAAGGACAAGAAAGCAATGGAAACACCGAGCTACCATAAAGCAAAAAATAAAATGGTTATAGGAAAACCTGATATTTCATTAATCACCCTAAATGTAAATTGATTGAATTCACCAATAAAAAAGTACAAAGTTGCAAATTGGACCAAAAAACAAAACCCAACCATATTTTGTCTCCAGGAGAAACATCTCAGCTCCAAAGAAAAATATAGACTCAAAATGAAAGAGAGGAAATGATATTTCAGGCAAATGGCATTCAGTGAAAAGCAGGAGTAGCGATACTAATATTGTACAAAATAGATTTCAAAATAAAAAAGGTAAAGAAAGATGCTGAAGAACACTTCATGATGATAAAGGGAATCATACACCAAGAAGACATAACACTTCTTAATATCTATGCTCACAATTAAGAAGCCCCAAAATATATAAAGCAATTACAGAACTAAAGGGAGAACACACTTATAGTAGGGGACCTAAACACCCTACTGCCAGATATGGACAGATCATCCAAACAGAAAATCAATAAAGAAATAACATCTTTAAATGACATATTAGAACAACTGGACATAATTGACATTTACAGAGCCTTTCATCTCAAAACAGCTGCTTATACATTCTTCTCTAGTGCAAATGGAACATTCTCAAGGATTGAACATAACCTCAAGAAATATAAGAGGGTTGAATTCATACCAACCATATTCTCTGATCATAATGCTTTGACACTAGAGATCAACTACAAAAAGAAAGCAGGAAGAACCACAAATACATAGAGATTAAACAGCAAGCTACTGAAGAATGACTGGGATAGAAAAGAAATAAAAAGAAAGATCAAGAGATACATAGAAATGAATGATAAACTTTTGGGACACGGCAAAAGCGGTCATAAGAGGAAAGTTCATATCATTATAGGCCTTTCTCCAAAAACAAGAATGAGACCCAATAAACAACCTAATCCTTCATCTAAAAATAAATAAATAAATAAATAAATAAATAAATAAATAAATAAATAAATAAATAAAAACTATAAAAGGAAGAACAAATGAGGCCTAAAATCAGCAGAAGGAAGAAATAATCAAAATTAGGGCGGAATTAAATGAAATTGAAAATGAACAAATCAATAGAAAAAATAAATACAAAAAAGCTCTGGTACATTGACAACCTTAGTAAAATTGACAAGCCCCTGGCTAGACTCACTAAAGAAAAAAAAGAAAGGACACAAATAAACAAAATCAGGGATGAAAGAGGAGAAATGACGACAGATACCGGAGAAATGACGACAGACACCTGAGAAATACAAAGGATCATATAAGAGTATTATAGAAAAGTATATAACACCAAATTAAATAACGTAGAAAAAAGGGATTAGTATTTATAAAAATGCAACCTTCCTAGACTGAATCAAGAACTAGAACATCTAAATAGAGCAATCAGCAGTATGGAAATTGAAGCAATCATCACAAAACCTATGAAAAAGTAAAAATCCAGGACAAGATTGCTTCA
>NW_011888982.1:1689617-1693936 GCF_000151845.1 Pteropus vampyrus
CTAGAACATCTAAATAGAGCAATCAGCAGTATGGAAATTGAAGCAATCATCACAAAACCTATGAAAAAGTAAAAATCCAGGACAAGATTGCTTCATCAGTGAATTCTACCAAGCATTCAAAGAAGATTTAATACCTATTCTCAAACTCTTCTAAAAAATCGAAGAAGAGGCAATATTTCCCATCTCATTTTATGAGGCCAATATTACCCTGATATCCAAAACTAGTAAAGATAACACACAAAAAATAAAAACAACACACCAATGTCTTTCATGAACACAGATGCAAAAATCCTATATAAGATACTAGAGAACCGAATTCAGCAACATATTAAAAAGATTAGAAATCATGATCAAGTGGGTCTCATCCCAGGGGCACAGGGATGGTTCAACATACACAAATCAATTAAAGTGATACACCACATAAACAAATTAAAAAATAAGAATTATATGATCATATCAATAGATGCAGAAAAAGCCTTTGATAAAATATAGCACCCATTTATAATCAAAACACTTAACAAAATTGGTATAGATGGAAAGTACTTTAACATAATAAAGGCCATCTGTGACAAATCCTCAGCCAACATTATACTTAATGGTGAAAAACTAAAAACTTTCTCTTTAAGATCAGGAACAAGGCAAGGATGTCCACTATCACCACCATTATTCAATATAACATTGGAGATACTAGCAAGTACAATCAGGCAAGAGAAAGATATAAAAGGCATCCGAATAGGAAACAAAGAAGTCAAACTGTCACTATTTACGTATGACATGATTCTCTATATAGAAAACCCTAAAGGCTCCACAAAAACCCTACTAGAAACAATAAGCAAATACAGTAAAGTTTCTGGATACAAAATCAATGTTCAAAAATCCATTAGGTTCCTATACTCTAATAACAAAGTATCAGCAAAAAAAGTGGAAAAATAATTCCTTTTGCAATTGCAACAAAAAGAATAAAATACCTAGGAATAAATTTTATGAAATATGGGAAGGACCTCTATAATGAAAACTATAAGACCCTGTTAAAAGAAATTGAAGAATATACAAAGAAATGGAAAGATATTTGGTGTTATTGCATTGGAAGAATCAACATAGTTAAAACGACCATATTACCTAAAGCATTATACAGATTTAATGCAATCCCCATCAAAATCTCATTGGCATTTTTTAAAGAAATAGAACAAAAAATCATCAACTTTGTATGGAAGCACAAAAGATCCTGAATTGCCAAAGCCATTCTGAGACAAAAGAATGAGGCTGGAGGCATCACTCTGTCCGACTTCAAATTATACTACAAAGTAACCGTAATCAAAATGGCATGATATTGACAATAAAACAGACACACAGACCATTGCAACAGAATGGAGAGTCCAGAAGTAAACTCATATTTATATGTGCAAATAATTTTCTACAAAACAAAATGAAAAACATACAGTGGAGAAAAGAAAGCCTCTTCAATAAATGGTGCTGGGGAAACTAGAAAGTCACCTGCAAAAGAATGAAACTAGACTGTTGTCTATCACCACACACCAAAATTAACTCAAAATGGATTAAGGACTTAAAAATAAGACCCGGAATAAGAAAATGCATAGAAAAAAACATAGGAACAAAACTCAAGTACCTTAAAGAGGATTTTATGAATTTGACTTCAAAGGAACAGGAAATGAAAGCTAAAATAAATGAATGAAACTACATCAAACTCAAAAGCTTCTGCTCAGCAAAATAAATCATCAACAAGGTAAAGAGACAACCACCTGAATGGGAAAATATATTTGCAAGCAACACCTCCAATAAGGGCCTAATATTCAAAATATACAAAGAACTCATACCACTCAATAACAACAAAAAAAGAAACGATCCAATCAAAAAATGGGCAGAGGACCTGAACAGATACTTCTTCCTAGAGGACATGCAAATGGCCAACGAATAGATGAAAAGTTGCTCAGCATCACTAGCTATTAGGGAAATGCAAATCAAAACCACAATGAGATACTATCTCACACCTGTTAGAATAGCTATAATCAACAGGACAAGTAATAACAAATGTTAGAGAGTATGCGAAGAAAAAAGAACCCTCATACACTGCTGGTGGGACTGCAAATTTGTACAGCCACTATAGAAAACTGTAGGGCAGTTCCTCAAAAGCTAAGAATTGATCTACCACATGATCTAGCAATCCCTCTAATAGGTATTTACAACAAAGCCTTGAAAACTCATATCTGAAAAGATATTTGCATACCAATGTTCATAGCAGCATTATTTATGGTGGCCAGGACATGGAATCAACCAAAGTTTTCTACGATAGATGATTGGATGAAGAAGCTTTGGTACATATATACAGTGGAATATCACTCAGCCATAAAAAGAGATGAAATACTGCCATTTGCGACAACCTGGATGGACCTTGAGATAATCATGCTAAGCAAAATCAGCCAGGCAGAAAAAATTGAAAACCACATGATATCACCTATATGTGTGATATAAACCTAAAAGCAAGAAACAAACAGAACAAACAAACAGAGACTCATTGACATGGACAATATACTAGTGGTTACCAGAGAGTAGGGAGAGGGAGGAGAGGGGAGGTAGATAGAATAAAAGATGTCAAATATGTGGTGACATTAAAGATTTAAAAATAAACAAATAAATAAATAAAGTTTTAAAAAATGCCTTAAGCTATTGAGCAATAGATAAATGATGATAGATGATAAAGAGATAGGTGTAAGATAGGGAGACAAGAGATAGGTATATTTAGATACGTAGATATATTTGGAGATATAGATATATTTGCTAAGGTAAGCTTTTTGTTAATTTATATTTTAAGAAGATAAACAATACTGAGCTAGAAGCATATTTCAGATAAAGAGTACTTCTCACTTCCTCTCTGACAAATATACATCAAGCTTTCAAATCTACTTACAAGTTATGGTCCCCCAAAACTTTTCTCCTGCCTCATTATGCTCTTCTTCATTGAATAAAATCAATCAATAGATAGATAAATAAATAAATAAAATGTAAGATTTATTGGTCCCAGTGATATATAACTGTTAGTTTTTCAACTATTCAGTCTGGAGCTAAAGGGGGAGTAGAGGTAGCTTAAGTAAGAGATAAAAATACCTTGAAAACTGCTTCTAGAATGGTTTTAAATTGATCATAACTTTAATGATGATATTATTTTTTAACACTTGTGTATCAGTTTTTATAAACTGTATCATTAGGCTATCATAAGAGCCCAGTGAATAGGTAAACAACTAGTTGTTATATCCAGTCGTTAGCTACAAAACTGCAAAATCACCTTTCTATCATGGCCTTCTTGATTACTATACTATTTCAGTTTTTTTTTTCCTTGAGACTAGGTCAAACACTCCTGTAGATATTGGTCGACTCAGATAAGGTATTCTAAGAGTCTACAGAAATTATTTACTAGGACATTTCTACCAACTACAGCATTCTGAAATGATAAACGCATTAGAAAAAAATAAGAACAAAATTTTACTGAGCTCAAGGGTCTCCTGATTTTAACTTTGGTTAAATCACCTTCATTTACTTGGATGGATAAAGATCTGCAGGCAAATTATTGATATTAACATTTTATCTCAAGATATGAGAATGACTATCTTTTTTTAAAATGAATGGTTTAATATTTTTTATGTTGGTAAATTTGGGGCATTCGGGAAGAATTATTCACTTAACCTACATATGCTTTGGTTTTAATTGTTTATTATCTGATTTACATCTTTTCATTACACCTTCACTATTATGGAGTTTTGAAATTTAATAATATGCTAATTTAAAATCTGCAGGAGCATGTAAATAACAACTGTTCATTCAGTGGAACTGTGAGAGGCAAATGGATGTTATCAGGAATATTGTTTTTCTAGTTCCAATTTGACTTGTCTTTGAATATTTTTTCTAGAAATGTAAATCATTTTACCAAATTACTTTTCTGTCTCTTCAAATACCATGGAAAAAAATGTAGAAGACATATGCTATGATTTACTTCAAATTGAAATTCAGTGAGTTTTCATAATTTAAAGTAAATTAGGTATTTACTTTCAATTAAGCATGTGCATTGTACCAGTAACATTAATTACACTAATTCAAAAAATCTCAAATATAAAAACTTTGATCCTTTGTGTGAGAACATCTTTAGAATTTTTATCTAAGATGACATTTTCTTTGTCCTGAGGTGTGCACATACGCACATAATTATATTTATATTCCTAGATCATGCTACAGAATGGTAGATCAAACTATCACTGAGGGGAATAAAAATATTCTACCTTATTATTTCCTATTATCTTTATCCTTTT
>NW_011888982.1:1695421-1707234 GCF_000151845.1 Pteropus vampyrus
TTATTTTATTTTTTTAGTTAGATGAAACTGTTAAAACACAGTGGATTAGGACATGAATTTTATTGTGCTCCTAAGAAAGCTAATCAGTTAATTAGGAGTTGAACAACACAATTCTGGTTTGACCCAAGTAAAACTAACCCTACTATGATTACAGATCCTGATAAACTATTAAAATGATGAATGCAGGTTACCAGCTGTCCTGTTGCAGTACATTAGTCTTATCTATAAGATTTTCTGGAACCCATGGTGAACATAGGGGGCTGGTCTGCCCAATACCAATTCAATCTTCTTCCTGTTTGCCTATTGTAGCAAAGAATAGAAAGCTCCCTATAATGCCCAGTCTCTTTGTCTTTGATTTAAGTTTCATCAGTAATTTTTCCTTATGAGAAGCTTTAACTCTGAACTAAATTACATGGATAAAGAAACAAGATTAGAGGAATATGTTTTGTTGGTGTGGATTTTAGCCAAAGAGAATGGGTGAATAATAGGATGATAGACAACCCAGCTATTTCTCTCACAGTAAATTGATTTTTTAAAAGATTCAAATGATATAAATACTTATCTTCATTTGAATATGTGGTTGTAATAGAAAGTTGTATGCGACATAATAGTAACAAATATTTTCCCAGCTTGTATTACATTTCTAGAGGTAGTGGAGAATCACTATACTAAACACTTTATATACACTGACTCATTGAATTCTCAAACCACCCTGTGAATTTAATCCAATTAATATCTCCACTTTACAATGAGAAAGTTAAGTCACCAGATATGAAAAGAATTTGTCCAGGGTCACGATGAAAAGGTGTTAGAAATAAAACTTTAACTCAGGCGGGTAAGCTTCAAACTCCCTTCGCTTACTCACTATTTCATTAATCATCTGCCAAAATATTTGAACCTCCTAATGATCATGATATCAGAAAATCCAAGGTCACAATGTCTTAAGCTATAGAGAAAGTGAGCATAGCAGAACACTTTGCTTCCCTGATTTGTAGTACTAATGCATGAGGGTCATCCCCAGACTTTAGCTAAAATTTGAAAAAAGCAGCAAGCAGAGACATTTCCTGTACGGTTAGATGAGTAGCTATGATTCTCCACTACCTCTAGAAATGTGACCTGTTCCATCCAGGCACTTACTGAATTTTATGCCTCCTAAGCCAGAAATTCAACTATTTAGTCCATTTGTGATCACCAGAGACATAACAGTAGCAAGTATTGAAAGTATTTGGGCAAGAAGACTTTAACTGATGAATGACAAGTTCAGGATGACTCAAAAAAATGAAGACTTATCATGTCTGTAAGGAAGAGAAGGGAGTGATTCATACATTGTTCAATATAGACATTGTGTAGATGATATTTAAGGCATGCAGAGGTAGAAAAAAAAAGCTCTAAAATTCAAGAGAATCACATTTGATGTAAGTAAATATGTCTACTTTACACTTTATGGTGGCTACCACTGTGAACACAGTATGGTGCACACATTATTATTTCCCCTGAATCAGAGAAAGAGCTCATATTTATAATAGCTGCATTATTAATTACCTATTTCAATTTTCTTTTTTAAATCTTAGAGCTTTTTCTAACACCATGGGCTACACTGAAGTATACTGATTAGAATACTTCAGGGAGAAAGGTAGGTGGAAATAGTATGAGCTCCTTCCCAAGACAGAAAACCAGAGATTTAAAACACTTAATGTATTTCTTAGAGGCATGGGCCCAAGGTTAGACAACAAATAATCAATTTAAAGTTTTCCAAACTCTCAATCATTCTCATGAATTTATGTTATATTTTGTTATAATTGACAGAAAATTTTCTTTTTCCTAAGAAAATTGAAAATAAAAGAATTGCAGTTGCAAATAGAATTTAAAGTGATTGCTCTAACTTCATGTTTCTGAATTAAGGGAAAAAGTGAGTGGGCTTTTAAAGTTGAACATCCATAATGTTCATTTTATCCCTTTTACTGTGATTTTTAATTAAATTTTAATATTTAGAATAGTTTGAGATTTACAGAAAAAATGATGGTACAGCTAGTCCCCTTTTACCTCCACACCCATCTCCCTTAGTAATATATTAGTAAGATATATTTGTCACAACTAATGAACCAATATTATTATATTATTTTACTTAAAGTACATAATATATTCAGATTTATTTAGTTTTTACATAATGTATTTTTTTCTCTGTTCCAGAATTTCATCAGTTATATCATAGTACTTTCAGTCTCCATGTCTTCTTAAACTTTTCTTGGCTGTGACAGTCCTCAGACTTCTCTTGATTTTGATGACCTTGACAATTTTGATGAGTAGTCTTCAGGTATTTTATAGCATGCCTCTCAATTAGGAATTTTCAGATGTTTTTCTTCTGATTACACTGGCTTTCTAGAAAGAAGAAGACAAATCTAAGTGCCATTTTTTTTCACAGCAGATGAAGGACACATACTATCAACATGATTTTATACTGTCGGTGATGTAATTAAGTCACCTAGGAAAAGTAGTTTCTTCATGGTAAAGTTGCTCTCACTTTTTTCCATACTGTATTTTGGAAGAAAGTTACTGTTTGCAACTCACACTTTAGAAGGGAAGGATTTATACTCCTTTTTATTTAGGGTAGAGCATCTACAAAAACTATTTGGAATTTTTCTGCAAAGACATTTGTCTCTTTTCTCTCATTTATTAATTTATTCAATTATTTTTATGTCAGTATGGACTCATAAATGTGTATTTTATACTTTGGGTTTTAATCTAATATACTGTATTAATTGGTATTTCAAATTATTTCACCTTTGATCATTTGGGAGTGCTTTTAAGATGACTCCTTTATTTCTTTAGAAAGACAAGTTTTTTATTTTGGTTTTGTTTTATTTTTGGACCACATTTTTACATTCTGGCACTATAAGATACTTGTATATTTCCTGCCCAAATTTAGGTATCAGCCATTTCTCCAAGGATCCCTGGTTTCCTTTATTAGAAACCAAGATCTGAATGTTATGTTTCCTCATTGCCACTGGATGTCCTTTCTTGTAGGCACTTTAGCTGACAGAGCAAAGGAATATATGTATGTATACTAATACTTGTATAAACTTATATCTATCTATATATTTATCTCTATATATTCATCTGTGTCAATATTAATCTAAACATAAGTTGATACTAATTACTCCAACTCTATGACCTCATGTATCATTTTAGCTTCCTCCCTTGATTATTTGTAAATATTGCTCCAATTGTTGAAAATATACCTCCCACCATCAGTCATACATTTATTGAAACATTGAATTTCAGAATACAAGTTTAGCAATAACAGGATTCTTAACCTATATCCCCATGGGGAACACTTTTATCAATTAAAGTACAATGCTTATGTGCAATTCTTTTGCCTTTAGCCTCATAGGCTCTACTCTTTTCCAAAGTTACTTAGATCTACACATTTCCTCCCCCCCCACCCTCATCAGTGAAGTTGTTTCATACATTCATAATACAGTTAGATTCTCTTCCCATAGTCTGAATTCCTACCTGGGATCTCCTACCACCTAAATTATTTTCTTTTTAATTTGCATGAAATCAGTTTCACACTTTTTTTCTGTAACTTATATGGTTTTTGGCAAATAGTCATGTATCCACAATTATAATATCACACAGAATAGTTTTAGTGGCCTAAATAATCTCCTATGCTTCATCTACTATCCCTCCTGTGTTCTCTCTCATCCCTCTGGAATTATTGATTTAAAAAAAAAAATCACATCTATATCTTTGGTTTTTCCAAAATGTGATAAATTTGAAGAATGCAGTATGTAATCTTTTCAGACTGGCTTTTTTCACTTTACATGTATTATTGTTTCCTCAATGTCTTTTTCTGGCTTAATAGTCTATTTCTATTGCTAACTATTGTTTTATTGTATATATGAACTGCAGTTTTTAATCCATCCACTTATTGAATGACATCTTAAATGCTTCTAGTTTTGACACTTAAGACTAAGTTGATATATAATCAAAAACAGACTCAAAAATATAGAGGACAATCTGGTGACAGCCAGAGGGTTGAGAGAAAGGGGCGAAGGGCTAAAGAAGTAAAAAATTAGTAATTGATAAATGGTCATGGGAATGAGGAGCATGGCATAGGGAATGCAGTTAGTATTAATGTAATGGCAAGGTATAGAGCAATAGGAGAGAAAGAGCAATTAGGGAGACCCTTTTATAAACTATAAATGTCTAACCAATATACCATATACTTGAAACTTATAATAAAATTAAATAAAATAAATGAAAACCAATGCATTAAAAAAGACTATGTTTATATGGATATCTGTGTGCAGAATTACCTGTGGAAATACATTTAAATCAAATGAATAAATACTTGAAAGTGCAATAGATGGATCATATAGGGAGACTGTGTTTAGCTTTGGAAGAAACTTCCAAATTGTCTTCCAAAGTGGCTGTACCATTTTGAATATCCACTAGCAATCAAAGAGAGTTCTTGTTGATATACATCCTTGTCAGCAGTTGCTATTATAGCCTTTTTTTTTTTAAATTTGAGCCATGCTAATATATGTTAATGATATCTCATTGTCTAATTTGCAATTGACAAAAGAAATCAAACAACTTTTTATATGCTTATTAGTCATCCATATATTTTATGAAGGGTCTGTTCAGATTCTTTGCCCATTTTTAAACTAGGTTGTTTGATTCCATACCGTTGAGTTTTAAGGAGTCTTTCTATCTTTTGGAACCAAGTCCTATACCACCTTTGAGTTTTCCAAATATTTTGTTTCCCCAAAGCTCTGGCTTGTATGTTCATTCTCTTAATTATGTCTTTCCAGTGCAGAATTTTAAATTTTAATATTAAAGTTTAAGTCATCAAGTTTTTAAATTTTTTGGTGTTATATCTAAACACTCATTACCGAACCTATGGTTACATAGATTTTCTTTTATATTTTCTTGTAGAAGTTTTAATAGCTTTGAATGTTACATTTAGATATATGCCTTATTTTGAGTTAGTTTTTCTGAATGTAACACATCTTTCTAGTTCTATTTTTTGTTTTTTTTTTTAACATGGATACCAACTCCATTTGTTGAAAGAACTATTCTTTCTTCATGGAATTGCCTTTGCTCCTTTCCAGAAATCAGTTGACTGTATTTGTGTAGGCCAATTTCTGGGTTTTTTTTATTGTGTTCTAATAATCTCTGTGTTTATTCATTTACTGATACCTTGCTGTCCTGATTACTGTAGCTTTATATTGTCCTGATATCATTTAATATAAATCTTTTAGTTTTATTCTTTTCTTTATTATTCTGCTATTTATCCTAGATATTTTATCTTTTCTTATAAATTTTAGGAACAGTGTGTAACTATGTACACAAAAGATTACTGAGATTTTAATAAAATTGTTTGAATTTGTAGATAAATATGAAAGAACTGACATCTTAGCAATGCTGAACCATCTAATACATGAACACGGTTTTGTAGTTTCCCATAAATATACCAGTATACATTTTGCCAGAATTATATATTCTAGCAATATATGAAATACCTATGTATTTAATTTTGGGGTGCTTTTGTAAGTGTTATTTTTAATTTCAAAGTTTAGTTGCTCATCGTTGATATATAGAAAAGCAATTAAGTTTCATATATTAACCTGACATCCTGCGACTTTGCCCTATTCACTTATTGGTTACAGGAGATTTCTTTTTTTTGTCAATTTTGATAATTATTTAGGACTTGCTATATAAATAATCATGTCATCTATAAATAAAAATAAATTTATATTTTTCTTTTTAATTTATAAACCTTTATTTCCTTTTCTTGTGTTACTGCATTAGCCAATACTTCCATTAGAAAGTTAAATAAAAGTGGTGGAAAAGAACATCATTACTTTTTTCCCCAATATTAATGGGAGGGCCTAATTTCTCACTATTAAGTATGATTAAGAGTTTGGGTAAATTCCAAAGACCATGGTTACTGGATTTTATGATAAAAATATGTTTAACTTAGTAAGAAATCAGCTGTCTTCTAGAGTTGCTATAACATTCTGTATTCACATCAGCTATGAATAAAAGTTTCTGTTGCTCCACATATTCTTCAGCATTTGGTATAGTCAATGTTCTGGGTTTTGGCCATTTTAATAGGTGTGCAGTTGTATCATTGTTGTTTCTATTTGAATTTCCCTAACCTGTCTGTTTATTTTAATTGGCATAGTTAGATACTTCAAATATTCCAATTAAAAAACTCAATTTCAAATTCAAAGTGATTATTGACATAATTGGATTAATATCTAGTATAACTGTTTTCTATTTGTTGATGTTGTTATCCTCTCTCTTTCTCTTCTCTCTGCTTCTTTGGTTTTAAACAAGAGAATATATGTATCCTTGATCTGTAGTTTGAGATAGCACAAATTTTGGAAAGTTTTTTCGCAAATATTACTTCAAATTTTTCAACTCCATTCTTTCACTTTTTTTCTCTGATCTCCATTATATATGTTACACTTGGAATTATCTCATGAAACTTTTCTTGTGTGTGTGTGTGTGTGTGTGTGTGTGTGTAGATATATATAATTTCATTTTTACAACATTATAATTCAACATCTACATATACTACAAAGTGACCACCCCCAAAAGTCTAGTTCTTATCCACATAATAAAATTGACCCCTTTACTGTATTCACTCACCCATAATCCTGTTTCCCTCAGGTAAATATTATTCTAGTCTCTGTTCCTATGAATTTGTTTTTTGTTTGTTTGTTCGTTTGTTTTCTATTAGATTTCAGCTATAATTAAAATAACATGGTACTTTCTTTTTCCTGATGTATTTCCCTTAGCATTATACTTTTAAGCTCCATTCATGTTGCTGCAAATGGCAAGGTTTCATTTTTTATTGCTAAGTAGTATTACATCACACACACACACCTATACACACATATATATGTATAGTTTTTATATCTTTATTCATTCGTCAATGGATACTTAGGCTGTTTTCATATTTTATCTTTTGTAAATAGTTGCAATGTACATAGTGGTGCATATATCTTTTCAAATTAGTGTTTTTTGTATTCTTCAAATACTCAGAAATGGAATAGATGGACCACATGGTAGTTATATTCTTCATTATTTGAGACACAGCTAATATTTATATAGTAGCTGTACAAATTTATAGTCCCACCAACAGTGTATGAGGGTTTTTTTTTCTCCATTCATTTCAACACTAGTTATTTCTTCTCTCTCTTTCTCTCTCTCTCTCTCTCTTTTTTTTTTTTAACGCCTACAGCATTTGGTATTCCCAGGTGGTCTCCCATCCAAGTACTAACCAGGCCCAATCCTGCTTAGCTTCCAAGATCAGATGAGGGTGGCATGGCCGTAGACTATTTCTTTTCTTTTTGAAAATAACCATTCTAACAGGTGTGAGGTGATATCTCATTTTAGTTTTGATTTGTATTTCTCTTATAACTAGTGATGTCGAACATCTTTTCATGTTCCTCCCAGCCCACTGTATGTCTTTTTTGGAAAATCTCTATTTAGATCTTCTGTCCATTTTTAACTTGGGTTGTTTTGTGTGTGTGTGTATATGTTTGAGTTGTATAAGTTCTTTTTTTTTTTTTGATAATAAACACTTATCAGGTATAATATTTGCAAATATCTTCACCCATTCAGTGGGTTGCCTTTTTTTTCCATAATGGTTTCTTTTGTTGTCCATAAGCTTTTTAGTTTGATGTAGTTCCATTTATTTGTATTTTCTTTAGTTTACCTTGCCTTTAGATTTAGATACACAAAGACATTACAGAAATCAATGTCAAGGAACTTACTGGAATTTTATAATTTTGGTCTAACTTTCAAATTTTTAATACATTTTGAGTTTATTTTTTTGTGTAAAATAGTGGTCTAGTTTAATTTTTTTGCATGTGTCTGTCCAGTTGTCTCAACAGTATTTACTGAAGAGACTACTCTTTCTTCATGATATATTCTTGGCTCTTTTGTCATAAATTTGTCATCCATATACATGTGGGTTTTTTTCTGAGCTCTCTATTCTGTTTCACTGAGCTCTGTGTATATTTTTGTGCCAATACCATACTGTTTTGATTACTATCGCTTTATAGTATAGTTTGAAGGGAACATGGTACCTCCAGCTTTCTTCTTTCAAAATATTGCTTTTGCTATCTAGAATCTTTTATGATTCTATACAAATCTTGTAATTATTTGTTCTATTTCTGTGAAATATGTCTTTGGAATTTTGAATGGCATTGTGTTTAATTTGTAGACTGTTCTAGGTAGTGCAAACATTTTAATAATAATTATTATTATACACAAGCAGAGAATATCTTTTCATGTCTTCTTCAATTTTTTTTCATCAGTATCTTATAATTTTCAATGTACAGGAATTTCACCTTCTTGGATAAATTTATTTCTAGGTAATTTATGCTTTTCGATGCAATTGTATACAAAGTTTATTTTTTTAAATTAATTTTTCTGATAGTTTATTATTGTGTAAAAACACAAATTTCTCTATATTGATTTTGGATTCTGAGAATTTACAGAATTTATTTATTATTTCTAACAGTTTTGGTGGAGTCTTAACAGTTTTTCATATACAGCATCATGTCATCTGCAAATAGTAACAGTTTTATTTCTTCCTTTATGATTTATATGTCATATTTCTTTTCTTGTCTGAACACTGTGCCTAAAACTAATATTATATTATATAAAAGTTCTTATATTTCCTATCTCTTTCTTAAAGATCTCACTGTGTTTACCCTCTCTTCTCAAAGGTTTAGTGAACATATTTATGATCATTACTTCAAATTTTTTATCAAGTAGATTACTTATTTCTGTATTCTTAAGGTCTTTTTCTGGCATCTGTATTATTTCTTTTTTTGTAATAAATTCCTCCATCTTCACATATTGCTTGCCTATCTGTGTTTATTTATATGTATTAAGTGAAAGAGCTATCCTTTTCATGCTTGAAAAAGTAGCCATTTGTAGGAGATAATTGTTCTTGTTCACTCTTGCTCCAGCTCAAATCTTTGCAGTCATCTAGTCTGCCTAAGTTATGCCTGTTATGCAAACATTCTTGAGGGTGTATCAAGACCTGTCAGTGTTACAAAGGAAGGGATCTCAATTAGCACATAGTTTCAGGATGATTGTAAGTCAGACCTACAGGCAACAGCTTTTATAGTATGTAAATTTATATAGTACTGTGAGTGCACAATTATTATCCCTGCTGGTCGCTAGACCAGGAAAACTGGAGGAGGCACCTGGGCAGCATTTGCCAAAATCAGGACTCTTGATGAAACATTAAGCTCCTTTCTGGGAAGTCTTCTTAAGCTAAAGTGAGGTTAAGGTGACATACAAGGATGGTATCTCCCTACTTTTGTTTCCTGAGAACACCTTCTTAGCTTCTAGGTATGTGGGAAATCTGAAGCCTATCTCTTAGCCTGAAAATGCAGGCTAAGTAAATATGCTTTTTTTACAGGTAGACTGAGATTGTGTTTTAGTTGACTCTTTATGTGATGTCCTGGGATTGGTGGCCTGCCTAGAACTGTCTTGCAGATTGTTGTGGAGCCCAGTTATCCCAGCTCCCTTTGATACCCACGTCTGGCAATCAAGAGTTGCCCCCTGTGAAGATTGTGTATACCCACTGCTTTCAGCAAGGCAGCTGTAGAGAGTAGGGCATGGACCTCTCTTGCTAATTTAGGGGAGGCAGCAGAAAAATTTCTTGACAGCACACTCCTACCTATTTTATCAGTGTAGCAAGAGAGTGCCTTGCCTATATATGCACCCATGCCAAGTTAAGTCCGGGGCCAGAAAAAATGTTGTAACTGCTTGTGCTCACCAGTACCAGCTAGCGGGTGGGGAGGTTTTTCAGCTGCTCATGCCAACAGACTTTAGCTAGGGAGTGAGAGAATGCCATGCCTATTAATGCTCAGTTCCCTATTTCAGAGGAGGCATTGTGTTGCAACTGCCCATGCTCTCTGATTTCAGTAAAGCAGTGAGTGGGATGGAGCTCACTGGATTGTACTAGCAAGTTAGGTAGAGAGGACAATAATGGTGTCCACCAGCACCTCTGTCTCCAGGGAGTGTTTCAGCTGTTTCTTGTTCCTCTAGTGCATGATTTTAGGTTAGCAAAAGCTCCTTCCCATATAGTCTAGGCTTTTTTCAAACTGCTGCTTTTATTTTGCTGGGTCTCTGGACAAGTGAGACCACATGCTAGCTCTTTAGGAAGGGATTTTCAGTTTCTTATAACACTTTGTGTCCCTTAAGTGCCAGTCCCACTGGCTTCCTAAGCCAGTTGTTTTGGGAGCTCATTAGTAAGGCGCAACTCCCAGAAGTTGGGGTGTCAGATGTGAAACACTAAGCCCTCATTTTTTCAGAGAAGTACCTGTCTGATGAGATCTCTCCCTATTGCATCTTAACACCAGCTTTTCGTTTGCAAGGTCGTGCCTTTCTTTGCCTTTCCTGACTGTCTCAATGTGGTTCACTTATCCTTTGTGGAGAATAGTTAATCTCATGATCCAATCATTTTTAGAGGTACATGATCCATACATAGTTGTAAATGATGTGTCCATGGCAGGAAGGGAGTTCAGGGTCTTCCCACACAACCATTTCTGACGTTGCCCTTTGTTCTTATTTTTTTCTTTGTATTTCAGTTTTGGAATTTTCTATGGACACATTTTCAAGCTCATTTGTTTTTTTTTCCTTTTCCATGTCTAGGCTTCTAATCAATCTAACAAATGTACCCTTCTAACATTTACTTTTGATTATTTTTTAGAGTTTCTGTTCTTCTCTTTACACTACCCATCTGTTCTCACATGTTATCTATTTTTTTCTGGTAGAGTCCAGTTTATGATTCCAGCAGCATCTCCTCTGGTGAGCTGATCTCAGAACTTTCTTCATATCCACCTACCTCTCCAGTTATCAGGATGGCAGTTTGCTTTGAGATCTCAGTTCTCTGATGCATTCAATAAAAGTTGTTGACTTCCAGTTTGTTCAGTTTTTGTTGTTGTTGTTGTAAAGAAGGAAGTGACTACTTCTAAATTCTTTACTCATTAGAGCTAAAACCAGAAACGTAGTGTTTTTTAAATAACAGTACTCGGACTGTTTATTTGATGGTTTTACTCTATATGCAGAAAATCATACAGTAAAATGTTTGAAATGTATGCCTTTTAATTGAGAATTCCTAATAGTTCTTGGGACCAGAGAGAGAGGGTCAACGTGAGGTTAATGCAAAAGCTCCTTCATTTTATTATCTTGTCATGTTATTTGGTGAATTTTTTAAAAACACATGTGTTGATAATAAAATCCAAGAATATTTGTAGTAAATGATAATGTAACACTTCAGGTTAAAAAATAATTAGTTATAAAAGTAATGTAGAATGACCAGACACAGCTAAGCAATGTCAATAAAGTTTTTGTAACAAATATATATTTAAAACAAGTAATTCTGTTGTTATTGATGAATTCAGTAAAGGTCAGCTCTGTCTTAGAGACATTTCAGTTTTATAAATTTATGAAAAATACACATAATATTTCCTGAAAAAAATGCGGTAGACATATTTTATAAATAGACAGATTTTAATTGAAATTTAACAATTTACTAATGTATTTAAACAGGAACAGGAATGTTTGATTTTTTTCAACTTCGAGTGGCCGACAGATAGCCTAGCTATCTATCTTGAAAACTTCAATTATATCTGAAAGTGAGATTCATTTTTTTCTATTTCAAATTATCTCTACAATACCTATATCTTTACTAAACAATGTTTTATTGTCTATTTAATGTGGCACTGAAATAAACAAAGTCAATACTAGATTATCTGGGCATGAATTGT
>NW_011888982.1:1707284-1710380 GCF_000151845.1 Pteropus vampyrus
TGACCAGACACAGCTAAGCAATGTCAATAAAGTTTTTGTAACAAATATATATTTAAAACAAGTAATTCTGTTGTTATTGATGAATTCAGTAAAGGTCAGCTCTGTCTTAGAGACATTTCAGTTTTATAAATTTATGAAAAATACACATAATATTTCCTGAAAAAAATGTGGTAGACATATTTTATAAATAGACAGATTTTAATTGAAATTTAACAATTTACTAATGTATTTAAACAGGAACAGGAATGTTTGATTTTTTTCAACTTCGAGTGGCCGACAGATAGCCTAGCTATCTATCTTGAAAACTTCAATTATATCTGAAAGTGAGATTCATTTTTTTCTATTTCAAATTATCTCTACAATACCTATATCTTTACTAAACAATGTTTTATTGTCTATTTAATGTGGCACTGAAATAAACAAAGTCAATACTAGATTATCTGGGCATGAATTGTATTTACAGTAGATTATTCTAACAGTGCTTCTCTGTCTTTTCCTTGCCAGTCAAATTTTTCTTCTGGCCTAGATATCTTCCAAGTAAACTGCAAATACATTCTTATAAATACTAACCTAGGAATGATATAAATGTGAAAATAAATTTGTAAGAAATCAATTTAATTAATTTTATAACCAAATAGAAATAATTTAATAATAATGCCTTCATTGGTAAATAGAGTTAGACTATGATTATATAATAAAGTGACTCCCACCATTTGATTTGCAACACTCAAGGACTTATTTAAATATCTCAAATGGGTATTGTAATAATACCAACAAATTTTTTTAAAAGGATTCCTTCTATGATACTTTAATTCTTAGAAGAGGCACAGTGAAAAAATAAACTAAAACATAAGCTAGTACATTAGTACATTAACTTTGTACTTTGATTTTAATTGTCATGTATCTTCCCAGATACTATCTGCAATGTAAAAACTTGTAATGACTAAAATTCATGCAACAATGATTTATGATTCCTTCTTTTAAGTCCAATATTTTAAAATCAATGTTTTTTTAACAGTACTAAGTAAAGAAACAGGGTTTACAAAATCAGACCAAAAAAATGTAATGTAATGCCATCAGGAAAAAATATTGACTTTAGAACCTATATACAATGGATATTTTTATTATGACATAGTGGTGTTCAGAAAAATTTCATAACTAAGTATTAAAAAATTGAGATTTATTGTTTAGCACCACAATGAGGCTATAAGAAATTTATTTGATCAAATAAGAAAATGTTTAAATAATGTATGTTTACTCTAGTCCATATATGTTTAAATAATGTATCAAAGTGAAAACTATTACTTACATCTGAGTTAATTTTAGTAAGATTTTTAAAATAATTATCAATAAAATAAGCCATAAGATCGAAACTCTCATTCTTTTTAAGTGTTTCATTTTCATAAGAAATGCTGAAATTACAAATATGAAATCATTTTTAATGGTACAAAAGGATGTACATAATACATTGTATCAGATACCTTATTTCAAAATTTATTTTATATCTCTGTAATTCCTAGCAGAGGAGTTAACCTTTGTCAATAAAATTAACAGACTTCTCAAAATGCTCACATTTCAAAAGGAGAAATGGAAAATAAACAATTAAAAATAAGTTACAGACTGCAGTAAACTTCTGAGTTTCTTCAGAAACTTCAATAATTTTTAATGAATATAGATGTATTATTATTAAATCCAAATTGCATTGAAAGAAGTCTAGAAATTTTATATCTTTCACTTAATAGAAGTAGTTTTTTTTTTCTCTCATTTGCTTCACTAACACACTTATTTATGCAAACTTAACAATTTCTTTGACATTATATTTTTTTAACTTCCATTGCCATATTAAAGAAAGTCATTCAAACAAAGCAGCTCTGTTCCCTGGGCAACACTTTTCTTTCTCATATTCATCAGGTTCCAGATAAGGAACCGTTTTAACCATTAGTAAAGATATGCAGATTATATCCCCTAATGAATAATAGGGATTCTATTTGACCTGAATAACAAAATTCCTTTGTAAGAAAATGTTGATCTCTAAACAATATAGAACTTAATGTTGAGATGCAAAATTACATGGAGGTTCTTACATAATCACTCCATACTTATTGAGCATTCATTAGGCAAAGATACCATGAGCACACAAGATATAGATATAAATATACATAATGCTTATCCTCCAAAACTTTATGGGCTACTAGGAGAGACAGATGAGGGGAAAAATAGCTAATATTTCACCATAAGAAAAACAATAAGTATTCTGTTTTCCTATTATAAAATGCCACAATGGTATGAGATAATTAATTCACATCTCTATTATGCTATCTATTCACTGAGGCTGTGTGTGTATGTGTGTATATATACATGTTCAAATTCTAAACTTGCTGTTGAATAAAACAGATCAAACATGGTTTGTCCATGAGGCAGTGTGAATGACAGGAATTCAAAAGTACCATTCACTTCCTTTGAGCAGCTGCGTTTTAAAATCAAGCTGACCAATTCGAATAGAAGTCTTGGTTGGTATATTCTCTGAACCGTTCTGTCATGGAATGTGTGATGCAGCTACAACACAATTTAGACCTGCCTATGCAATGATGAACATTTCAGCAATGCCTCTCCCCAAACCTCCATTTGGAAACAACTTTTCTTCTGCTTCTAAACTACTTATAATTTATTGCCTGCACTGGGTATGGGGACTCTGCCATAATCCCCTTTATATCTTTATGTATCAGAAAAAAATTAGATCACTTCAGACAAGACAGTACAACATTGTTTGGGAATGGAAGTAAACATGTTTTGTATTTTATAGATACTAGGAAAACTAGGGTCAAGAGAATATCTTCTGTGCAATCTTTTGTTTTGTGTTTTCTGATCCTGAAGATTTTGTTGATATTATTTGTGCAATAAAATTGTCCTGACGTGATTCAACATTAAATCTATATCTAAAGTAGTTTTATTTGGGGACAAAGTTTTTCATTTGTCTGCATTAGTCTTTGACACTTAGGACTAAAAATGAGAGGTGCAAAGCAAATAGATACTGTTTGACTTCATTAGTGTCACTTCGGTGCCTTTTATGTCAAAAGGAAGAGAAACAAAAAAAAA
>NW_011888982.1:1710430-1711985 GCF_000151845.1 Pteropus vampyrus
TTCTCCCATTCTGTAGGTTGCCTTTTCATTTTGTTAGTTGTTATTTTTGCTGTGCAGAAGCTTATTAGTTTGATACCTGTGTATCTTTGCTCTTATTGCCTTTGCTTTTGGTGTCAGAAACTTCAAATATATATATATAGGCAAGACCAATGTTAAGATTTTTTTCCTATGTATTTTTCTAGGAGTCTTGTGGTTTCAAATTTTATATTTAAGTGTTTAATCCATTTTGAGTTAATTTTTATGAGTAGTACAAGGTAGGAATTTAAATTCTAGTAAATATATAAATATCTACTTTTTTCAACACCAGTTATTGAAGAGACTGTCCTTTCCTCATTGGATATTCTTGGCTATATTGGCAAAAAAACAGATGACTATTTATGCATGGATTTATTTCTGGGCTCTCTATTTTGTTCCCGTTCTATTTGCCTGTTTTATGCCTGCACTATATGTTTTGATTATTAAAGCTTTCTAATATGGTTTGAAATCAGGAAGTCTGATTTATCTATCTTTGTCCTTTCTCAAGAATGTTTTGGTTTTTTTCTGTTTTGTTTGTTTATTTATTCATTTTGTTCTTTATAGTCCACATATGAGTGAGATCGTATGGGTCTCTTGTGGTTCATGTATCACTGAGATGAGCATATAATTTTTATTTTTATTCTATTAATATAGAATGTCACATTTTTTTATTTGAGTGTGTTGAATCACACTTGCATCCCAGGGATCATGGTGTATGATCTTTTTAATGGCTGTTGAATTCGGTTTGCTAGTGTTTTGTTGAGAACATTTTCATCTATATTCATCAGGGATATTAGCCAGTTACTCCTTCTTCTTTACTTTGATGTGGGTAATGCTGTCCATGTTAAATGAATTTGGAAGTAGTTTATCTTCTTCAGTTTTTAGAAGAGTTTGGAAAGAATCAATATTAATTCTTATGTATGTATGTATATATGTATGTATGTATATTAAATTCACCTATGAAGCCATCTGATTCTTAACTTTCCTGTTTTGGGAGGTTTTTGATTAGTGATTTAAACTTATAAATGATTGGTCTGTTTTGATTTTCTATTTTTTTTTTATGATTCAGTCTTGATAGGGTGTATGTTTCTAGGAATTCATTTCTTACAGGTTTTCCAATTTGTTTCTTGTAATCTCTTATGATCCTTTGTGTTTCTGTGGTATCAACTGTATCTGCTTTCATTTATAATTTTACTTGAGTCATCTTTTTTTTGGAAAATCTAGTTGAAGTTTTCTCAATTTTGTTTCTCTAAAAAAACAACTCAGTTTTGTTGTTTTTTATTTTTCTATTCTATATTTCATTTATTTCTGCTCCTCATTATCTTCCTTGTGCTAACTTTGAACTTAGTTTGTTCTTTTTTTTTTCCTATAGTTTCTAGAGATGTAAACTTAGTTGTTTATATGAGTTCATTTTTTCTTAATGTAGGTATTTTTTAATATAAGCTTACATCTTAGAACTGCTTTTGCTGGATTTCACAAATTTTGGTATATTATGTTTCCATTTTCATTTGTTTCAAGAATTTTTAAATTTCTCTTTTGA
>NW_011888982.1:1712035-1719790 GCF_000151845.1 Pteropus vampyrus
AATAAGAAAATGTTTAAATAATGTATGTTTACTCTAGTCCATATATGTTTAAATAATGTATCAAAGTGAAAACTATTACTTACATCTGAGTTAATTTTAGTAAGATTTTTAAAATAATTATCAATAAAATAAGCCATAAGATCGAAACTCTCATTCTTTTTAAGTGTTTCATTTTCATAAGAAATGCTGAAATTACAAATATGAAATCATTTTTAATGGTACAAAAGGATGTACATAATACATTGTATCAGATACCTTATTTCAAAATTTATTTTATATCTCTGTAATTCCTAGCAGAGGAGTTAACCTTTGTCAATAAAATTAACAGACTTCTCAAAATGCTCACATTTCAAAAGGAGAAATGGAAAATAAACAATTAAAAATAAGTTACAGACTGCAGTAAACTTCTGAGTTTCTTCAGAAACTTCAATAATTTTTAATGAATATAGATGTATTATTATTAAATCCAAATTGCATTGAAAGAAGTCTAGAAATTTTATATCTTTCACTTAATAGAAGTAGTTTTTTTTTTCTCTCATTTGCTTCACTAACACACTTATTTATGCAAACTTAACAATTTCTTTGACATTATATTTTTTTAACTTCCATTGCCATATTAAAGAAAGTCATTCAAACAAAGCAGCTCTGTTCCCTGGGCAACACTTTTCTTTCTCATATTCATCAGGTTCCAGATAAGGAACCGTTTTAACCATTAGTAAAGATATGCAGATTATATCCCCTAATGAATAATAGGGATTCTATTTGACCTGAATAACAAAATTCCTTTGTAAGAAAATGTTGATCTCTAAACAATATAGAACTTAATGTTGAGATGCAAAATTACATGGAGGTTCTTACATAATCACTCCATACTTATTGAGCATTCATTAGGCAAAGATACCATGAGCACACAAGATATAGATATAAATATACATAATGCTTATCCTCCAAAACTTTATGGGCTACTAGGAGAGACAGATGAGGGGAAAAATAGCTAATATTTCACCATAAGAAAAACAATAAGTATTCTGTTTTCCTATTATAAAATGCCACAATGGTATGAGATAATTAATTCACATCTCTATTATGCTATCTATTCACTGAGGCTGTGTGTGTATGTGTGTATATATACATGTTCAAATTCTAAACTTGCTGTTGAATAAAACAGATCAAACATGGTTTGTCCATGAGGCAGTGTGAATGACAGGAATTCAAAAGTACCATTCACTTCCTTTGAGCAGCTGCGTTTTAAAATCAAGCTGACCAATTCGAATAGAAGTCTTGGTTGGTATATTCTCTGAACCGTTCTGTCATGGAATGTGTGATGCAGCTACAACACAATTTAGACCTGCCTATGCAATGATGAACATTTCAGCAATGCCTCTCCCCAAACCTCCATTTGGAAACAACTTTTCTTCTGCTTCTAAACTACTTATAATTTATTGCCTGCACTGGGTATGGGGACTCTGCCATAATCCCCTTTATATCTTTATGTATCAGAAAAAAATTAGATCACTTCAGACAAGACAGTACAACATTGTTTGGGAATGGAAGTAAACATGTTTTGTATTTTATAGATACTAGGAAAACTAGGGTCAAGAGAATATCTTCTGTGCAATCTTTTGTTTTGTGTTTTCTGATCCTGAAGATTTTGTTGATATTATTTGTGCAATAAAATTGTCCTGACGTGATTCAACATTAAATCTATATCTAAAGTAGTTTTATTTGGGGACAAAGTTTTTCATTTGTCTGCATTAGTCTTTGACACTTAGGACTAAAAATGAGAGGTGCAAAGCAAATAGATACTGTTTGACTTCATTAGTGTCACTTCGGTGCCTTTTATGTCAAAAGGAAGAGAAACAAAAAAAAACAAACCTATGTATTTTCCATTTATGGAAATCAGAAAGCAGTTGTCTGGATTTGTTCTGCTACTGTCTGTAAACTGACCACCAGATATTTCCATGTGCATCAACTACTTAGAAGGATCTTTGTCCTTGTGAGTTTATCTTTCAAGGCAGAAACAACCAGGATTGTCTTAATTAAAACACAAGTGTATATCAAAAGAGAAAAACAGAATAATCAGCTGAGAATTTTAGAGGATGCTATTCTTGAAGAGATTTGTGATTATGAGGTTTCCTTTTTATATAAAAATTAAAATATTGTATTCACATTGGTCTAAAAAATTAAAAATGATGTTCGATGCAACACTTGATAATAATTTGGCTCTTCTTAACTAAATACATTTTGTAAATCAGTCTAAGTTTATATAGCTTACGAATGTTACTGCATATTACAAATTAATCAACATGTTAATGTTTTATTGTAATAGACTTGGCCGTGTTACAAGATACTTTAAAGTTTTCTATGAAAGGTGAAGCTGTTGTTTGTGCATATTCTATATATGAGTATCAATATAGCAGACATTGTATGTGGAAGGATACACAAAACATTGACCACTGGCTAAAAATAAAGTATGGGCAAGGAACAAAGAGAGAAATAATTTCTTTTTCTCCATCCAGTTTGATTTGTCACTACAAATAAAGCAAAATTAACCACATAAAGTGCACTATGAGATATATCACATTGAGAATAAGTTTTATTTTTATTTACATTGATACTTTAGAGCAAGATAAGTAAATGTAAGATATGTTATGCAATTATCAATAAGAAGAATAAAAACCATCTTAAAATGGTAATTCTTCATCATATTATGTTGTTTTACCAAGGCTTAGGGATGGTATGACTAAATTCCTGCTTGAATTTTTCATCCATAATTGGGCATAGATAAAGTGCTGAGGTTGGTTTAGCATATTCTGAAATATTATAATAATATTTAAAGTTTAAATGATGGACATCAATGAAATTCATAAGAGATAAATTATAGATTTTTTTTAATTTAAAAAGTATTATCCATCTAGATAAACAATTGTAATCTAAATTACTGTTTAAATCCAAACTCTCCCCATTCAAGAGAGATGAATTTGTATTTGAAAATTCTAGACAAATTTTAGTAGATTATTAATTAAGTTTATCCCAGGTAACTGTTTATATAGTATTTGCCACAGAGAAGTAAGAATCAACCCAAAAGTTCTGATGAGTATTATCCAGTTTAACTACAAAATTAAATTAGTCATCAATTTTAATTAGAGTAACTTCCTTATGGTAAAAATATATATTGGCTAGTCCATTGATTAATATTAATTGTAAAATTAATGATTTTTAGTAGACAGAATTTCTATACATTCAAGAGCATGGCTTAGGTGTGTCTTCCCTCCTAACAAATGTCTAACTCATTAGTGCTAACAGATGACTAGAACATCTGTTATTCTAGTTTGTTTTGGGTTGGCCAGCTGATTTGACTGGTTGGACTGATGATCTCCTTCCTTATCTTTTCATATAAGTGTCTTCTAAAGATGTAAAGGGACAAGAACAATTTTAAATCACCTCTTTAAACATTATTGATTTGTTTTATTTTTATTTTATTTTTTTACCTTCCATAGCATTTATTATTTCTGGTTCAACATATGTTAGCTATATATCATTTTTTCAACTATTTTCAAATATGGACTACTATTTCTCCAATAAGATAGTCTATTACTTAAGGAAAGATGATGTGCTACTTATTTTGTCAATAATCATATATTAGATTTTTATAAAAATCTAGTGATAAGAAAACAAGAAAATTCAATGAATTTGCACCTTACAGAATGATAACAGACTTGGAGAAAGGAGGTGGTTGCAGCTAATCCATGACATGTTTATTTAAAATTACTTAAAATTATTCAGATTTTATATGAAATAGTGTGTACTTCAGTGTGATTAAAGACTTTTTTCTTTGGCCTAGGATGTAATAATCACAACTCTTTGTGACAATTGAAAAATGTGTGTATGTATGAATCATGTTTAAATATTCAATTAGATGAAATGTTTACTGTTTTAGGGGTTGTTTTAATAAGTAGAAAAATGTCACTAAAATTTTAGGTCAACAATTAACCAGAATATGTAGAAAAATGTGAATGTTTTTAGAGAATATTATGTGTAGTCACCCCAGAATATATACCAGAATAGCATTTTGAATGCTATTACTGTAAGGTTTATTAAGATAAAGATTGTTCAACATACCAGATGTTCTCTTGGAAATATTTAACAAGAATTGAGTTTTGGGGGAAAACATTTCAAAGATGAACACACAAAAATATTTTTTAAAACATATTAGTGTTGAAAATTAATGGAATAAATGTGCTGACACCAAAAGGAAGTTGTTTTTAAGCCTGTGATTTGTTAGTTCAGATTTATTAATTTAATAAAAATATAAATTTTTCATGATATGAATGTTTACATATTCGAATGTAACTAATTTAAGTATGTTTGGTATATTGACATATAGCATACCTCATTTCATGTCACTGACATATAATAATATATAGAAAAAATCTAAGAAAAATTATATTAGTCTATAATGAGAACTATATTAATTGATTAGTAGTAGACTTTTTTCATCATAGGGAAGATGGTCCAGAGGGTTAAGGAAATTTACATTTATTGTATGTCCAAATTTTTTAAATACTATTTTCTGATCTTAGTAATAAAATTTAGTTTCTCATCTGTTTTGTTCTTCTTCATCACCTCAATGGTGACTATGTAATAATATTCTTACCTAATTTCACTTAATACAAATAAGCCAACAGTAGATATAGAAAAAAAGTCAAATGAAAGCACACAAGGCCAATTCTATCTACAATTTCATTCTAGGAACTAGAATAGAATATTAAAAACCTTTTACATTAAATGTTCCTTTATATTCTACCAAGTACTGTTTTCACATTTAATAAAAATATACTCATCATAACAACTCTACAAATTATAAAACTAAGAAAGATTACCTAATTTCAAATGACTGTAAGAGTAATAGAGAAGTTATTCAAACACTGTCATTATGATTTCTGGCTCTCTGAAGTTACTACATGTTTAAGTTAAAGGAAGAGCAAGTAGATTTTAAGATGAGAGAAAATTGAATATTGAATTAATCTGAACCCTGAAAAAGAGGGTATATTAGCTCAGTTTTGGGAATTTGGTTCCTTTTCTGAACTTTGTTATCATAAACTTTTGCTCTGGGAATAAAACTAAAAATAACAAAAATACTATATCACTTCAGACTTTGAGACAGGAGTTTTATGATTATTTCAGCATGAACTAATTCTCTGCCATGAAATTTGTGTATATGGCTTTTCTCATTTTTTTTTATAATAGTTAAAAGTTGGACTCATTTTACAAATGTTGTTTTATAAAAGAGAATATGTTTTCTGTTGAACCACATGAACAATATGTATGCTAGCAATCCTAATGACATGAAGAGTTTAAGAAAAGTTGCAGGAAATTACATGATTAAAGGCATAAAAAATATTTAGTCTCGTGTGCTATACTTTGCTTCTAAACACACTTCAATAATTTCAGGTGTTTAAGAAAAAAATATTTAAAAATTCACAGAAACAGAATTTATTCACATTCAATTGTATTAGATTCCAGTACATAAGAATCTAAAGATTGTATGGTTGTTATATATTCATATTAATTTAATGTTCATAAGTACTCATGGTATATGGTATTAGAGTAATAAAAAGAGCTATTCATCTTCAGAAGTATATGAATTTTTTAAGTACTTGACAATCACGATTACATTGTTCCTATGGTTTCTTTCCAGTATAAACTAACACTATTATGCTTACTGCTTTATCATAATAATATGCTTTAGTTATGGAAATTTAAAAAAAAATACAGATGCACAGAGAATAAAATAAAGACTGACTACAATCAGACTTCATACTCGAGCAATATAGCATGCTAATTACCTGAATAACTTTATCAATACATTACATATAAAACAAATTAAATACAATATTCTCTTCATCTGTAGAGTTGATTTGGCGAGAAAGTGAGAGAAATACCCCAAGACCAAAATAACAAATTGGAAGGGTTATAAAGCACCAAAGCTTCAGCTGCCATAAGAGCATTCTTGATCCTCCATGGCCCAAATCTCTCCATTTTAATGATCCTCGAGATGAAGAAAGGAGGAAAAGCCTACATTCTGCACAACGTGGGAAATCATTATGACAATCTCCCACAAAAACTGACACCAAAAGATGATTTTCTGATGAAAAGGGAAAGTTATGAAAAAAATAAAGAACTCAAAGGACAAGACAGAGGGGACATTTTCATGCATTATGGAGAGGATAAAAATAACTTTAAGGAAGAATTTCCAATGACAGTCTGGTTACAATGTATATTTCAAACTAAACTCAAAACTACTGCTATAGCCCCCAAAAGATATAAGCCTGGAATTTGCTTTAAGAAAGGTCCCAGTTGGCACCCTTCCCATCTACCTGACAGAATGAATAAAGGGAATCCACTCTAAATCAAAATTTCAAGAATCTCATAGGTAACATTTCATTGATCATAATCTCACAATCCTCAAAATCACATAAAATCTTAGGATATGAAATATAGAGAACAAATGTAACAGAAACCACATACACCATTAACAAAGTATCGAAGTTTTCAGATGGAATAGTCAGATTATGAAAGGTAAATGATACAAGAGAAAAGTAGTGTAATTTTATTAATATAAAACTGGTTGACCTTATGAACAAAAGCCTTTTTAGAGGTCAAATGTGAAATTTCAATTCACCAGGAGAAAAGAACAATTCTAAACTTTCATGAATGCTATAATGTAAATAAAATATGTAAAACCAAGAGTGAAAGAACCACAAGGAGGAATTGACATATCACCAGTTCTTTGGAAGATTTTAATATACTTCTCTTCAAAATTGATTGTAAGTATTTGGGAGATTTGAATCACACGAATTATAAGTTAACATTGAAGGACATAAATATTTCTGTTCTAAAATATTGTATATATACTGAAAATCATTGTGTTCTGCAAAAAAAAGAAAAATTACACAAAAACAGCAATGCTTTTGAGATAAAAAAGAGTTTGAGAGGACAGTTATAAGTTATCTTTGATAACTTATAAGTTATCAAAGATTCTAAGTTATCAAAGATAACTTTGGTGTTCTTATGTAACTTGTAATAAGAACACCAAACAAAAAAGAATGTTTGAGACTTGTGGGGATAATTTGGACTGTCCATGTAGACATATTACTGTTAACAGATGCTGTCACATTGTTCACCAAAAATTTACCAAAATAACAGAGTAGAAATGATGGCAAACCCTATTTTGGACAATGGCTAATTAGTGCTGAGACAAGATAAATGGAAAGCATGAGCTGTTGTGCTTCTGTTAGGGGACTTTGGGAGGCAGGGCAATAGAGCAAGAGCAAAACACAGCACAAACCAGATTGAGCTTCTCTGGGATGGAGTCTGGGAGGCATGTTCCTAGGATAGAAATCAGAGCCAGAGGTGAGAAAGAGCAATCAGGGGGATTGTTTTATAAACTATATAAATGTCTAACCAATGTACTGTATACTTAAAACTAATAAAATAAAAATTAAAAAAAAAAGATGCCAAAGTGCTTTTTCAACAAGTTTGCAGTAATGTTGAAGACTTTTCCCTTTTCAAATAAATATCATAACTTTATCATTCTGGCTGCCCTTGCATAGGTTGTATTATAGATAAACCAACACAATTTTTATTCTATTCCAAAATATTTCTTCTATTAATGAACCACATATGAGTGAATTTGCTTCACAGAAACATATACTGCAGCATAACTGGTACGGTACTGGGCAGCTGGAAAAA
>NW_011888982.1:1723210-1730971 GCF_000151845.1 Pteropus vampyrus
AGTTTTCTCAATTTTGTTTCTCTAAAAAAACAACTCAGTTTTGTTGTTTTTTATTTTTCTATTCTATATTTCATTTATTTCTGCTCCTCATTATCTTCCTTGTGCTAACTTTGAACTTAGTTTGTTCTTTTTTTTTTTCCTATAGTTTCTAGAGATGTAAACTTAGTTGTTTATATGAGTTCATTTTTTCTTAATGTAGGTATTTTTTAATATAAGCTTACATCTTAGAACTGCTTTTGCTGGATTTCACAAATTTTGGTATATTATGTTTCCATTTTCATTTGTTTCAAGAATTT
This sequence comes from Pteropus vampyrus, assembly GCF_000151845.1. Classification (NCBI taxonomy): domain Eukaryota; kingdom Metazoa; phylum Chordata; class Mammalia; order Chiroptera; family Pteropodidae; genus Pteropus; species Pteropus vampyrus. Next base: position 1,723,507 of record NW_011888982.1, read on the forward strand.
TTAAATTTCTCTTTTGATTTCTTTTTGACTTACTGGTTGTTAAAATTTGTGGTGTTTAATTTCCACATTTTTGTGAAATTTTCAGCTTCCTTCCTGTTATTGATTTCTAGTTTCAAAGTCTTATAGTCAGAAAAAAAAATATTTGGTATATTTCAAAATTTTTTGTTGCTAAGTAGTGTCTTAAAAAAATATAGGATACATCATGAATAATGTTCCATGTGAGTTTAATATATTTAGGTGTTGCAATGTTTGTTGCATATATATTTATAATTGTTATATACTCTTAATTAATTGGCTCCTTTATCATTATATAATGACCTTTTTCATTTCATATTACAATTTTTGCCTTAAAGTTTATTTTATCTAGTATAAGCATAGCTACTCATATTGTCTTTTGCTTTCTACTTGTGTGAAATTAAATATCTTTTCCATTCCTTCACTCTGAGTTTATGCATGTTGTTAAAACTGAAGTCAGTCTCTTGTAGCCAGCATATAGTTGGGTCTTGTTTTTTTGTTTTGTTTCGTTTGTTTGTTTTTAAATCCATTCAGCCACCTTAGATTGAAGAATTTAATCCATTTATATTTAAAGTAATTATTAATAAGTGAGCTTTTATAAGTGTCATGTTAATTATTTTCTTTCTGTTTTGTAGTTGTCTTTTTTGTTTCTTCCTCTTTAGATAACTTTCTTTGTAATTTAATAGTCTTCTATAGTGGTATGCTTTGACTTTTGTTGTTGTTGTTGTTGTTGTTGTTGTTGTTTTGGTGAATCTAGCTGCAGACTTGCATGATGGTATAACAGTGAGGGCTAAATCTGGGCCAATAGCTAACAGTGGGTGTCTTGGTTTACGGTATGTACTTGCATAGCCGCAAGAGCTAGCCATGGGCATGTGCAAAGTCACAGAGGTTGGTGATGAGAATCAAACCAGCAGCAAACAAGTATAAAACTATAGAAAATAGCTGTAGGAGAGTGCAATGGTGAAGGCCAGTAAGAGAAGTCAGGGCTACATCTGGACCCACAATCGGTAATGACGATTTTGGCTGTTGCAGTATACTTGTGCAATTGCAGTGGCTAGCCGCAGGAACATACACAATGATGAGCATCAACCATGAGGTCCTAGGCAGGCATATGCATGCACACAGCACAGTCACAGAAGCCAAGGCTGGCTATTAGTGTGGATCCCAGGCTACAGTGGTAAGAGGTTGAGGAATCATGGAGGGACTCAAGCAGCTGGTGTCTGCAAACAGAAGAACTTATGGGCAAAAACCTTATCAGCAAAATCTGCAGGTGATCCATGATTGCTCAACTGGCCATTGGTTTCCTCAATAGTGAAAGCTGATGGGATCCTCTGTCGAGTAGTGTGCTGGTGTCCATGATGATATTCTCAGTGACTAATGCTGGAAGTATCTGCAGCCTCTGAAATGACCGTGGATGTCCTCAGCTATGAGATCTTTTGTGGAGCAGGCTACAGTGAATTGCAGTTGTTCCAGCCGAGTGGTTGATACTGGTACACCCTGCCCTTCTTCTTTGTTTTCAGCCATCACTAGACATCTCAGCTTTGTGCCCTGAAAGTCTAGGGAAGCCGGTCACTCATACCACTCTGCTTTTCTCAGAGAGGGAAACTCTTTCAAGTAGGGGATGTTAGAGTTCCATCTTGGCACTCTGAAGTGCTGGCTGGGGGGAAGATATGATGCAGGCAAAATGAAAATGTTCTTTGTATACTTTTTGTGCAGTTTTTATGTTATTTTGTTCCATTGTGTTGCTGAAGCTTCTTAATTGGACTGCTGAGGTCACCTAGAGCTATTTTTATTTATAGATAGGTATAAAGAACAGAGGCGGGGTCTCCATCTTGGTGATATCATCACCACAAGATCATTACACACAAATTTATGAAGAACAAACAAGAAAGAAAACATCTAATTCAGTATACTCATTTTATATGGTTAGTATAATTGAATTAAAAAATTAGGAAAATAAAATGTGAAAAAAGGAAAAAAAATGCCAATTTTACCCAATTATAGAGATTCAAAGTTATTAAATAAAATGAAAGCAAATGAAAGGCAGAATTAAAAATATAATAATTGTTACCTCATCAGGGATATTATAGGAGGGAAATGTTTGTCAAACATTAAAAAATCTATTAATGAAATTCACCTACTAAAGATATTTTAGAAAGCTACTATCTCATTAAATGCAAAAAATAATCATTTGGTAAAAGGTAAATTCATGAAAGAAAAAGAAAATGTAAAAAAAGCAACAAATAAAATAAAACAATTAAAAAATTTTAGTTTGTACATAAAAATGAGCATCCTCAATTAGGTATAGTGTATTTTCAAAAATGCAACAGCAAATATTCCTTTCAATGAAGAGATGAGAATTAAAATTCTGTAAATTTAAGAGCATGACAGAAATGTTTGATTTCAATACTTCTTTTAATATAACACTAATGTCCTTGTCAAATAAAAACAGTAATAATATAAAAATATAAAGAATAAAGAGGTAGAATAAATATTGTCACTACTTGAAAGTGAAGTGTTTATTTCTCTGGATAAAAAACTCCAAGTATCTGAAATTGTTAGAACTAATATCAGACGAACAAACTTGCTATATAAGTCTACACACTAGTGAGTGACATTTCTACACAGCAAAGAAAAGCATTTTTAAAATAAAAGTTAAATTCCTTAAAACATCAACATTATGAAATATGCATCATCATAAATAAAACAAGATGTACAAGATCTAATGTAAAAATATATATTGAGAATGAAATACATTACAGAAAACCTAAATAATTGAGAGATGTATCACATTAATGCAAATGCTACTATTTTAAACATTGTTTCTACTTAACTTTATTTAAGTATTTAAACCAAGGGAAAGAGATATGTAGAGCACACAGAGATTTTCAAACAGTACCATACTTAGACTCAGGTAAAATAGAATTTCTTTTTATGGACCCTGGCTTTGTAGAACTCCACAAATCACAAATACAAATACTTTTATTAGAGAGAACATGGCTCTTCTATCAAGCGAGATCTAGAACTTGACTTACACAGTAAGACTCATGACCCTACATGTTGAGGCATGTAGCTAATATCACTCTGGCCCTAGGAAACCTATCTCAATATCTAATCTTTCATATTCCTAAAAGAATATTTTTGCCTGAATGCCGTGAGCATTCAGTGTTTGAAATACGTGAAAAACAGTGAGAATTTTGAATAATAAAGTGGGTAAGAGAAAGATAAATTAAGTAACACGTCAGATATTTCTCAGGTACATGAATACAATATGTTCCTGAATAACAAAATATGCTTACTCAGTAGAGCCAAAGATTAATTTCGTTTCCTTTGGTTCTAACTGATGGTAGAAGAATTATTCACAATTAGCATAATATTAGCAACAGTTAGAAGCCAAAAATATTTTGCAACATTAAAAAATTCATATTACTATTAAATATGTTCGTATGTATATCTAGACATGTATGCATGAAATATGATCCCACTTCATTCCTTGAAAAGATGAACACTGAATAATAGAATATAAATTATTTTATTTAAAATGATAATGTTTAGAAACAGAGCTCCCCTGATCTCTCCCCTTGCAATTTTAAGGAGCTGAACAGTTATATCTTAACAAGTAACACCAACCTGCACACAAACAGGTCTGAGAGGTCTTCACATCAGTGCATCAAGAGATGGACTATGCAGGCACCTGAGCCAGGGAGGCAGGCGAGGAGAAAGAGACAGGACAAGGCAATGCAGAAAGTAGCCCAGAGCTCCAGGAAGGGTGAGGGGGAGGGGAAAACTACAATGCTACAGTTTCTTGGCTCTTTGAATCCCCAAACAGATTTGCCTCAGGGATAAGCATATCCCACCCAACAGAGCCCGGGGAATAAGGCAGAGAGCAGGGCAGATATCGAGCACAGAGGGGTGACAGCTGTTTTAGCAATCTCCTTTGCGAAGCAGAAAGCTAAGTCACAGAAGCGTGTCTACCTTCCTCAACATCCCAGAGCACAATACCCCACCCCCAACGCCCCCGCCCCGCCATATCCTCCCAGTGCAAGCACTGAATTACAGGGGATATCACATAACCAGAACTGAAACATATACCAGTTCCGGAGAGAAGGGAGGGAATATAGATGGAAAATAGCGGAAGTCTGAGCCAGTATCACTCACTGGAAGGATAACAGTCACACACAAAGCTGACCTGTCAAGGAAGCAGTGGAGAATCCTGCCCCCCCCCCCCCCCCCACACACAGCTGGAGTAGTACTCAGACTCCCATGACCTTTCACATTATCCCACAGGGGTGGAACCCTTGAACCAAGGAGACATGGTCACAGAGGAGATACACAACTTTCCAGAGAAAAAAAAGGGTTAGGTGGTGCAGAACGCTTGGGCGCCACCTACTGGAAATCAAAAGAAAAACCTCTTCTTAGTAACTGGCTACAATGAAATGCTCTGTAACAAATTGAAAAAAAAAAAAAGGCAGATTACATTCCTATTCTCATTAATGCTTATTAGGTGGAGGAATAATCCATCAAACACCATTAACAACCAAGGTGGCTCAGAAAGAAAATGAAAAATTTCCAGAAAATAAGCTTAAAGACATAGAAATATGCGATTTAAATGACAGACAATCCCAGGTTGCACTTCTGAAAAAACTCAACAAGATGTAAGAAAATTCTGATCAACAGTTCAAAGAACTTAGAAACAAAATCAACAAACAACAGAATACTTTACCAAAGAGATTGAAACTTTAAAAAGATCCGACTAGAACTTCTGGAGATAAAGAACACATTAAAAGAGATGAAGAATAAAAGAGTAAGCCTAATAAATGACCTGACCAGATGGAGGAAAGAGTTAATGATATTGAAGACAGAAATCTGGAAATGATGCAGAAGGAAGAGAGATACCTGAGAATGATCTATCCATAGTTGAAAATAAGGTATTTAGGTCCCCTATTATAATTGTGCTTTTGTCAGTTTCTCCTTTTAGTTCTGTTAGCAGTTGCTTTATATAATTTGGTGCTCCCTGATTAAGAACATAAATATTGATAAGTGTTAGATCAGCTTGATGTACGGTTCTCTTTATCATTATGAAGCGTCCATCATGGTCTCTTGCTACCTTTCTTATTCTGAAGTCTCTTTTGCCACATATAATTATGGCTACATCCGATTTTTCTCTTGATGGCATTTGCTTGAATTATCATTATCCACCTTTTCACTTTCAGTCAATATTTGTTCTTGAAGCTGAAATGTGTCTCTTGAAGGCAGCATATGGTTGGGCTTTGTTTTTCTGATCCGATCTGCTACTCTGTGTCTTTTATTGGTGAGTTTAGTTCATTTACATTTAGGGCGATTTTTGAAATATGAGGTTTCCTATAGCCATTTTATCTTGTTTTGTGGTACCATGTAGGTATCCATTGTTTCTTTGTCCTTGTGTTTCTGTCTGTTATTTTAATTTGTAGTGTTTTATGATTTTATGTTCTGTCCCTTCTTGTTTTATGTAATGTGTCTCAAGTTTAGATATTTTTGTGTGGTTACCTTTACGTTTATATTAAAGAAAATTATATATTCCATTTTCTTCTGCATGTGCCTTATCTCCATTTCTCTTTGCAGATTCTGATCTTTACTTTCCCCTTTCTCTGTTTTTGTTTCCTCTTTATGCTATATGTTCCTTTCTAAGTTACAATAGCTGTTGTGTTCTCTTTTAAAGCATTTTTTATCTTTAACCATTATGTAATATTTACATAGTCCCTGGTATTAATAAGGGTTGCACTTTTCTACTTCTGTCTGCCTATTGGTCACCTTACACATAGTTATGTATTTTTTTGTCTTTTTGTTTCAGGTAGAATGACCCCCTTCAGAATGCAGGCCCTATGGTGGAAAATTCCTTCAGTTTTTTTTATGTCTGAAAATGTCTCTTTCATATCTAAAGGAGAACTTTACTGGATAATTATGCTTGGTCAGTAATATCTTTCTTTCAACAATTTGACTGTTTGGTTCCACTCCTCCATAGCTTGTAAGGTTTGTGCTGAGAAGTCCAATACGAGTCTAATGGGTTTTCGTTTATAGGTTACTGTCTTCTTTTCCCTGATTGTCTTAAGAGTTCTTTCTTTTTGTCATTAGTTATTGACAAATTTAATATAATATGTCTTGGAGAAGGCCTTTTGGATGGAGATAATTAACTGTTTCCTTTACTTCTTGGATTCAAAGATGTAGTTCTTTATATAGATATGGGAAATTCTCATTGACTCTGTTTCATTCTTCCTTTCTTCTTCTGATATAACCATTATTCTTATGTTGATTTTTCTGATGATGTCAGATAGTTCTTGTAGAGTTCTTTATTTTTATTCTCAAGTCTCTCTTTTAAGGTTTCAATCTCCTTGCTCAAAACTTGTTTTGTTGGTCTATTTTGATTCTAAGTTTTTGGAATTGTTGATCAGATTTATCTTGCATCTGACTAAGGTTTTTGTTTGTTTGTTTTTTTTCCCCCAGAAGTACAAACCTGAATTCTCTGTCATTTAAATTCCATATTTCTATGTATTTCAGCTTATTTTCTGGAGAGTTTTCTCTTTCATTCTGATGTTTCACGATGTTTGATGGATTATTTCTCCACCTGGGAATTAGTGGGATGTATTCTGCTTTTTTTCCAAAAGGAAGTTTATTATATAGATGTCTCTCTTTAGCCAGTTGATAAGAAGGGGTTTTTCTTTTGATTTCCATTAGGCAGCATCTAAGTCTTTTGAATCTCTGCTTTGTGGCTAAAAATGTTGATTTTTTTTTTCCTCTGTCTGATATACTGTATATTCGATCTGCAATCAGGTCTCCTCAGTGCCAGTGCCTGTCTGTGGTACCGGGCATGATTTATGTTTTGGTACCAGTTGCACAAATTCTCCGTGGCTTGACAGTGCTAGGTCTAGAAGGATATGGGGTGAGAGGAAGGGATGCTCTGGGTTGGGTAGGATTGAGGGGGAGGTGCTGCCAGGTTCTATGTCTCAGCTTCCCACTTGGCAATGGCAGCTGCTAAGACACAGCTGTTGCCTCTCTGCACTTAGTTTTTGCTCCACTTTCTGCCCTGATTCTTAGGTTCTGCTGCATGTAGCACACTGATCTCTCAGGCAGGGCTCTTCAAGGGAACTGGCCGCAATTTCTCCCCTCTCCCTCCCTCAGGTAGCTCCAGCTATATATGGCAGCATTTTTGTTCCTCCCAATCTACCCTCCACACTTGTGCAGTTCTAACCTTTTGAAACTCTGATGCACAGATCTGTCAGATATGTTTGTGTGCAGGTGTGTTATTTGTTGAGTTTTAGTTGTTTAGCTTATTGTTATTTTCAGGGAAGAGATCTGGGGAGATCCCTCACTCTGTTGTGCTTCTGACCTCACTCTTGGAATTATCTTTTTAATATATTTTTTATATTTTATATTTACAATGGCTTAAATATTTTGTGAGCTAATCTATCAAAAA
>NW_011888982.1:1731021-1732448 GCF_000151845.1 Pteropus vampyrus
AATCAAGTCCACAAAACAATCATTGGTATTCCATATACTATATTCTCTGACTACAGCACATTTATTAACTATTGATAACAGAAGAATATCATAAAATCTTCATTAGGAAATTAGATAGAATATTCTAAGTAGTTCATAGTTCAAAGGAAAAAATCATAATGGAAATGCATATGAATGCATACAATATTGTAATATAGCACTTATTAAATATAAAAATTTGTAGGACACTAAGAAATTTTATTTTTTATTTTATTTTTTTTTAGGCAAGGCAACCCTGGGTTGACCGCACAGATTGCAAGGACCTTGGCATACAATTCCTTATTTTTTTATTTTTTACACCTACAGGTCTTCCTAGGTGATCTCTCATCCAAGTACTAACCAGGCCTAATCCTTCTTAGTTTCTGAGATCAGACGGGAGGGCTTGTTCAGGGCAGCATGGCCGTAGACCACTAAGAAATTTTATCTCTTACTAGATTTATTTGGGAAAAATTCAAAACTAAAAATTTATTTCAACATTAAGAGAAATGCAATAGAAGAGAAATTATTAAAATGAAAATTAAAATGGAAAGCAAAGACACAATAAAGATGATCAACAAAGTTAAAAAAATAAAAAAGATCAAAACCAAAAGTTTAATAAAAGTAACGAACAATAAGACTTTCTACTTTTGCTATCTCTCCTCACTACACACACACACACACACACACACACACACACGCGCGCGCGCACGCACACTCACACCGACCAATTATAAGTTATCAAAGATAACTTATTAGTTATCAAAAGTGATAAGGGAGAGCTAATAATGTAGGAAAGATCTGGTAGAGAATAGCGGCATAGCAATGTATGCTTTGTACTTGGCCCACGTTTCCTCTGTATTTACCGATTTGTGAGGAATTTGACAGCTTTGTGGCACTACGGGAATAGCAATTTGAAACTGGAGATTACCGCGTGTTAGGACCTTGAAAAGCCACATGTTAAAAATAAGAAAAAGCCTGAAGTAGACAGTTCCTCTCCAGTAAATGCTGCTTAGCCTGAAGTGATCTTCAAAGACAAAATTAGTTTAAATAGTTCTGGAGTGCAAGTGCCTCCAGGTGCAGACAGAAGCAAGGCTACATTCTCCCTGGGGGCAGATTACATCATCCTAGACTTTAAATTATTTCTGTAAATACCCTTTCAAATACAATTTTGTACATGGAATAAAAAACACCAAAAGGAACAGGCAAGAAAATATGAGTAAAAATTGCAGAAAAATAAATATCCAATGGAAATAAATCAGGGTTTTTAGAAATTGGAGTTATCAGAAGCAGAACCTTAAGCATCTAAATAGCAATGGATTTGAAAATTTACATTTTTTATTTATTCATTCATCTGTGTTGATAGACACTTAGGTTGTTTTTATGTCTCGGATATTATAAATGCTGGGATG
>NW_011888982.1:1733934-1737452 GCF_000151845.1 Pteropus vampyrus
TAATATTGAAACTTATGCCTGTGATATAAGTTGTAAATATTTTTCTCGGTTTGTTATTTATCTTCTAATCGTTTTGCTGTGACAAAGTTATTTTGTTTTATTATTATTATGTGGTCATTATCAACCTTTTATTTTTGGGCTTCTGTATTTAGGGTAACAGTAAAGAAAGGTTTTCTCACTCCGATGACAAAAATAATTCACTCAAATATTTTTTGTATTTTTTAAATTACATATAAATATATGCTGTATTGATTTATCCTGGAGTGTGGTAAAAGATAGTAAATATATTTTTAACTTTTACATCTAGCTATGCAATCATCCTTCAAAACATTTATTAGAAAGACCAACTTCTCCTGTTTTGAGATATTAATGCAATCTTTATAGCAACTAAATTTTAATTTGCAGTAGGGAATATTTTTGATTTTTTTATTTGAATCCATTTGCCTCTTTAACTATTCTTGTATCAGAAATAAATTGCTTTAATATTACACTCTTGGTAATTGGCAGTGTGTTTCAACTACTGTATTCCAGGATTTTCCTGTCTATTCTTGCTTGATCATTCTTCCAAATGACTTTAGATTTAATTTTGTGCCCCCTCCAAAAAAAACAAATAACTTCATAATACTTTGTTATATGTTTTATTAAATATATAAACTGACTTAGGGAGTTTTAATATCTTTATTTCAAAAGACTTGAAATAAAATTGTCTTCCTATCTTCCTATCAGAGAACACATGTTTTTTGTTCAAATCTGAATGTGTTTCTCATGAGTATTTTTTCATAAAAATTGTTAATATTTTTATACATTTTACTCCTTTATATTTGCTTTTATTTAGCATTTTCCATTAGTCCTTAATGTTTTCAGTTTATTTATATGTGACTACTGATTTTGTATGTTGATCTTCTTACCTACTATTTTGCTTATTTCTGTTATTAATATAACATTTCCCTTTTTTTAAATTTTTTGTTTTGGTTTTTAAAAATTTCCATTGATTCATTTTATTATTCCAGATATATTATGTGCATTTATTTTTATAATGTATATGCTTCTAATTGCTATTTTGTCTAGCTTTGGTTTGCTCATACTCTCACACAATATTGAATAGCAGTGGTAATATAGGTATCCTTATCTTTTTGACTTTAGCAGGATACTTCTGGTGTATCCTCTTTAAAGAAAATGATGTATATCCACATCTGCATCAATATTTCTATTTTTATATTCATCTTAAATGTTAAAAATGTATCTCTAGCAAATCAATTCTTATGAAATGTTTGAATTTCAATAATATGAATTTATCTTTAAATATATCAAGATATCAGATTATATTAAATGACTTTTTAATTTTAAATCACTCTTAATTTCACAAACTAAATGGTGATATTATAAAATTATTTAAAATGCTTACATACTATAATATTTTTGCATTAAATTCACAAGAGAAATAATTCTTTAGAGTTTTTTTTCCTGAGGTGGTATGTTAGATTTGTATATCTCTATTATTCTTTTAATAGAAAAAAATAGAAATTGTTTTATGCTCAAGAATAGATTTGTAACATTAATATCTAATTTTTAAAGGTTTAGTGTGATTTCACTGTGAAACAATCTGAATTTAATGCTGTTTATAAGGAAACTTTTCTGTAAGTTTTCTTATATGATACTGTTTAGCTTCTGTATATACTCAGTTTTATTAAAATCAGTTATATTCCCTTTAGAAAAAAATTTACTCTAAGTTTTAAAATGTATTATAAAGTTAAGTCTTACATTTTCCTTTTCTCTCAATGATTAGTCTCCTTTTTAATTTCCAACTTTATTTAGTTGTGCTTTCTCTCTCTCTCTCTTAATCTATTAAGGTTGTTATGGGTTTCTCTATATTGTTGTATTCATTAATGAATTATTTTTGGATTTATATATTAGTTCTAAACTTTTTGTTTGTTTTAACCCATTTATTTCTAATTTTATTTACTAATTCCATTCTTTTTCTTTGTTTCTGTCTTATTGTAATTGTTTTTTCTTCAAGAAAATTTAATTCATTTATTTATTTTTATTTTCAAAGGCATCAATAATTTGTCATAAATTTCTTTTTCATAACTCTTTTAGCTGTTTTCCACAGAGTCTAAAATATTGTGTAACCAATATCATATATTTTAAGGTAATTTTATTGTTTTATTTTGAACTCGTATCTAATCTGAAGTTGTTGAAGAAGATCACTTTGTTTTTTGTTTGTATTATTTTTTATCTGATTTATCGTATCTACATTCAAATTGTTATTAGCATTATTTATATTTTTTGAAAATCATTGAGATCTTTTTAATGACAAGATACAGAAAATTTTGACAAGATGGAGTTACTTAAAATAAAAACATATTTTATATCACCAAGACTTAGTCATGGACTAGAACCTGCAAAAACCATCTTTGGCTTGCTAAACTTTGATACTAAATCCTCGGTAAGGACTAGTGGCAATAAAGTTTATCTTGTTCTCAAAGCTATTAGAATTATTATTATTTCTCAGTTCCAACTACTCCAATAGAACTAGTGACACCATCCAAAGACAGTTGCTGTGTGTAGTTAGGCTCCCTTGCAAATATTTTAGTTTGTTAGTGTATTTTGTCAATATTCTACATATTGTCCATGGTTTTATTTGTTCCTTTTTTGTTAATGTGCTTGTTTTACCCTACTTGTCCTTTCTTTCATTTTATTTCAGGGGTTGTGAGAGAGTTGAAGATTGGGAGGTATGCAAATCCATCAATATCTTGACCAGATTTTGATTGCAGTCACTTAGTTTGATAATATTTTGAATAGTGAGAATAGCATAAAGTGAAAAATTCCAATTTTCTTTTCTGATATAAGAACAAACTTTGACTTCTATTACATCTTAGAAGTACATATTATTATAAGTAGTTATAATATTTTGGCTTCTGTTAATGGGTGAAAAGTTGGGGGAACAGTTTTAGGAATAATTAATGATAAGAGTAGACCACAGTTAATAGGAAAAACAAACTGAATATTCTCTTAGGAGTTGCAGAGAGCTTAAATATAAATATAAATATAAATATGCTTAGTAGGTCTTTGTAGCAGACAGGCTCAGGTGTTTCCACCCTGAAGAAGACAAGTGAACAATTGTCAAAGTGAATGGCAAATTCATTCTTTCAAAGTATAGACAATGCTTTGCATATTGTTTATTTTAACAGTGATCTAAAGCATTTTTACTTTATTATGCTAGTTTTATTCTAATTTCAACAGAAGGTGATTAGAGCCTGAACTATCTTTTCAAATATCAAAAGTTACACTCTCTTTAATGGCATTTGTATAATAAAGGAGATTTACTTATTTAAGAGAATTAAAATTCCAGTGAGTTTCATTTGGTTATATCTGAAATATTTAAATTTTATGAATTATCATTAATCTCTTGATCTACTTTTGTTTTGTTCCTTGGTTTAACAAACTAAACCTGCCTCAAATTTTATATTTCATACCAGAAGAGATCTCATCTGTGGGGAGCTAAGAAAACTGGAAGC
>NW_011888982.1:1739777-1741329 GCF_000151845.1 Pteropus vampyrus
TCTTACATGAATTTTCTTTATTAAAAAATGGTTGCTGTTAAATGTAAAAGCCAGTTCACATCTTTATTTGGTGCACCAAAACCCTTTTCACAGAACTGACAAAGACAAAGTGAAATTGTGTTTCATTAAGAATTCATTAGAGTCAAAAGCAGCAGAGCCTTCACAAAGAGTAGTTATAGTACAGTTTTTTCTCATATTTCCAGAGAAGAAACTTCAAGTTAGAAGAAAGTAAATGAGTACACTCAGATATCTAAAAGTGCATCCTGAAGCAATGAAAAAATACATTTATTTTCAAATCCAGTGGTTATTTTAATGTGAAGCTTTTTTCATATATTCTACTTTAATGATATGTGTTTGGTTTATTACAAAAAATTTTCATCTCAATTTTTTAGTAAAGCTGGTGTTCAAATATGCAACCTATTTATTCTGTAGCTTTTTATGTCATTTAGTGTATTGAAGTGATCATCCAAAATACACATACATTCCACTTCGTGAGGGATGGCAGTGGGTAGACATTATCTTTCCAATAAGCCATTTATATGTCCATATCAATGTGTACATCACCTTAAATTGATTTGTGTTTATAGAAAGTAGATAATAATATCTGTTTTTAAAACAGTACTGTGTAGAAGTCATATAATTTACTTTATTTTTTTCCCCCAAATATGGTGGGGTCAGTTATTTAAATAGTAATGTATTTTATTTTATTTTATTTATTTATTTGTTTATTTTTGATTGTGACATTTTAATTTTTTGTTTAAGTATACAATATTATATCAGTTATATTAGTAGCAACTGTACAACACAATGATTTGACATTTTTATACCTTACAATGTGATCATCCCACTAATTTTAGTAATCATCTGTCATTATACAAACTTCTTACAGTATTAATGATTATATCCCTCTTCAACTTCACTCACACATTCACACATTTCCCCACTGCCCGTCCCTCTGGCAACCATCCTTTTAGTCTCTGTTTCTAAAAGTCTTTTTGTTTTGTTTTGTTTTTCATTTGTTTTTGACTTTTTTAGATTCTAAATATCAGTGAATCCATACTGTCTTTGTCTTTCTGTCTGACTTATTTCACTTAGCATGATATGTTCTAGGTCCATCTATTTTGTCACAAATGGCAAGATTTCATTGTTGTGTGGTATTTCATTATATGTATATCTGTGTGTGTGGATAGATATATAGATAGATTGGATGGATTAGATGAATAAATGATAGATGATGACAGATAGATAATAGATAATAGATAGATAGATGATAGAGATAGATAGACAGACATAAATTCTACGTATATCACATCTTTTTTAACCTTTCCTCTATCCATGGACAATGAGGTTGCTTCCATATCTTGGCTATTGTAAATAATGCTGCAATGAATATAGGGGCTCATATATAATTTTCAACTTAATGTCTTCATTTTCTTTGTAAAATACCCAGAAATAGAATCGCTGGGTCACATGGAAGATCTATTCTTTGAGGAATCTCCATACTGTTTTTCATAGTGGCTGCACAAACTTGCAGTCCCATCAACAGTTGCAT
>NW_011888982.1:1741379-1760047 GCF_000151845.1 Pteropus vampyrus
AGAATCAAGTCTAATCCTCAAAGTTGTCTCAACTAATGACTGGTTCTAAATAAAGAACCTCTATTGAGAGGTCTCTGGCTTATTCCTTCATCCATAAGTAGAAATAATTTATAATATAATGATGAAACAAAGAAAATAATTTTAGGCATAAATAATTTTGATTACCGGTTTTTAATAAAGCTATTTTACTCATGAGAGATTTATATTCTGAATTTATATATTTTAATCTCAAGGAAATTTTGTGTATTATTCTTTAATTTTTTTTCTATCAATGAAGTATGGTGAATAGAAGACTTGATGGAATTAAGTCTTGGTAGAATCAAGAAGTATCAGCTCTAAAATGCCATCCAGAAGTTTATGTCATAAAGTTAGACTGGTTTACAGCAGGGACCAAGATAAAGCTATGTAATCTGCCTATAAATTTGTAAAAGAACTGGAGTAGGGGGACAGAGAATTCAGGAGGGTAATGCTCCAATGCCCAAGTGGGCAGACATGCAGTATCTGAGAATTCCCTTCAAGATCCTAAGTACTGCTCTTGGATTAGGTGGACAGAATTTAGTTCTTGAGAAGAGAAGAGTAAGGTGACATCACAATCCGAAGAGGAAGTTGCAATAATAGTTGCCACAAAGTGTGCTGAAGAACATGAACTAATGTAGAAAATGATCAGGGAAAAATTATTGGAGCTAAATTATGCAATGAGCTTTGTTATTATAAAAAGATGTACCACAGGGTATATAGCTGGAACTTAGGAAACAATAGGGATCTCACAAGGCAACACTAACATATCAGTCTCAAGTCATCTGAGCAAGGATTATTCATAGACACTCTTGTGGTACGGAGGTACTTGATGCAAATACTAAACCTCATTGCTAAGTAATAGAGACATAGCCTAAGGAACTTGCTTCCTTTTAATATCACACCAGTATTGATTTGTAGCTTAGAATGATCTGTAACCAATGTATATTAGAGTTGTTGAAAATAAAGGGGAAAAGAGATGGGTCGGCTTAGGTGTGAAGTGGAGGGTACATGTACTAGTACTAGTAAACTACATGTACTGACCAGTACTAGTAAACTAAACAAGGCATTTATTATTATCTCAAAATTTTATTTAAAAATAACCTTGTAGAAGTTGAGATATTTATTGAAGGTGAAATGGATGGCATGTACTAGAGTCAAACATCTTTCTAACATGCCCTATTACATTTCAAAGTTTTTCTAATTATGATAATTTATTTTTATGAATTATTATTACTAGTATTACTGATTAGTATTAATTCTTGATAGTTTTTTTCAAAAAGAGTATCTGATAGCCATAAATATAAACATATATATGTATATATGTATATATGTGTGTGTGTGTGTGTGTGTGTGTGTGTGTAGAGAGAGAGAATTTATAGATCAGAAGTTGTAAATAACATTGAATGACTAATATGTTCATAGGTTGCTTAACACAACCCTAAAGAGAATTCACACTCAGAAGAACCCAAGTCATAATGTTCATAATACAGATTCTTACATGAATTTTCTTTATTAAAAAATGGTTGCTGTTAAATGTAAAAGCCAGTTCACATCTTTATTTGGTGCACCAAAACCCTTTTCACAGAACTGACAAAGACAAAGTGAAATTGTGTTTCATTAAGAATTCATTAGAGTCAAAAGCAGCAGAGCCTTCACAAAGAGTAGTTATAGTACAGTTTTTTCTCATATTTCCAGAGAAGAAACTTCAAGTTAGAAGAAAGTAAATGAGTACACTCAGATATCTAAAAGTGCATCCTGAAGCAATGAAAAAATACATTTATTTTCAAATCCAGTGGTTATTTTAATGTGAAGCTTTTTTCATATATTCTACTTTAATGATATGTGTTTGGTTTATTACAAAAAATTTTCATCTCAATTTTTTAGTAAAGCTGGTGTTCAAATATGCAACCTATTTATTCTGTAGCTTTTTATGTCATTTAGTGTATTGAAGTGATCATCCAAAATACACATACATTCCACTTCGTGAGGGATGGCAGTGGGTAGACATTATCTTTCCAATAAGCCATTTATATGTCCATATCAATGTGTACATCACCTTAAATTGATTTGTGTTTATAGAAAGTAGATAATAATATCTGTTTTTAAAACAGTACTGTGTAGAAGTCATATAATTTACTTTATTTTTTTCCCCCAAATATGGTGGGGTCAGTTATTTAAATAGTAATGTATTTTATTTTATTTTATTTATTTATTTGTTTATTTTTGATTGTGACATTTTAATTTTTTGTTTAAGTATACAATATTATATCAGTTATATTAGTAGCAACTGTACAACACAATGATTTGACATTTTTATACCTTACAATGTGATCATCCCACTAATTTTAGTAATCATCTGTCATTATACAAACTTCTTACAGTATTAATGATTATATCCCTCTTCAACTTCACTCACACATTCACACATTTCCCCACTGCCCGTCCCTCTGGCAACCATCCTTTTAGTCTCTGTTTCTAAAAGTCTTTTTGTTTTGTTTTGTTTTTCATTTGTTTTTGACTTTTTTAGATTCTAAATATCAGTGAATCCATACTGTCTTTGTCTTTCTGTCTGACTTATTTCACTTAGCATGATATGTTCTAGGTCCATCTATTTTGTCACAAATGGCAAGATTTCATTGTTGTGTGGTATTTCATTATATGTATATCTGTGTGTGTGGATAGATATATAGATAGATTGGATGGATTAGATGAATAAATGATAGATGATGACAGATAGATAATAGATAATAGATAGATAGATGATAGAGATAGATAGACAGACATAAATTCTACGTATATCACATCTTTTTTAACCTTTCCTCTATCCATGGACAATGAGGTTGCTTCCATATCTTGGCTATTGTAAATAATGCTGCAATGAATATAGGGGCTCATATATAATTTTCAACTTAATGTCTTCATTTTCTTTGTAAAATACCCAGAAATAGAATCGCTGGGTCACATGGAAGATCTATTCTTTGAGGAATCTCCATACTGTTTTTCATAGTGGCTGCACAAACTTGCAGTCCCATCAACAGTTGCATGAATGTTCTTTTTTCTCCATATCTTTGCCAACACATGTTATTTGTTGACTTTCTGATTATTAGTCATTCAGAGAGGTGTGAGGTAATATCTCATGGTGGTTTTGATTTGCATTTCTCTGATAATTAGTGATGTTGAGCATCTTTTCATATATGTTGATCATCTGTGTGTCTTCTTTAGAGAAATTGTCTTCTGCCCATTTTTTGATTGAATTGTTTATATTTTTGTTATTGAGTCATATGAGTTCCTTAAATATTTTGGACATTAATCCCTTATTGGATAAATCATTCACATTTATATTCTCCCATTCAGTAGGTAGTTTTTTTTTATTATTATTATTATTTTTGATGGTATTCTTCTCTGTATAGAAGCTTTTTAGTTTAATGATGTTTATTTTATTTATTTTTGCTTATTTCCTTTGCTTGAGAGGTCATATATAAAAAGATATTACTCAGACTTATGTCAAATAATTTATTGCCTGTTTTCTTCTAGGAGTTTTCTGGTTTTAGGCCTTACATTTAAGGTTATTTTTGTATATAATGTAAGATAATGGTTCAGTTTCTTTTTTTTTTTTTTGCATATAAATATCCAGTTTTTCCAGCATCATTTTTTGCAAAGACTGTCATTTCTTCATTGTATATTCTTGTCTTTTTTATTGTAAATTAGTTGACTGTGTAAGTGAGGGTTTATTTCTGGGCTTTTTATTCTGTTCCATTGATCTATGCCAGCACCATAGTATCTGACTATTGTATTTTTGTAGTATAGTTTGAAATCAGGGAGCATGATACCTCCTATTCTGTTAATTCTCAAAATTTCTTTGGCTGTATATGGTCTTTTGTGACTCCATAAATTTTGGATTTTTTGTTCTAGTTCAGAGAAGAATGTCAGTGTATTTCGATAGAGATCGAATTGGGTATTATAGTTATGTTAATGATATTAACTCTTCTAATTCATGAGCACTGAATGTCTTTCTATTTATTTGTGTTCTTTTCAATTTCTGTTTTCAATGTCTCATAGTCTTCAGAGTACAGATGCTTCACCTCATTTAAATTTATTCCTTGATATTTTATGCTTTTTGATGCAATTTAAGTGGGATTATTTTCTGATTATTTTTATTAGTGTATAAGAATGTGAAGAATTTCTATAAATTAATTTTGTAACTTGCTACTTTACTGAATTTTTAAATTAATTCTATTTTTGGTGGATTCTTTAGAGTTTAGATATAGTTTCACATCTTATGCAAATAGTGACAGTTTTACATTTTTTCCAATTTGGATGCTTTTTATTTATTTTCCTTGTTTGATTGTTGTGGCTATGACTTCCAATATTATAATAATAAATAAAACGAATAAATTGTAATAATGGTGAGAGTGAGCATCCTCGTCTTGTTTCTGAACTTAGAGGAAAGGCTCTCAGATTAAATATGATGTTAGCTGTGGGCTTGTCATATGTAGCCTTTACCAAGTTGACATAAGTTTCTTCTCTACCCACTTTGTTGAGAGTTTATATTAAAAATGGATGTTGAATTTTGTAAAATGCTTTTTATGGATTTATTCAGATAACCATATAATTTTTACCTTGGTATTGTTTATGTGATTAATCACATTGTTTTGGGTATGTTGAACCACATTTGCATACCTGGTATAAATCCCACTTGATCGTAGTATATAAGCTTTTTAATATACTGTTGATTTTTGTTTGCTACTATTTTGTTGAAAATTTTGTTATCTATGTTCACCAGGAATATTGGCCTGTAAGTCTCTCTCTCTGTCTCTCTCTCTCTCCCTCTCTCTCTCTCTCTCTCTCTGTAACAGGGTCATGCTGGCCACACAGAATGAATTTTGAAATGTTTCTTACTCTTCATTTTTTTTTTTGGAATAGTTTGAGAAGAATAGGCACTAATTCTTTTTTAAATGTTTGGTAGAATTCACCTGTGAAGCCATCTGGACCTGGGCATTTGTTTTAGGGAGAGTTTTTTGATTACTGCTTCAATTTCATTGCTAGTAATTGATCTTTTCATATTCTCTTTTTCTTCCTGGTTTAATTTTGGAAAGTTGTATGTTTCTAGAAATTTGTCTAGTTCTTTTATATTGTCCAATTTGTGGGCATATAATTGCTCAAAGCATTCTTTAATAACCCTTTGCATTTCTGTGGTGTCAGTTGTAATCTCTCTAATTTCTAATTTTATTTATTTGAGCACTCTCTCTTTTTTGCTTATTGAGTCTTGCTAGAATCTTGTTAACTATATTTACCCTTTCAAAGAACTAGTTTTTACTTGTATTTATCTTTTCTGTTTTATTTTTTTCTAATTCACTTTGCACTCTGATTTTTACTATTTCTTTCCTTCTACTTACTTTCTGCTTACCACTTAAACTGTCTAGTGCCCTTATAATGTTAAACTTCGCTCTTATAATTGCTTTTGTTGCATTCTGTTAATTTTGGTAATTTGTGTTTTCATTTTCATTTCTTTCAAGTATTTTAAATTTCCTGTTTGAATTCCTCTTTCATCTTTTGGTTGTTTAGCATCATGTTTTTTAATATCTACATATTTGTCTTTTTCCCAATTTTCTTCCTGTAGTCAATTTCTAGTTTCATTCCATTTTATTCAGAACAGATGCTTGATATAATTTCTATCTTTTTGAATTGATTGAGGCATGTTTTCTGGCAAATTTGTCATCTATCCTGGAATATGTTTCATGTGCACTAGAGAAAAATATGTAATCATTTGGATGGAATATTCTATAAATGTTAATTAAGTCAATATTCTCTAATTTGCTTTTAAAGCCATTATTTCCTTATTAATTTTCTGTCTAGATAGTCTATCCATTGAGATAAGTTGAGTATTAGGTCCCTAACTATTATTGTATTACTGTTAATATTTGTCTTTAAGTCCATTTATAGTTGCTTTGTATACTTAGATGCTCCTATATTTGGTGCATAGATATTTAAAATTGTTATATATTCTTTTTGGCTTGACCCCTTTATCATCATGTTATGTCCTTCTTTCCTTTTACATTCTCTGTTTTAAAGTCTATTTTCTCAGATATGAGTATTGATACCCCAGCTTTCTATCTATTTTTATTTGCATGGAATAGCTTTTCTCATCTTTTCAGTTTCAGTTTCTGTGTGTCTTTCAATCTAATGTAAGTCTCTTATAAGCAGTATATAGATAAGTCATTTTTTAACCCATTCAGCCACCCTATGTCTTTTGATTGGAGCATTTAATGCATTCACATTTAAAGCAATTATTGATAGGTAGGTGCTTATAGGCATTTTGTTATCTATTTTATTATTGTTATTATTCTCTTCTCTTGATCTCGCTTCATTTGATTCATTGATTATCTTTAGTGTTTTGATTGGATTCCTTTTTCTTCATTTGGTTATGAATTATTTGGATATTTTTGATTTATCTTACTCTGGAGTTCATATACAGCCATCTATATTTATAGCAGTCTATTTTAAGCCCATAGGCATTTAAGTTCAATCACATTCTGAAAGAACCACATTTTGAGTCCCCCTTCCACTTTTGATGTGGTTGATGTCATATTTTATATATTTTCTGTTTTGTGTATCCCCTGATTATTTATTGTAGTTATAGCTTTAAACTATTGCTACTATTGTCTTTTAATTTTTATATTAGCTTCTTAAGTGGTTGATTCACTGTAATTATTATATATTTGTCTTTGTCACTGAGATTATTTTTTTCCCTGTATTTTTTTTCTAGTGATGGTTTTTTCTTTTCTGCATAAAGAAAATTCTTTAATACTTCTCGTAAGGCCAGTTTGGTGGTTGTGATCTTCAGTTTTTGCTTGTCGGGGAAACTCCTCATCTCTCCTTCAGTTCTGAATGATAATCTTGCTGGATATGGTATTCTATGTTGTAGCTTTCTTCCTTTCAGCACCTTAAATATTTCCTGCCACTTTCTTCTGCCCATGAAGTTGCTGCTGAGAAATCAGCCAGTAGCCTTATGGGATTCTCTTGCATGCATTTGTTATTTCTTTCTTGCACCTTTAAGGTTGTCTCTTTATCTTAACATTTGCCATTTTAATTACAATATGTCTTAGTGTTGGTCTCTTTGGGTTCATCTTCTTTGGTACCATTTGCTCTTCCTGGATCTGGATGTTGATTTTCTTCCCCAGATTAGGAAAGTTTTTAGCCATTATTCCTTCAAATATATTTTATGCCCCTTTCTATCTCTCTTCTGGAATCCCTGTGATGGAAAGTTGAGCCACTTGATGTTATCCCAGAGATCTCTTACACTATCCTCATTTTTTTTTCAGATTCTTTTATTTATTATTATTATTTTTTAAATTTTTCTGTTCTGATTGTGTGATTTACACTGTTCCTCTAGGTTGTGAATTAATTCTGTATCAACTAATCTGCTGTTGATTCCTTTTAATTCATTCAGTTATTGTATTCCTCATCACTTATTCTTTCCTTATTACATTTATTATCTCTTCATTGAAGTGCCGAGTTCCTCAATTCTATTCTTGTTTATTGAGCATCCCTATGACTGTTTCTTTGAATTATTTATCAGAAAAATTTCTTATCTTTGTTTTTTACAGCATTATTGAAATATAATAGACAATTAGTTGCTCATATTTACAACATACAATTCAATGAAATTTTTATATTTGAATTTTAGTAGGCATACAATAATATACAATTTCAGTTGTACAGCATAGTGATTAGAGATCTCTATAACTCACAAAGTAATCACTCTAATAAATCTAGTACCTCTCTGCCTCTTTACCTATTCACTGTAATATTATTGACTATATTTCTTATGCTATACTTTATATCTCCATGACTATTTTATTATCCATTTGTACTTCTTAATCCCTTTGCCCTTTTCACCAACCCCTGCAACATCTTTCCCATCTAGTAACCCTCAAAATTTTCTCTATGAGTTTGTTTCCATTTTTGTTGTTTGTTTTGTTCTTTACATTCCACATATATGGAAATCATATGGCATTTATCCTTCTCTATCTGACTTACTCCGTTCATCATTATACCCTTTAGGTTCATCATGCAATATATTTTTTCTGTCTTCTCACTTTTAGTCTGTGTGTGTCTTTTACTCTGAAGTGAGTCCGTTATATGCAGCATATATAAGGGTATATCCATTCAGCCACCCTATCTTTTGATTGGACCACTTAATTCTTTTTCATTTGAACTACTTGTTGATAGATATGTAGTGATTGCCTTTCTTTATTCATATTTTTGATACATATTTTTTTCTTCTTCTTTAAGAAGTCCTTCGAACATTTCCTATAAAATTGGCTTAGTGGTGATGAACTTCTTTAGCTTCTTCTTGTCTGAGAAACATTTTATCTTTCAACTCTAAATGATAACTTTGCTGGATAAAGTAATCTTGGTTGTAGATACTGGTTTTTCATCACTTTGAATATTTTGTACCAAGCCCTTCTGTCCTGCAAAGTTTTGTTTTTTTTTTTTTTTTTAAGAAATCAACTGCCAATCTATGGAAGCTCCCTTGTAAGTAACTAATGGCTTTTCTCTTGTTGCTTTTAATATTCTTTCTTGGCCTTTAACCTTTGACATCTTAATCATGATGTGTCTTGGTGTGGCCTCCTTGGATTCACCTTGTTTGGGACTCCCTGAGTTTCCTGGGATTGTATATCTATTTCCTTCACCAGGTTAAGGGAGTTTTCCATCATTATTTCTTCAAATAGTTTTTCAACTCCTTGCTTTCTCTCTTCCCCTTCCGGTACCCATATGATACGAATGTTGTTACATTTGATGTTGTCCCATAGGCTTTTTAAATTATCTTTATTTGGGTGCAGGGGTTCTTTTTTCTTGTTGCTGTTCTGATTGGGTGTCCTCCACTACCCTATCCTCTATATCGGTGAACTGATCTTCTTTTTTTTTTACCCATTCTGTTGATTCCCTCTAGGATACTCTTCATCTCAGATAATATATTCTTCATTTCTGACTAGTTCTCTTTTATAATTTTCTTTTCCATTTTTATGATTTTTATCTCTTTGTTAAAATTCTCACTGAGTTTATCTACTCTTCCTCTAAGTTTATTAAGCATCCTTATAACCAGTGTTTTGAACTCCGCATCTGGTAGACTGAGTCCATTTCACTTGGAGCTCTATTCTGTTTTTTCATGTGGGACATGCTTCTTTGTCTCCCTATTTTGGCTGCCTTTCTGTGTCTGTTTCTCTATATTAAGCAAAGCTCCTAAATCCCCCAGTCTTATTAGTTTTTTTTTTGTTGTTGTTTGTTTGTTTAATTGGTGTCCAGTGGCACAGTCCTGAGAGGGCTCCAGCTGCAGGACAAGTTTAGCCACAATCCATGCCCCTCCAGGGACACCTGTTAAGGTTGAGTAAGCAATCCACAGAGTGCTGACACCCATGCTGTTCTTAAAGTTGCCTCAAGAGGCCACACCAGAACCAAGACCAGGTGCTATCAATGCAGAGCTTGGAGCTTCTCAGCAAGGGGCACGGGGCACACAGGGTACACCACTAGATGTGGCTTGAGTAGGGCTGCAAGTTGATAGTGGTAGAATTTTAGGGCATCTTCTGGGCCAAGCAACCTCTGTTATCTAGTTTGATGACATCTCAGCTATGGCAGTACCTGCATTCACACACTAGGAGTAGGGAGGGTTCAACAGAGGAATAATGGATGCTGCCAGCACTTTTGCTGGAGAGAAAGCCTTGCTTCTGGCCCTTGCTCTGAAGCTCAACAATTCAGTGTCCCCCGTATATCCCTGGCAAACCCCGAGCAACCAACCTGTCACTAGAGCTCAGAGCAAGCGAGTCTGTCACCGCAAAAGTCTGGTCGTGGTTGCAGCCTCTTTAACAAGAAAGTCTGCAACTACCAGCTGCAGCTGCCTTAGCCTCTGTCTCCCTCAGTCACGTGAGACTGGGCAACTTTCTATCTCCACCCTTTACTACAATTTAAGGGTGATTTCTCATTTCTCTCCCTAGTCATAGTGCCTCTGTTCATCTAGACCCCAAGCAACTCTGCTTTCTGTTTGCTCTGTGAATTTATGCAACTCTGGTGTAATCACAAGAGATAAACAAAGTCTCTGCACTTTATGCCATCTTGCCCAGTCTCTTCTTTCTTGTTTTATTAGGGTTTTACTCTGGAGTTTTTTGTTTGTTTCTTTCTTTACTTTGGGCACTTTCTTCTATCTCCTCATTTTGTTTGACTTTCTATGTTTGTTCCTATGAGATAGATGGAATAATTATCCCTCTTAGTCTTTAAAAAAAGTGATTTATGCGTAGACTATGTCGAATAATTTTAGCAGGCCAGTTGTAGTTAGGGTGGGTGTGTGTACTGCCTGGTAAGTCACCTGGCTTGATGGAGTGTGTTCTGGATGGAGCGGTCTGGGATGTGAATGCTTCTTTGAATTCCTAATACATGTGGGGCTACCTGGTGTAGAATGGGTTACGTGATATATGTTTAGCATGTCCAGTTACTTATTGTCTGTTTTCAAAGTAGGGTCTAGGTGAGGCTGCTCTATATGTTTGTATTTCAATGCCCTCCTAGTTCTCACCTTTCTCTAAGTGAGATAGACTTGTGTGTATATACAGTCTTACTTTGATAGTTCTACACCCTCTCTGGATGGGACACATGCACACAACATCACGCCACTCTGCACATGTGTGAGTACTGTGAAGTTTTGCTAGTTCTATACTTTCTTTGGGTGTGGCAACTCTATGTGCACATGCAGCAAGGCCCCGTACTCTCAGCACTTTCTCTGAACAGGGTAGTTTTGCAAAAAGGTAGCCCAGAATTTTCCAACTCTAAGCCTTCTCCAGGCATGGGAGTCCTGTGTGCATGCACAGCTTAGTGGATGAATGAAGCAGTGTCCTGCCATACCCTCTGGATTAATATCCACATGTATGGGCTCCTATATTTATGCTATGGTACTCTTATGTTTTTGGTTTTTTGTTGTTTGTTTGGTTGTTTTTGGATTTAGCTCCAGGATAGGTGGCTGGGGATTGCTACAGCACTCTTCAGATTGACCAGAGAACCTGAATGGAGCTCTCCACGCTATCCACATGCAAGAGAAATGTAAACATTGGTGTTCACTGGTTTCTTAGGTCCTGGGGTGTTTTCTCAGTTACCAGAGAACTCTCAAAGTTTCCCAACCTTCCCTATGAGGCTTCTTTCTCTTTCTTGTGTAGAAGCTGTTCAATTGACTCACAGTCGTGTCTCAGGAAAAACTGTCCTAAATGTAGGTGTATATTTAATGTATGCTTGAGAGGGGGCTAGCTCAGCATCTATCTGTGCCATCCTCTTGGACCCTTTTCTCTTCTTTGATTCTTATAGGATTTTACTGGATATCATTTTGGAGATCAAATGAGCTTGTCTGCTTTTTCTATGAGGTATTGGACTCAGTTGAATTTGGATTTATAACAAAATTAAATTCTACTTCTGAAAGTTAAGTGATTAACAGATATACATATGAGAATTATCATTTTATTCAACAAAAAGTATACACATATAAAATATTTAAGAATAATTGACAGCTAATAGAATGTACCACATAATGAGTTCTGAACTATCTTAATATCTATTTAAAAGATCTGTGTGAAAATTACTTATAGTTTTAGTATTGTGACAATCTGAAAAAAAATAACCATATTATCTGATATTTTAGACTTTGTATGCAATTCAAATTACTTATGCTCATTTAGGGTTTCATGTAAGTACAATTTTATTGAGTTTATAGATATTTTGAATGCTTTATTTATGAGTAACTTTTCTCTATTTACTATAAGTTATCAAGTTCAATTTTTAAAATTATATATCAATATATTCCCTTCCACCTCTATTGCATTGATCTTAGAAGTAAAAACTCTAGGATTTTGAATAAATTTTAAAATAAAAATGTCCATTTGATATTTTACCAATTTTATGTTGGTCTGTTATACATTGGCTAACTATAGTTTAACATTTTTAAGGATAGTAAATTCATCTGTTTTAGCACAAAAATTCTTAGGTCTACTCTCTAAGTACAAAAGTAATTAATTTTAATGTATTTATCTTTAGGCCAGATGTCAGTCTATGACCTCTGCTTCTTTTCATTTTTTCTGTAGTATATCATGAGCATACATATAGATCACAAGATCTAGAGTGTTATATTGGAACTTTAACTCTGGTAGGTTTTCTCTTCTCATTTTACAAAAATCACTAATTCACTGCAAGAATTTACATGCAATAGAGGATATAAAAAATGATACATTGTGATGACTCTTCTTTTCTCATTAAATAGGCTTCAAAAGAGTGAGTAATTGGGCTTTGTTTTAGTAAATTGGTATTTGAGAGGTAAAAGGAGACTTTTAGCAAGTAGGGAGATTCTTGTTCTGATATTGTTACTCATTTTTGCATTCTGCTTTTCACTGTTTCAATAAACTACGCAAAGTGTCTATATCCTGTTATTCTTAATATTGTTTTATGACTTTCTTCTCTTAACATTGAAAAGTTTTGGACTTCAACAACAAGTCCATTTGATTCCTAAACATATCCACATTAAATACATTTTTAAGTTTTAGGTAAAGTATGCTGAATTTTATGTTTCCTTTAGGAAATTACAGGAATTTTAAATATCAATATGAAATTCAGCCCCACTCAAGCTGGGGAGCTCTATAATTACAGCAGACATTCTAATGGGATTCATCCTGTATATCTGCAGCATCTGCAAGCATGTAAATATTTACCAACCTTTTTCCAACATAAGATCACATAATAGCTAGTTTAATGTCAAGATGTAGATGCTTAAGAAAAATCTGTAGCTTCAAATATGTTTGATGATTCAGAATGGATGTTAGACTATTATTTCTGATGTATTATACTAAAATTTTAACTCACAGAGAGAGAAGGATTGACACAAACATTCTACAACTTATTTTCACTTGAACAATTTTATTCTGCCATTTAAAATATTATGGTTTAGCTAAATAATTCTTTTTCCAATTTAGCAAATAATTCTTTTTCCAATTTTTATTCTTTCAGTAGAGTTTTTAGTATGGTTTCTTGGCTGGATAAGAACAATTATAACTTTCAATGTGCCTAGCAATAGTCTCAATGCACAAATATGGAACAATAAATATGTTTTACATAATGGGTTAACCAGATTGTTTTACCTCTCCCAAATGGTCTAAGGAATCAGCATGCCAAAATGAGTCTGACTTCAAAATATTTCCTGGAACAACTCTCACGATCCCGAAAGTAGTGATCTCAGGATTATACTGTCTCATAATTGCCTGATTTAGGTTTCAAAGCCCCAGACTCTGGTCTCTGCTGCTCGTTTGCGCTTGATGATTAAATAAGTAGAGGCAGCACTGTAACCTGGGGCTGTCCTGTGATCCATGTGAGTTCAAGTTTCTCATCTGTCAAAAGAGTAAAGCCAGAGGTATGAGAAAAAAAAAAACCCTTCTCTTATAGTTACCATGAAGCATGATAGAATGCATGTAAATGAATTCTGCAACCTTTAAAACTGTACAAGCTATTAATGGCCCATGTAATTTATCTTTGACATCAATGGCCCATGTAATTTATCTTTGACCTCAGAGAACTGCTGAAAGCCTTAAGAATAAAGTAATTAAAGAAAAGAAGTGAAAATTATTAAATATTCCTTACTAGAATATATTAAAATGGTTCATGCATAAAAATAACATATGTTTGACATTGGACACATTAAATGTGACACTATCATGATTGAGTAAATAGAAATTATTTGGTTATTTAAAACTGAAGCAATAATATAGCATCCTTATTTTCCATCCTCCTCATTAGTTGCTAGTACTGCAGTAACAAAGTATAGCCAGTTAAGTGGTTTATGGAACAGAAATTTATTGTTTCACAGTTCTATAGACTAGAATTCAAAGATTAGGTGTTGGCAGGGTTAATTCTTTCTCCAGGCTATGAGGGAAGGCTCTGTTCCAGGTCACTCTCCTTGACTTTTAAATGACTGTGTTCTCCCTTTGTCTCTTTACATCACATCTTCTCTCTACTCATGTCTTCTCTGGCTGCAAATTTCCCCTTCTTTTAACAACACCAGTCATAGTGAATTAACACCCAACCTAATGATCTCATTTTAACACTGTTACCTTTGTAAATACCTTATATCTAAATAAGGCCACACTATAATGTAATGTGTGTTATAATTTCAACATATGATTTTGGGAGGAAACACAGTTCAACCTATAACACATTTTATGTTGAAAAATAAAGCCATAAAATCAAAGCTCCTTATTGGATAGCTATACATCCCTCTCGACTTTATGTCAAATAAAACTAACAATGTCTCTATTAAGATTTAACTTTGGACTTCTCTCTAGTCATGGTATCATAACAAACATGCCATTATATAACTCTGCATTTCCAAATGTTGTCTTCCTTTTTTTCAAAAGCTTTTTCTCTACTCAATGGCTTCATAAATCTCTCCTTATCCTCCTAGATTCAGTCAGACTGTCAATTTCTCTATAAATCTTTATCCTAACTCCTACCCCAGTCGTGCCAAACAGTAAATTCTTCAGAATCTTCCTGGCCTGTCTGCTCCTTGTAATGAGTTTATGCTCTTTAAAATGAAGACTTTTCTTTCTATTTATAGCTGTATATTTTCAGATCACAGCAAAAAATAATAATAAGGTACACAAAACACATCAACCACTCAATTTGGGTTGAAAGAAAAATAAAAAATAAATGAGTGAATGGCTGGAAATGAAGATAGTAGTAATGTTGGTTATAATATTAGTCATGTATCATATTTATTTGGTACTTACCATGTTTGTCATATAAGTGTTAATTGTTTTAATATTCCATTCTTATTTTACAGATAAAAATATGACATAGTGTAGTTAAATAATCTGTCTCCATTTATAAAGTCATTATGAAGGGATGCTAGGATTGGAATCATTATGATGAACCTCAAAGACTATTCTCAATTAGTACAAAATATTGCCTACCAAAGAATATAGTCCATTAGAAATCTTTATGTTAGATAGTGCAGCTTATTTTGCAGCTTTATTTTGGTATTCTTCCTGGAAACTCAAAAATTACTAAAAGTAGCTCTTAAATCTCATCCTCAAGGTTCCCTGTATAGGCTGGATTATAATTAGCATGACAACTGCTAGGAAATTTCTTACAGATTCTTCTCCTTTTTGAGTCTCAGGATTCCTCTTGGTGATGTCAATAATTTAAAGGACAAACTGGGTATTTCTATTCTTTAAAACTTCTGCTTTGGGGAAATCAATGACCCCTTCTAGTCTCATTTTTTTTTTTCTTTCTTTCTTTCTTTTTTTCTTTTTTTTTTTTTTTTGCTCAAAACAGTTTTGTCACCTTCTAGTAATTTGCATTAGATTTATTTCATTTTGAATCGTGGTCTTTCTGATATTATTTACACATGTGACTTTATTTGCTATAGCTTATTCAATATACCTTCTACCCTTTTTAATTGACCTTTTTAGTTTTGAGCTCATCATAGAGCAGAAAGCTATCTCTGCATTCACAATTAGTCTTTAGAAACTCTTAATTTTCTTTTTCATCAGGGTCATCGTAATTATAATGTCAGACTTTTATTTTTAGAATGGATCATAGGCATTTATGTCATTATGATATAAGCTATGATATTATTCTTATTACTTAACTGATTTCCGTACATCTAAAAGATTCTTTCTCTCTAATTCACTTTATAAATATGTCATTTCTATCATTTTGAACTACATTCTAAAGGATATTATAACACTTTCTAACCATCACTGTCATGTTTTTTAGCTAGGGCTGTTGTGACAGTACCACAAACTGAATGACATAAGCAACAGAACTTTGTCTTCACAATTGTGAAAATGAGAAGACCAATATCAATTTGTCAGTATAGTTGGTTGGTCCCTTCTGAATTTGCGAAGAAAAATTTATTCCATTCATCTCTCTTAGCTTCTGCAGATTTACTGGCAAGTTTTAGCATTTCTTTTTGCCTATAGAAGCCTAACTCCGATCTTTGCTCTCATTTTCTTATGATGTTCTCTCTATATATGTCTGTCTCCAAATTTTCTCTTATTAGGACACTAGCCATATTGAATTAGGGGCCCATTTTACTTAACCGATTACATCTGTAATGTCTTTAGACCTTCAGAAAGGTTACATTCTGAAGTATTTGGGACTTCAACATATATATGTTTAGGTGATGCAATTCAACCCATAATATTATATTTGACACTGCAAAATCATCTATGCCAATTCATTATTCTATAGAATATGGTAAACTCTACCTTGCCTTTAAGACATGTCACAATCTATCACTAAAAGAGTTATGATCTACTGCTTTCCCACATTAACTACCTTCCTCAAATACTGAAATATTTACCAACTATAAAGCATGTTATCTGCATTCTACAGTTTCTGTGTTGTTCTTCACTTTCTCTACTGGTTATTTACACCATCTGGATCTCTTCTTACGTGAATCCCCTAGAGTTTCATGATCAGAGCACCGATTTAGCATTTAAATATGCTCCATATATTAGTAATAATCTTTTGGTATATGCTTTTATGTATCCTATTAAATTGTGAGTATTTAAGAGACAGGGGCCAAGGCTTTCATGTCTTTTAACACTCATGTGTCTGAAACATAGTAGGTATACTTTTTTTTAAAAGATCAAAAATAAAAAAGAATAAAAAGTGAAATATTTGTCATTATATTAAATTAACCAATGAACTTCATGATCTACAATAAAATATTTGCTATTAAGATGTTTAATATTAAAATATTTAAAATATTTAAACCTAGAGGCCTTTTTAATCATAATCCTCATTTATTCATTAATTTATTAACTAACATGTCCTAGAAACTATACAAACATGAATAAAGCACATATTCAAGGGTTTACAGACTGAGGATATAATTAAAACATGAATAAATAGAAGAACTGAGAAAAAAATTCAACAATATTATGATAGAAAGTAATTAATATTTAATGTGATAAATAAAAATTTTGATAGAAAATTTTAAAAAGAAAATCTCTGTAACTTAAAAAGTGTAATGAGGTCCTGACTTCCAGAATGGCATTGTGAAGAGCTCAAAAGCTGGACCCTCTTCACAACGATTTAACTATTTAACTAGAGGAAATGACGTGTGTGCTTGTGTGTGTGTGTGTGTGTGTGTGTGTGTGTGTTGGACATTATCTTATGTAACAAATAGGATACCATTTATTCAAGAAATAGTACTCAATCTTAATCGCACTAGCAAAAATTACGGCATTTGGCCGCACTTACTCCTACCCACACCCCAGCTCCATGTGTTGAAAGAACTTATTCTGGGTTAATATGGCTAAGAAGACAGGACTTCTTCCCAGAACCCCCATTATGAGTACAGTTTAATTCTAGCAATGGTAAACCTACCAGAATCTTTCATCAAACTCTGCCCTTGCCTCCTTGTGGCAGGAGTTCAATTAGAGTCAGTCATGTTAGAGATTAGGAATTCTTCCTCTTACATTCGTTAGGACAGAAACTCTATTTAAGATGTTGGGGGTGGGAGCAGAGAATACCTTGCTTTATGGTCGCTAACTGAGCTCACTTGTAGGGCGTATATGCAATGCCAAGAGAGACAAGACATAAAAAAAAATTTAAAAAAGAGTATACCATCTGATACAGTACCCTGTTCATAGAGTAGGGCTATCTCTTTGAGAGAAGTAAGATGCTGTCATGATCACTATTTCTAGTGAATAGTAGAGAGTTTCTGCCAAGTTTAAGAGGAAGACCATAAGAACAGAGAGCCTCACAGCTCTCCCTAAGTGGACTGACTTTGGAACTATTTCTTAAGGGTGGAAAAAATGGAGACTTTGTTGGTAAGTGAAAAGGGGTAAAAAGGTATACCAGCTAAAAGTTTAAGAGGGAGAACAAAGACTAAAGAGCAGCTAAGAAAAACATACGTAGGTTCAAAACAAGCTCAGAGATGAGCAACATCATCGAATAAGACTATGGAGGAATTTATGCCCCAGAGTTTTGTCAAAAGAAAAAAATAATAAAACATCCAGCTAGTA
Organism: Pteropus vampyrus; assembly: GCF_000151845.1. NCBI lineage: Eukaryota > Metazoa > Chordata > Mammalia > Chiroptera > Pteropodidae > Pteropus > Pteropus vampyrus. The sequence continues at coordinate 1,759,454 of NW_011888982.1, forward strand.
ATTAATGGATGCTAATATATGGGTATAAAACCAATAGATGCAGAGCAGTCCAAAAGTTAATATGGAGATCAGGGAAAGAAACAGTCAGTCTGGAAAAAGCCACAGTCATCACTTTCATCAAGGGCACTTTGTATATGACCAGTGCTGTGTTATTTGATGAATAATACCACAGACTACATTCTCTGGGCTAAATAGACTTCACTAAACAAATTCAGCCAACTTAGTAATAAATAAAAAAGCTTTGGTAGAAGGGGAGATTAATATTCAGAGTTGTTCCAATATATTATCTAAAATGTTCAGTTTTTTTACAAAAAAAATATGAAACATGCAAAGAAATAGGAAAATTTGATCCTCACACAAGGAAAGAAAGATAACAAGTAACAAGAATGCCTTTATAGGTCATAGATGTAGATTTAGCAGACAAATCTCAAAGCAGCTATTGTAAATATGTTCAAATACTTATGGAAATTATAGAATTAAAGGAAAATATGATAGTAATATCTAATGAAATACAGAATATCAATAAAATAAATTTAGTAAAATAACTAAATAAAAATTCTAGAATTGAATATACAATAAATACTATTAAACATT
>NW_011888982.1:1762189-1767131 GCF_000151845.1 Pteropus vampyrus
CAAAAAAATTAATTAATTGAAAAAAAAAGAAAAAAGAAAAAAGATAAAAAGAACAATGGCTGGAAATGCTCCGAATCAATTTGAAAACATTGATCTACATATACAAGACTCTCAACAGACTCCAAATAGGAAAAATATAGAAAAGTCTTCATCCAGACACATCATAGTAAAAATGCTGAAAGACAAAGAAAAAATTTTGAAAGCACCAAGATACAAGAAGACCACAATAAGATTAACAGCTTATTTCTCATCATAAAGGATAAAGAATAGAATGCAGTGCTACAATATATCTGAAATCCTGAAAGAACTGTAAGCCAAAAGTTTAATATCAAGCAAAATTAGCTTTCATAAATGAAGGAAATATAATGAAATTGACACATATTTGAAAACTGAGAAATTTATTGTTAGCCAATTAACCTTAAAAGAACTGCTAAAGACTTCTGACTTTCAGTATGGTACATAGTGATTGGAAGTCATCTCTTCCAGCTATGCCATAAGAAAACACCTGAACAAAGTGAAAATTCACAACTCTTCTTAGATCATTGGAGAACTGAGGTAACAGCACAAGCAAATTTACCAAAACAATTGGAGGCAAATGTGCAGAAACAGAGAATCATAACTTACTTGAATAGAAATCCAACAACAGAAATGTCCCTGAGAAGCAACGTACTAAAATGTAAAATGTAATTGACAAATTGGTGAGCGTTCAATTTGAGAATTAAAAACTCCAGAGGGACCGAGTCTTAGAGATCTTCTACCAGGTTCTCATGGTGAAAATCAGAGAAAATTCTCCTATACTTTTGTCATGGAAAAGGAAAAGTAGCCCTTTTCAAATACAGCCAAACCCTCAAGATAAATTATTTCACTTAGCCTAACAGATTGAGTTTTTTCACAAGCTAATTGAATTGGGAGAAGGAAAATATTCAACACCAGACTCTTCTGGCTCTCAACATAGAGAAAGGAACATACTCAAGTGCATTCTGCTCTAACCTCCCATGTGCAGGAAAGGGATATGAAACTCCAGTACCCTCTAGTTATTCTGTTTTACCAAAGAAGTATGATGAGAGGATTTGTAAAGAGCACATCCAGGAGAACAGGGTCACTGAAAGAATGAAGCCCAATCATAGGACTATCAAACATTCCCCCAACACACACACATACACACCTTATGGCACGTCACTAAAGACCCGTTTAATGAATTTTTTTAACCCCAAAATTATGCTCAAATTTTACAAAAAAAAAAAAAAAAATCCAAGGCATACTAAAAGGCAAAGCAATACAGTTTGAAGAGACATGGAACCAGTCAGATATGGCAAGGATACCAGAATCATCAAACTGAAAATTTAAAATAACTATGATTAATATGTCAATAGTAGTATGATAATTTTATGTGTCGATTTGGATTGACTAAGAGATGTTCCGATAGCTGATAATTATTTCTAGGTGTGTCTATGAGGATGTTTTTAGAAGAAATTAGTGTTTGATTCACTAGACTGAGTAGAGACACTCTCACCAATGTGAGCAGGCATCATTCAAACAATCCCTTGAGGGAACATGTGAAACAAAAAGGCAAAGGAAGGATGAATCCTCTCTCTCTTTTCTTGAACTAAGATATTCATCTTTTCTTGCCTTTGAATATTGGAGCTCCTGGTTCTTGGGCCTTCAAATTTGATGATTTATACCAATAGTGTCTAGCTTCTCAGGCCTTTGACTTCAGGCTTGGAGCTACACTATCTCCATCTCTTGTTCTCATATTTTTGGAACTTGAGCTGAATTATATTATTGGCTTTTCTGGTTCTTCAACTTATAGATGACAAATTGTGGGAATGTTTGGCCTCCAAAAACGTATAAGCCACTTTCTATAATAAATCTCTAATATCTAGCTATCTATTATCTATCTATCATCTATCTATCTACTATTAGTTCTCTCTCTGGAGAACTCTGCCTAATAAAACTTACAATGGGAAAATTAGACAGCATGCAAGAATAGATAAATAATGCAGAGAAATGGAAATTCTAAGAAAGAATCAGAAAGAAATGTGGAAAATCGAAGATACTGTAAAGAAAATTAAAAAAAAAAAACTTTGATAAGCTCATTAGTAGAATGGACACAGCTGAGAAAAAGGTTAGTAAACTTGAAGATATGTTAATATAAACTTCCAAAACTGAAATTCAAAGAGAAAAACTGTGGAAAAATATTAAGAGATTATCCAAGAACTCTGAGATAATTACAAAGTTGTAAAATATAGATAATATGAATAACAGAAATAGAGAAAAGAGAAGAAACATTTGGAGCAATAATGACTCAAAGTTTTCCATAATTATTGCCATATATTAAACTAAAGATCCAGGAAGCTCAGAGAAAACCAAGCATAATAAATACCAAAACAAGTCTACAGATAAGTATACCATATTCAAACTGTACAAATTCAAATGCAGATTTTTAAAAAATCTTTAAAATAAGTCAGGGGAAAATAAAAATGCCTATAAAGGAGCAAGAATAAGAATTATATGAGACTTGTTTTCAGAAACTATGCAGGCAAAAAGAGAGTGAAATCAGATACATAAAGTGTTGGAAAAAGAAAAACCAACAAAAAAGACACCCATAAAATTCTGTGTCCAGTGAAATTATTCTTTAAAAATGAAGGAGAAATAAGATTTTTCTCAAGATAAGCAAAATTGAGGAAATGTGTTGCTAGTAGACCTGTCTTAAAAGAAATGTTAAAAGACATTCTTTGGAAAGCAGAAAATGATATAGGACAGAAATTTGGATCAAAGTAAAGAATATTTAAAAAAAATAAGTGAAAGTAAAACAAAATCTTTTAAAAAATTAAGGTATAATTGACATACAATGTTATATTAATTTCATGTATAAAATATAATTCAATATCTGTATATATTGCGAAGCGATTACCACAATAAGTCTAGTTAATATTCATCATCATACATAGTTACTACATAGTTACAGATTTTTTTCCTCATGAAGGAACATTTAATTAATGTTAAGGAACATTAGCAACTTTCAAATATGCAATGCAGTATTATTAACTATAGTTGCCATGTTATACATTACATTCTCATGAATTATTTAATTTATAACTGGATGTTTGTACATTTTTACTTTCTTCCCCTGTTATGCCCACCCCCCAATCCCTTGTCGCTGGCAAACATGAGTCTCTTTGTATCTATGAGCTTGTTTTTCTGTTTTCTTTAGATTCCACATATGAGATCACACAATACTTGTCTTTCTTTGTCTCACTTATTTTACTTATATAATGCCCTCCAGGTTCACTCATGTTATTGCAAGTGTCAACATCTCATTCTTTTTTTATAGCAGAACAATATTTTATTGTGTGTATATAATATGATTTCTTTATCCATTCCTCCATTAATCGATATTTAGGTTGTTTCCATATTTTGGCTATTGTAAATAATTTCTATAATAAACTTTGGGGTGAATATATATTTTTACAAGTTAGTGTTTTTGTTTCCTTTAGGTAAATACTTAAGCTGCTGGATCATATGGTAGATCTATTTTTAATTTTTTGAGAAACCTCTATAGCATTTTTTATAGTTGCTGCACCAATTTATGTTCCTACTAATAGTACACAAGTATTCTCTTTTCTACACATCCTCTCCAGCACTGGTTCTTTCTTGTCTTTTTAATAATAGCCATTTTAACAAGTATGAGGTGAAATCTCATTGTAGTTTTGATTTACATTTTCTGAATGATTAGTAACGTTGAGATTTTTTTCTTGTGTTGGGCGTCCGTATGTTATTTTTGGAAAAATGTCTTTTCAGATATTTTGCCCATTTTTTAATTTGAAGTGTATAAATTAATTATTTATATATTTCAGATATTAAACCCTTATGAGATAGGTAATTTGCAAATATTTTCTCCCATTCGACAGATTGGTGTTTCATTGTGTTGATGGTTTCTTTTGCTGTACAGAATTTTTTTTTAGTTTGATGTAATCCGCTTTTTGATGTTGTTGTTGCTTTTGCTTTCAGTGTCAGATTCCAAAAACCATAGTAAAAAGTGGTATCAAAGAGCTTATGACTTGTCTTTTCATTTAGGAGTTTTATAGTTTCAGATCTTACATTCAAGTTTTTAATCCATTTCAGTTAATATTTTGTGTATGGTATAAAATAATGGTCTAGTTTCATTCTTTTGCGTGTAGTACCCACTTTTCTCAATACCATTTATTGAAAAGATTGTCTTCTCCCCATTGTATATTCTTGATTCCTTGTTGTACTTTAATTAACCATGTGTTTCTGAGCTCTGTTTCTATTGATTTATCTGTCTTTTTATGCCAATTTCATATTGTTTTGATTACTATAGTTTTGTAATATAGTTTGAAATCAAGAAGTATGATGCCTCTAACTTTTTCATTCTCATGATTACTTTGGTTATTTGGTGTATTTCTAATTACATACAAATTTTAGGATTTTTTAAAATTACTCTTTCTGATAGTTTGTATTAGTGTGCAGAAACACAATATGTTCTTGTATATTGAATTTGTATCCTGCAACTTTATTGCATTTGTTCATTAGTTCTAACTTTCTTTGGAGGAATTTTTAGGGATTTATATACATAGTTTCATCTGCAAATAGAAATGGTTTTACTTCTTTCTTTCTAATTTGAATGTTTTTTATTTAATTTATTTTTCTTGACCAATTGCTCTGCCTAGAACTTCCACTAGTACGTTGAATAAAAGTGAAAAGAGTTGGCCTTCTAGTCTTGTTACTTAACTTAGAGAAAAAGCATTCAGCTTTAAACTGTTGAGTATAATATTATTAGGGAAACTTGTTTCTTGTTTTCATGTTTGTCTTTTATTCCTTTTCTGCTTTCTTAGATTTAATTGAACACTTTGTAAAATTATATTTTCTCCTTTTTCTTAACATATAAATTATGCTTTTTTTTTTTTTTTCGTCCTTTTGA
>NW_011888982.1:1767877-1772688 GCF_000151845.1 Pteropus vampyrus
AACAATATACAATGGGGAAAATATAGTCTCTTCAATAAATGATGTTGGGAAAACTGGATAGTCACATGCAAAAAATGAAACTAGACCATTACTTTATACCATACACAGAAATAAACTTTAAAAAAAGGAATAAGTTTAGCAAATAGACAATAATAACAAATATGGCACATAATAATTCAAATATATCAATAATCACTTTTAATGTCAATGATCTAAATACACTAATTAAAATATAGAGACTGTTGGTCTGTCAGTACCTGCCTGCCCCCTGAACGCCTGCCCTGCCTAGTGAGCAAGCTGACTTCCTTCCCTTCCCTGGTCCCTACAGACTAGTGGGTTGCCCTGAGAAGGCAGGAGGAAAGTGCTGGTGGACAAACAGGTGGGTTATGATGTTAAACTTTTGTGCTGTCCCCAGTTGTACGCAGAAGAACATGCACTGGAACTTGGCTGTTTTTAGGTTCCCACAGGATGTGGCCAATGCCAGAAGGGGATGGAAAACTGTAGGATAGCAGATTTAGAAAATAAAACACCTGATCAACTAAATACACGTTATCAATTATGTACCAAACACTTTGAGACCTCTGAGATCTATAGAACTAGTCCCTACAGGATAGTTTTTTGAGATAATGCAATAACAGCAGTATTTGATTTTACCAGTTATTTGAACAATACACATAGTAGACATAGAAAACAAATAAAAGAATTAAGTGAAAATAAAATCAGGACACTGAAACAGAAAAAAAAAATTGATGAAATTTCTGAACAGGAACAAACACATAAAGAAATAAACGATGGGAATGCTCAGAACTCCAGTGCTGAAGAAGGAGGTGAAGAACAGATGAAGACATTTTATCTTTAACCCTTGAAAATAAGAAAAAAATACTTAAAATTTTTATTTGAAATTTTGATTCTTTGAGGAAAGCAAAACATCCCTCTGGATGGACATGAAGCTGATAAAATCCCAGAAGGTCTCTTTACTTCTGATAACTTCCAAGCACTGCTAGAGTGCTGCATAAATTCTGATGAAGAGATTCTGAGAAAGTGTTTTTGACAACAGTAGTCAATACATTGTTCTGTTCAAAAAAGCAACAGAAACAGACACTAGAGATCCATGAGATCTGTATTCTGGAAGAAACCCTCAGGTAAGTGAGAGACTCACGTCTTTTCCATTATCACTGACTACGTGATGGACATAACAGGAGAAGAGCACCTGTCCATGTTGGTGAGGTTTGTTGACGAATCTTATGACCTGAGAGAAATTTGTGGGCATCTTCCTTTGTGAAGCTGGTGCCAAAATTTTGGCTATGAAATTTTATGCTACGATAACTGATAAGTAGGGATTAAACATAGAGTAATGTCGTGGCCAAGCTTACATTGTATCCAGTGGATTTTCTTCCAAAAATGAAAGTTGTTTCTTCTAAACTTTTAGAGAAATATTCTCAAACTATCTACACACTCTGCTCTCCCTGTGCTTAAATATATGGTTGGCAAAACCACATGCCTGTTATGAGACTTTCTGTTTCACTAAGAACAATTGGGGACATTTGTTTTTTTTCCATCTATTACCATAACTTCTTTTCGAGCTTGACAATGTGATTTCTGTCCTCTTTCAGAACAATGAAGAAAGGGGTAAAAAACTAAAGGAAAATTGCCATTCTCAGTGGATAAGCAGATATGATGCTTTTGAAATTTTAGTGGACCTCCTATAAGCACTTGTTTTATGTTTAGATAATATAAGATAGTGACTTAAATATTAGATGAAATAACTATTTGTATTCTTTGGTGCAGTAACAGATTTCGATTTCATCATTACTGTTGTCTATCTTTTACAAGAGAGTTTGGGAAAAATCTCCAGGGGCAAATCTCTGATGTATTCTTTGCAACCAGCAGCATGACTATAGTGCTGCATTCACTAAATGAAGTAATGGAAAATATTGAAGTTTATTATGAATTTTAATTTGAGGAATATACCAGTTTGGCAACCAAACTTGAAATTCAGATGAAGCTCCCTGGGAAATTCCATAGAATTCAGCAAGGTAACTTGGAATCTTAGCTGACCTCAGATTACTATAAAGTAGCTCTAAGTGTTCCAACAGTGGAACACATTATTTAGGAATTGAAGGATATAGACACAGAACAAACCCATGAAACTGTTAAATGCTTATCCCTGGTACTCTCTGTCATGGGACAGCTGAAATTCAATGCATTGAAGGAACACCACACTGACATACAGAAGTGACTTACTCAATTGTGGCACACTCTCAGCTAAGATGTACTGTCGAAGAATCAAGTGATAACAAAGAAAGATATAGCACTTCCACCCATCATTTATGAAGCCCTCCACCTACCAATCATCAAATTTTTTTCCTAATGTTTATGCATTGCTGAAGGTCCTATGTGTTCTTCCTTTGATAAAGTTTGAGAATGAATGCTATTAAAGTGGATAGAAGGGTTTCAAAGTATACCTGAAGAACACTTTGACGGATCATAGGTCAAGTAACTTAGCTTTGCTTAACATAAATTTAAAAATAAAACAAGATCTGAATTTTATGGTGGATGCAAAATTTATAAAATTAAATCAGAGTTTCCTACAGATAATTCAGAAACCATTCAAAATACCTAAGAGATTTTTAAAATAGGCTTTCTTTATAGCTGATATTTGAAAAAAAAATCTGTTAAGAAATTTAAAAACATCTTATAGAAAAGCTGTAAGGTATATGTAGGTCATTTACTTACTGACTATCTGGACCTATAGACCCCTCTTTGAGTACATTAGCCATTGATGTTTAAAGGGTCTCTGTTTGAATTGTCATGCTTTGGAGACCTAACTATTCTTCCAGAAGTTACCATCGAAGGTTCTGCATGACTTCTGCTAATGGCACTTTGGAATTATTTTAGTTAAGTCATTTTAGACATAGCATTTATTATCACTATGGATCTAGTTGTCAGGTATTTAGTTATCAGTCCTTTGAAAAAATAAATTTTGAGGAAGTACGGGAGAAAAAAATACATTTCATAAAATGTTACAATGAAGCTCACGACTGAACTTTGAATAGCAAGAGTTTTAAGTATGTTGTTAAAAATCTGTAATGTACAGTTATGGGAATTACTAGACAGTGAAAGAAATATGTGAGCTTGTCAAGAAAGGACTTCAGTGTAGATTTTGTCTTTATTCAGTGATCTTAAAAAAAAAAAGTTTCAGTTAAATATTGAATGAGAAAGCCTGCCATTGTTGTTCCACACCCAGTTGTTCTTGTGTTCCACACCTGGTTGTTCTTGTTTACATTTCTTTGCTGAGCCTGTAACTTCATAAACTTTTTAGCAGGTATATGTTGAATATTTTTGTTTCATTGTCAATACAGGATCAGAGGCTGCAGATGCCGACAACTGATTTGCCTGTCTTATTCTGTCTTTTTCCATCACTATATCTACTGCCTCATCTTGATTTGTAGCCCAAAACTGGGAAATGTACAAAACTGTGTTTCATGGTTTATCTAGGAGTAATACAGAAAACATCGATGTTATTTTTGGTGAATAAAAACAATTTTGTGTAGTTTATTTCAACCTGAGTAAAATGGATTTTGCTTAAAAAAATAAAGAATAAAAATAAAATAAAGTGCAGTAACTATTGAAGTATAATAAAACCGTCCTAACCATACATAGTTTGTAAAAATAACGCTTTAAATATAACGATGCATATAGATTATAAGTAAAAGAATAAAGGTAGATATACAATGTTAACATTAATTTTTAACAAACCTGGAGGACCTATAGTAATTTCAGACAAAATAAGCTTCAGAACAAGGAAAATTATCAAGGTTACAGCAGAGATCATAACAAGATCAATTCCCTAAGAAGACAAAACAATCTTTAACGTGTATATACATAACAAGAGATTGTCAAAATATATGAGACAAAAACTGATAGAACTGCAAGGAGAATTATATAAATCAATTATGGTGGTTGGAGACTTAAAAACATTCCTTTATGGGCTGATCTAGCAGACAGAAAATCAGTAAGGACATATTTGAACTCAACAGTACTATCAGTAAACTGGATATACTTAACATTTATGGACTATTTCATCTAAAACAGCAGAATCACATTCTCCATAATCTCACATGGAACATTCACTAAGATAAAACACATCTTGGGCCATAAACACAACTTAAGAAATGTAAAAGACTAGAAATCATACAATGTTTGCTCTCAGATCACAATAGAATTAAATATGAAATGAATTATTAAAAGATACTTCAAGATTAAATAATCCATTTCTAAATAACACATATGTCAAAAAAAGCTCAAGATATATTAAAAACATTTTTATGTAATTAAAAATGAAAATATAAACCCTCAAATTTGTGAGATGCAGTAAAAGCTATGCTTGGAGAAATTTACAGTGCTAATACATATAGTAGAAAAGACAGTGTGAAATCAATGAATAACCAGACGAATCACCCTAGAAAGGTAATAAAAAAGTTAATTAAATCTCCTAAAATAAAAAAAAAATTGGCAGAAATTAATAAAATTCAAAACAAATTGATAGAGAAACAAAAGCAAAAGTTGAACTTTTTTTTTTGAAAACAATAAAATTGAGAAACCTCTTTCTAGGTTAACCATAAAAAAGAGAAATGATATGAACTACTAATATCAGAAATTAAAGAGAAACCATTATTAATAATTTGATTGACAAGATAATAAAAGAAATATTATGGTCACCACAATTTTCACAAATTTGATAATAGTGATGAAATGGACCAATATCTAAAAATTGTATTAGTCCTATATCTAATATAGAAAATCAATGA
>NW_011888982.1:1773898-1776146 GCF_000151845.1 Pteropus vampyrus
TTTAATGAAAAAATAGACACATAAATCAGGGCAACAGATGAGAGAGCTCAGAAACAGATCTATACAAATATAGACAATTGACCTTTGATTAAAAAAAAAAAAAGCTAAAGAAATTTAAACTAGAAAATAAAGTTTTTCAACAAGTGGTGCTGGAACATAAATTCCACCCCCCCACAAAAAAAAATCTATTACAGACCATATACCCTGTACACAAATTAATTCAAAATAGTTCAATGGCCTAAATTAACAATAAAAATTCTAGAAAATAAAATAGGAAAAAATCTAGGTGATCTTCTGTTTGTCAGTGGCTTTTTGGATATCATAACAAAAGTTACTACACATAAAAAAAAGTAAAATGATAAGTTTGCTTTTTGCTTCATTAAAATTAAAAACTTCTGCTATGCAGAGCCACAGAGAATAAGAAAACATGCCACAGACTTGAAGAAAATATTTTCAAGGGACATATCTGATAACTGACTGTTTTCTAAAGTATTCAAAAAACTCTTAAAAGTCAACAATAAGAAATAGAGCAACCAATTTAAAAAATGAACAACAGATCCAAAAAGACACGCAACAAAGATTATACACATATGGCAATTATGCTGTGAAAAGCACTTAACATCATATGTAATGAAGTAAATATAAATTAAACAACAACAACAACAACAGTATACTCCTAGAATGGCTGAAATTCAAATATGGCAATTCTGAATGATGACAAAAATGGAGAGGACAAAAATTCTCATTAGCTCTTTTTGGTATTACTTAATGGTACGCCATCTTGGAAGCTATAGTATAATGCAGGAATCTTGGCTGCTTTTTACAAAACTAAACATGCTCTCACAAATAATCCTTGTAATTTACCCAAATTAATCAAAAAACTTTATTCATACAATTACCTGTATACATGGATATATAAGGTGATGTTATCATTAATTGTCAATATTTAGAAGTGATCAAGATGCCCTTTAATACGAGATTGAACAAACAAAATGTGGTACATCTATATAATAAAATGTTATTTCGTGCCAAAAAAACCACAAAAAACAAAAAACAAACAAAAAAAATGCTATCAAGCTAAGAAAAGGCATAGTTACCTTAAAGGGATATTGTTAAATAAAAAGTCAATATGAAAAGTCTACATGATATAATATGATTCCAAATATATGACACTTTAGAAAAGCAAAACTATAGAAAAAGTAAAAAGATTAGTGCAAGGAAAGGTAGGTTAATGGGTGGATTAAAGAGAATTTTTAGAGCAGAAGGCTATTCTATAAAATACTAGAATAGTGTATGCATGTCATTATACGTTTGTCAAAATCCATTCAATATACAATAGAGAGTGTGAATCCTAATGCAAATAATGGACTTTAGATGATAATCACCTGTCAAGGCTGGTTCACTAATGTAATAAATGTAATAAATAACGTAATAAATGTGATTCAGATCATTAAATTTGGGGAGGGTGTATGTGTTGGGGGAAGGGAATATATGGAAACATTTTGTTCTCAGTTTTGTTATAAACCTAAAAGTACTCTACAAATTTAAGTCTATTAATTACTTTTTAAGAAAGTAAAATAACTACCTAAGGAAAAAACTAAGAAATATAAAACTACTAAAGAAAAAAAAAACAAAACAAAACTGCAGCTTCAGACTAAAAAGTGAATAATTCCAGGCAGTAATTCAAATGTACATTAAAAAATCAAATACTGAAAAGATAATTATTTAGTTAATTATAAAAGGCAGTATAATTGCATATTTATCCATTTTCTTCTCATAACTGATTTAAAAATCAAATGCATATCACAATATGTATATAATTGCATTGTTGAGTCTATAATATATAGAAATATAATATGTTTATATCAGCACAAAAAAATGTGAATGATTACAAACCTGCATTGCAGACATAAAATAATGAGAGATTAACTCAAATCCACAAGAAAAAAATAACAAAATAGTAAATAGGAAGATTAATATATAAAAACTTTAAATATATGTATATATTTGCTCTTTTTCTTCTCTTAGCATCTTTATAAATTTGTATAAAATAATAATTTTAGATATCTGGTCAAGATGGCAGAGTAGGTAAATGCTGTGTTTGGTTCCCCTCACAACCACATCAAAATTACAATTAAACTACAGAACAACCATCATTGAGAAACATCTGAAGTCTAACTGAACAGAAGTCCTACAACAAAGGACATAGAAAAGAAGCCATCTCGAAACTGGTAGGAGGGGTGGAAAC
>NW_011888982.1:1776956-1790182 GCF_000151845.1 Pteropus vampyrus
ATGTGGTGAATTCCATTACTGTGGGGTCACCAGCTTGCACCCCTCTGGAACCCAGGGGTTGTTCATGCTTTACATTTTGGTGTAATGGGCTGTACTTGCAGGTGGACTTCTGGGACCTCTTCCCCCACCTCAGAGGGTGACTCCAAGGGTGAATTCTTTGGAGCTTATCTTCCAGTTATTGCACCTTTGCGTACAAGGAATCTGCCTTTTGCTGAAGCTTCTGTACCTGAGCAGCCTCTGCTAGAGCTTCATCCATATTCTTCAAAGCCATTAAGAGCATGCAGCTCACTCCACTGGCCACAGCCCATGCTTTCTCTGGCAGCTGTTTTTCCAGGGAGCCGAGCACCTTTTCAATACTTATCAGGGACCTAACAACTACCTCCTATTGCTCAGGTGGAGTCCAAGTCATCAATATTGCCAGCACAGGATACCACATACTCTGTGGGGGCCACATGTCCCTCTTGGCCTCTGGTGAAGCAGATGGCTCCCTTACTTGAGAATCTTGTTCATGACTATGTCAAGGGTGTTGAGGCAGGTTCAAGGTTCTGAGGTACGAGGCTCAGGCAGTTCGAAGAAAATGCAGAAAACTGCAGGCATTTGTGACATAGCTCTTTATTCCAGCAGGGCATAGTTAACCGTACAGGGTGGCAATGACTTTATATACACAGGTTAAACAATAGTGGCACACTGCCAGATAATGGAAGCCAACACAAGCTTACCAGCACATGGTTACATAAGGGGAGAAGTGCTGAGTCACTTCTACTTGAAAGTTAGCTGTTAAGGGTGTCAGGAGAGAACCTGGCTAAAGCCATTTTTCTTCTCACACCCTCCCGCTAATGTGCAAACTGCAATCAAGGCTCAGCTACAACAGGAGAGTATACACAACCCATACAAGTGACGCACTTGGAGCACCTGACTCATGTGACCAGGGAGACTGTGTTACTGGGTCACATAGGACATCACTACATAAAACTACTCTACTAAGACTTGGAGACAGAGCAGTCCTACCTAATACATAGAAACAAACACAAGAAGGCAGCCAAAATGAGGAAACAAAGAAATATGTCCCAAATAAAAGAACAGAAGAAATCTCCAGAAAAATAACTCAACAAAGTGGGGACAAGCAATCTACTAGATGCAGAGTTCAAAACACTGGTTATAAAGATGCTCAATGAACTTAGAAGAGTAGATGAAGAAGGTGAGAACTTCAACAAATAAATAGAACACATAAAAATTGATATAGAAAAAAATAAATAACCAGTCAGAAATGAAGAAAATAATAAAGAATGAAGAATGACAAAAGGAATTAAGAGTAAATCAGATAAAGCAGAGGATCAAATTAGTGTTCCAGAAAACACCCAATCAAAACAGCAACAAGAAAAAAATAATTCCAAAAAAAATGAAGATAGTTTAAGAGACCTCTGGGACAACATTAAGTATACCAATATTTGCATCATAAGGGATACCAGAAAGAGAAGAGAGAGAGCAAGAAATTGAGAACCTATTTGAAGAAATAATGATGAAAAACTTCTCTAACCTGGTGAAGGAAATATAGACTTACAAGCCCAGAAAACAATGATGCAAAAGTGGTTGGGAGAGGTTGGTTAAAAAGACTAGAATTAAGAAGTATAAATTTGCAGTTACAGAATAGTTATTGGGATATAAAGTCTAGCATAAGGAGTATAGTCAATAATATGGTGATAACTATGTATGGTGTCAGATGTGTAGTAAATACATCAGGGTGAGGTGATCTCTTTGTTAATTATATAAATGTGTAATCACTATGTTGTATACCTAAAACTAATATAATATATGCCAACTGTAATTAAGACTTCTGCTGGTTACTCACTCATATTCTTTGCCCACTTTTATGCTGTATGTTGTCTGTAGACTGCTTTAGACATAGTGGGTACCGATCCTCTGTTCTACATAACACATAGACTTTCTAGCTCCTCCCCACATGCAGTCTTCCCTTCGTATGTACACCAGCTCTGCTGCACCATGCCAAACGCACACCACCCAGCCCCCGAGCCTCTCTGACAGGGGCCCCGAGTGGCAGGGTGCGTGACCCTCATTCTAGTTTTGCAGAAGGCACTAGGACCTAACAGTTAAGGGTGGGGTCTCCGGTGTTAGGTCTGAATTCAAATTAAAGTTCCAATTCCAGGATCTACCTCTTATGGGCTGTATCTCTAGAGATAAACTACTTAACTTCTTGAACCATCTGTTTCTCAGTAGTAAAATAGAGATACTAATGTCAGTCCCACAGGCTATTTTTTCATGTGCTAATAATAGTCACAAAATAGCTAACATTTCTTGAGCCCTTAATTTATACCAGTAGATGTATTAATAATGTATGATATCGTTTAAACGTATTAGAATAACGTATTAATCCATTTACCCTCACACTGATATACATATTATTTATTTACATATTCACAACGCTCTCTCTAGGTGCCAGGAAGTAAATGTTAGCTTACAGGATGAGCCACGTGGCGGTATCCCAGCGTGAACGTTGTCCTCCGCCTCACTGCAGCGCCGCTTCCACCGTCACTTCTGTCACTTTGGTTGCCTTTCTCTCTATCTCCTCCCACTCTACTAG
Organism: Pteropus vampyrus; assembly: GCF_000151845.1. Classification (NCBI taxonomy): domain Eukaryota; kingdom Metazoa; phylum Chordata; class Mammalia; order Chiroptera; family Pteropodidae; genus Pteropus; species Pteropus vampyrus. Next base: position 1,779,556 of record NW_011888982.1, read on the forward strand.
GGTTTGGTGGGGCTCGCCAGACCTGAGCACAGTGCCCTGGGCCCTGGGCACACACATTCTATGCATTGGAACTCAGGAGGCTGGGAGGCAATGTGGCACAGAGGAGCCCCCTCTGGCCTCCAGTTCAAACACCAGCTCGTCCACGTGCTACCTGCGTGGCCCTGGCTGAGTTACTAGTGACCTGGATTCTCTGAGCCCCGGTCATAAACATCTCATAGGGCTATGGGGAGGATTCCCTAAGCTCTACAGATGCCTCAGAGCAGCCCACTGGGGGTTCCTTCCCCACTTCTCCCCCTTTCCCTTCCACGACCCCACCACTTCCCTTTTGTTCTGAATCCCTTCCCAAGGCGCTACATTGGCTTTTGAAGCTAAGTTAGCATGCTGGTACCAAAGCCTTTAGGAAAGAGCTCCCTACTGCTCCCCACTCCCCTTCTGGAGTGGCGGCTGATGCTCAGAGGCCTGTGCCTTTCAGGACTTTCTGAACCACTCTTCCTTGGCTGGTTTCCTGTGGGCAGCCACACCCATGACAAAATGCCAGCCCCGGTTAATACCTTGAATCCTCTTCCTCACACGTCTGCAGCATAGGACATGTTTCATGAATGAATGAATGAATGAATGAGTGAATGACAGGATCCTTCATCTGATATTCATGACTCCTCTTAATCTTGCTCCCTCTCCAGGCTTTCCTCTCTCCACGTCCTTCGCCTCGCCCCTCCCTGAAGCAAACTATCCACCTTCTCCACTAAATGGTGAGAGGAGGATGAATGGGAAAAACACTCTTTGTTTCTTCTATTTTCTATTACACCGAAGGCCTTCATAAACGTTTGTGTGTGTGTGTGTTCACCCCACATACTAATTCCCCCCTCCTCGGATCCCTGGAGATTGGAGAGTGAGACATGACTGGTTCCTTGGTGACTCCTTCTTAGTGCTATCTGAAAGCCACCTTATTAATATAAACTCAGGTGTGGTTGAACAGGGATTGTTATGAATAACAAGAGACAACTTTATAGAACTTATAGAAATTCCAAGAGTTTTATGAGCTCTGTGCCAGGAACAGGGACAAAGACTAATTATATATACACATACATTTATATTATAAAGTATGTTCGTATATTATATTAATATATAAAATATGTTATATAATTATATAATATGTTATATATTATAATATACACATTTAAAAACCACAATATCACAGGAAGAATTGTATTATATACTAATACAATTTCTTTATCTTACTGGAACTTAATTAGTGTTAATGTGGAGTAGCTAGTTAAGATGTATACTGTAAGCTCCAGAGTGACCACTATGAAAAAGCTTCAAATATATAGTTTAAAATAATTAGAGATATTAAAATATTACACTTGAAAATATGCACTTAATATAATGAAATGGAGTAAAAAGGAGAAGACAACAAAAATATATGTGACGTACAGAACAAAAGCTTATTAATTATAAATGGAATCCTATCAATGTCACTAAATATAAATGGATTAAACAATCTAATCAAAAGTCAGAGATAGTGAAACTGTATTAAACAAAAGATTTAGCTATATATACTTTATAAGTGATAGAGTTTAGTTTCAAAGATACATGAAAATTGTAAGTAAAAGGACAGAAAAAGATAAAACATGCAAACAATAATCTTAAGGGAGCTGGCATGGCTATATAAATATCATAGAAACAGGTTAATATAAAAAAAATTACTACTAACAAAGAATGTCTTATAATGAATTTATAATTCATTGGGAAGAAACAACGGTTATAAAAATAAATACATTTAATGAGAAACTCATGATAAAAAAAAGTAAAACCTTGTTATCTTAATAGATGTAGAAACATTCTTAGGCAAAATGTAATATTTGTTTCATTATAAAAACACTCGGTAAACTAGAAATAGAAGACAGTTCCCTTAACTAGATAAATATCACTTATGAAAAACACACACCTGGCAATGTTTTTATAATTGAAGACTAAATCTTTCTTGATAAATTCTGAAACAAGACAAGAGTTTCTGTTCTTAACAGGTGGATCTAATAGGGCAATTAGCCAAGAAAATGGAATAACAGAAATCCATTGTTATTAAATGAAATCAGGAAAAAGGTTTCATTTGTAATAGCATCAAAAATAATGAAATACTTTGGAATAAGTTTAACGAAAGCAGTGCAAAAATACAATCAAACTATAACCTTGTTTTAGAAAATTAAAGATCTAAATAAATAAAAAGACATCTCATTTTTAAGGATTAAATGACAATATTAAGATAGTTATACTTCACAAATTGATCTATGGTTTAAATATTATCCCTATCAAAATCCCGGATGACTTTTTTGTAAAAATTGCTGAGATGATAGTAATATTTATGAGGAAATTTAAAAAATATTGAGAATAGTCAAACCAATCTTAAAATAAAAGAATAAAGTTAGAGGACTCATACTTTCAATTATCAATATGAATGATATTGGTCACCAATATAAAGAAATATGATGGTGGCATAAGCACAGACATATAAATTAGTGGAATGGAATTAAGATTCCAGAAATAAATTATAACATTTATTATAAATTATTTTACAACAAAGAAGCCAAGATAATTGAGTAGGGAAAGTAATCTTTTTAACAACTTGTTCTGGGACAACTGGATGTACACTTGTAAAAAAGAATGAAGTTCAATCACTTTTTCATACCATAAAAGTTAACTTAAAACGAATCACAGATTTAAATGAATGAGCTAAAACTAAAGTCTCAGAAGAAAACATTGAATAAATCTTCATGCTGTTTGGTTAAGCAACGGTTTCTCATAATATGAAAACAAAAGTTCATGTGACAAATAAAATATATGAATTAATAAAAGTAATGTTTTGAGTGCTAAATATAGTGCCAGTAAGAAAGTGAAAAAACAATACTCAGAATGAGAGAAAATATTTCAAATCATACCAGTGTGATAAGGAAATTATTCCAATCGTATACATCTCAATAGTAAAAACAAATGACCCAGTTAAAAATAGATAAAGAATTTGAGTAGATAGTTCTCTATGGTATACAATTGGCTATCAAGTATATGAAACTATGTTTAACATCACTATTAATTAGGGAAATTCAAGTCAAACTACAATGAAATACACTTAATACCCACTAGGATGGCTGCAATCAAAGAGACAGACAACCTATTGAATGTGAAGATTTGAAAAAATTGAAATGCTCATATTGCTCATCGGAATGTAAAATGGTGCTGTTATATTGAGAACAATTTGACAGTTCCTCAAAATGTTAAACATCAAGTTTTTATATATATATCAGCAAGTCTTATTTAATATTCAAAAATCAAACTCTGTAATCCATTAAACTAATGGGTTAAACTATATATATGTGTGTGTATATATTTGCCAGTAACACAATTGACTATGTAGAAAATCACACTGAATCGCAGAAAACTAGAAATTGTGAATTTTGTAAGCTTACAGGACACAAGATCAATATGAAAATTCATTTTCATATTGATATATTAACAATAAACACAAGGAAATAAAAAATATGTATAACACAATGCCATTCAAAATCTCTCTAAGAAAATAAAATAGTTTGCTAAAAATTTAACAAAACATATACAGGATTTGTATGCTAGAAATCACAAGATATTGCCGAATGAAAACAAGGAATATTTAACTACATAAAGGGACAGACCATAATAATTAATTCGTGGATTTTATGAGTCATAGAAGAGGCAGCATATTAAAAAGTTCAATTCTTGCCAAATTGACCTATAGACTTGATGTAAAGCCTATCAAAATCCAAAGATTTTTAGCAGGCATAGTAAAATTATTCTAAAATTTATATATAAAGGCTCTGGTTCCATATTAGCCAAAATAATCAAAATAAAGTGGGAAGAAACACTTTTTCCAATAATCAGCCTTAATATTTAACCACAATAATCAAGACAGCGTGATGTTGAGGAAAGGAGAGATACATAGATCAATGAGATACAATATAGTAGAAACTCCAGGAATAAATGCTCATAAATATGCCCCACCAATTTTGAAAAAAGTGCAAAAGCAGTTTATTTAAGATAGGATAGCCTTTCCATCAATTAATACTTGACAAACTGAACATGAATAAGCAAAAAAAAAAAAAAAAAAAAAATTATAGGGCTAAACCTTACAGTTTATACCAAAACTAACAAATGAATCACAGACATTTGAATATCAAATGTAAAACTATGAAACTTAATGCTAAAAAAATTCAAGTATAGAATGGATAAGAAAAATTAAAAGACACTTCACCAATGAAAATATACAGATGACAAGTAAGCCCATGTAAAGATTTTAATGTCATTAGCCATTAGAGAAATGCAAAATAAAGCCACAATGACACATCTCTACACACCTATCAGAATGGCTAAAATAAAAAATAGTGACAATATCAAATGCGAGCGAAGGTGCAGAAAAGCCATATCACTCATACATCACTGTTGGAAATGTAAAATAGTACAGTAATTATAAAAAACAGTTTGGAAGTTTCACATAAAACTAAACATACAATAGCTACAACTCAAAAAATTGCATTCTTGGGCATTTATTCCAAAGAAATGGAAAGAAATTATATAAGAATCTGTTAACAAATGGTCATAACAGCTTTCTTGTAACATTCAAAACCGGGAAACTATATGTAATTTAGTGGGTGAAAAGTTAAACAAGCAATGGTATATTTTTATCATGAATACTAGTCAGCAAGAAGAAATGAAATATTGAAACACAAAATGGATAAATCTTGAGGATATTATACTGAATGAAATAAAGTTAATTTAAAAAGATTACATGTATGATTCTCTTTACATAATATTCTCTTTATAATATTCTTATAATTTTCAAATGACAAAATTATAGAAATTGAGAACATTAGTGATTGTCAGTTGATTTTTAGCAAAGGAACTGAGGTGGGAATGGAAGAGGGACAGGCAGGATTCTTATGTGATGAAACTTCTGTATTTTGAATGGGTTTTGGATATATGAACTTACACATGTGACAATATTGCATATAATTAAACACATGCAGAAACAAATTGGTGCAAGTGTAACTGATGAAATTCAAATAAAATTAGTGGGTGGTACCAATGTCATAATTCCAGTTATGATATTGTACTAATTTTCCAAGCTCTTATCATTGAGAGAAATTGTGTAAAAGGTACACTGTATATATATCCCTGTGTAAATTTTCACAGTGCATAGTTTGCATATGGCAAACCATAATTTGGCACAGAAAAAAAGAAAAAAATACACCTATGTACATATTGTTGCTTTCAAGGATTCTGTAAGGTTGTAAAGTAAAACACATACAAATGACTATGGTACAAGGTAGTAAGTGGTAAGTTATATATAAGACATATATATTTACTGTGTGAGCAGAGGGAGATAGCAATGCTATCCATGAAACACAGTCCTCATGGTAATCTTTAAGGACAAGAAGATTTTTATAAACATAAATTACCACTAAGATAAAATTCATGGGCAAGAAAGTTTTAACAAGGGTATCAAAGTAAAAAAATAGAGAAACAAAAACCATGAGATGACAAAATACAATTAGCCTATTTCTTTCAAATCAATAGTTCTATGTGATGGTTTTGTCAGAAAAAAAATATCCAAGCTGGATTTTAGAAAGCCTTGAATTCCAGGTTAAGAATATTATATTATTCCTATAGGTCGTTGGAGTCATTATAGGTGTTTCAACAGTGCCACACAGATGTAAAACAGGGAATCTGACAAAAACTTGCTTGTGTGAAAACTTTCAGTTTTATCCTAAATAAAAAAGTATATATAAAAAGTTATTTTAACAAATAACTCTGCTATCTGATGTAAATTAAACAAAAACCTATTATGATTAGAGTGCAGAGAGGTCTTCTGTAATTGGGCTGTTGAAATATTGCTTTAAGCTCAATGAGGGAGGGACCATGTCTCTGTTCAGGGCTTTCTGCTCAGTGCTTTGCAGTATTTGGAACATAATAGATCACTATGTATTTTAAGTGAATTATGAGTACATGCATACGTTAAGACAGAATCTCTAGGTTTAGTACATATTGATTTTGTGTGTCAAAGAGAAAGGGAAGACCTAAAAACAAAGAGCTATTCCAGCACTGGTGTCTGTTAAGTAAAGAGTTTCTTTAAAGATTGGGAAATCACAGCCTAGTATTATGAGTTATGAAGCAATCACAGCCCATCTGTTTGCAATGCTTTGGGGCATAGTGAAAGTTACTCTAAATATGCTCTTGCTGCCTCTGTTATTGCCACTTGGAAACAGTCAGAGTCAGAGAAATAGATGAATCTGACTATTTGTTCTGAGGGAAAACATGAGGTGCTATGTACCGAATTCAAATCAACAATGAGTGCTTTAAGGCTGGATGATTAAATGAAATAACAACATCCCTGGCAAACATGATTAGAGGAAAAGATTATAGAAGCATGTGAGAAATTGAAAGTATTATTAAAAATATGTCAGTTTTTGGTATTTTATTCCTAACCCATTCTGAAGATCCATTATTATGCCAACAAATTTTAAAAGTAATGATGGTGACATTTACTGAAGAAATACAAACAGTATAACTTTCGATTTTAATGTTTCATATTATGTTTATCCATAACTCAGAAAGTTTTTATGCTTATATTCAAATTCACAGTGTGTTATTTTCTACTTTTTTTTAAGAAAATCACTAACGAATATTTTCTTTTGGCACCCACTTAAAGTCTGAAAATCTGTGATGCTTTCTGACAATGAACAGGCAATGTCATTTTAATCAGCTCTAAATTTTCAAACTGTTTTTGTTACTGATTATATTTACATGGGTTTATTTCATATCTACATAGATTTATTATAGCAATTTTCTTTCCAAGAATTAAATTGCGAGGTAAACTATTAAGGTATAATTTAGTGTTCTTTCATCAGGATGATTCGACTGAGCTTAACTGTGGAGTTAGCCAGTACATTTGTATGAGATTGTACTTCCTAAACATTTTAACTCTGGAAATTCTATAGCTCTGATTTCTTGAAGAAACTGCTTGTGTTTAAGTTAAGGTATACATATTTAGTTCTAATATTATCCAATTGTTAATTAATTGCTAGTTGTTGCGGCTTTCTCGAATGTTCACTTGGTGAGGCTGCACTACATTTCCTAGAATTTTCTTTTCTGTATGTTTCTGGTTAGGGTGGGCCACAAGGAATATCCCTGTGAGAGATTTTAGAAAAAGAGGTGAAGTAGCTACTATTGTGTAGGTCCTATATGTGTCCCCTTCCCCGATGGTTGACCTCATTAGCCTGAGGCAGCAGCTGAGCCTGCAATTGCCATCTTTGCTTGGATCCCTGTATCATCTTTGTTTCCTTGGCCTGGCGGGTATATTTAACTCCACAGCAAAGAGCCGCAGCTTCAGCAAGGCCTCCATACCATCAAAATTATTTATAAACAAGAACCAGTGCAAGGTTCAGTCCTTTCTGTGGTCTCCAGCTCATGCTTGACAGTTACAGCTTGGTCTTGTTCTCCTTTGCTTTCTGTCTAACTTTCCCTCCTGCTCCCTATCCTGTGAACTTTAAGTGCTACCATCAAACATAAAGACAAAAAACCTTGAGCCTTGGTTGGTAAAGAGTTTATGTATACTACTATTTGTCATTTATACCACATATGTTTTTTTTTTAAATTTTAATGTCATTTATACCACATATGTATTTTTTTTTCAAATTTTCCATAATGAGAGCTAAAAATATATCTCAAATTTTTCTTGAATGGGGCAGAACTTGAATCAACATGGAAGATGACTAATACTGAAATTTGAAGTTTTAGGATATTTTAATGAATAATTTTTGGGAGGTCATATTATAACGGTTTTAAAGGAAATAAAAAAGCAGCATTCCCAATACAATTGTATATAGTTTCACACTGAGATTCTTCTGGAAATATTTAATACAACATGGTTCAAAGCATTTCTGAAGAACGCAAGTTCTGCAAAATACCACATTTCTAGTCACTGCTTCATTTTTTTTCACTCCTTCATTCCAAAAATTTACATGGTATCTACTGTGTGCCAGGCCCTGTTTTAGGTGCTGAGAGGCATCAACGACCAAAACAGAAAAGTACTTTCACCCTCTCAAGCTTATACTCAGAAAAGACAGAAAACAAACTATAACAACAAAATTATATGTAATATGTTAATTTATGTTAAGTATGTAGAGAAAATTGAAACGTTGATCACTGTCATGAGGATTGGAAGTGCCAAATGAAGATCTGTGTTGCAGTTTCAAATGAAAAGGTTAGTATATAGATCTTCTGGATCTGGCATTTAAACAAATACTTGAAGAAAAGTGAGACAGTTAATGTTGATGAAGAATATTTTATGTTCTGGGAACAGTCATATCAAGGCTTTATACTGAGTTCATACTGGTATGTTTGAGCAATGATGGGGAAGCCAGAATGATTGAAATGAAGAAAGCAGGTGAGAAGAAGGATGAGAGAGGAAATCAGAGATTTAATGAGGGAAGTATTGGAAAGTATATTATCTAAGGACTTGGTGATCCCCTGAGAGACTTAGGTGTCTTCAGTTAGGGCTTTGGCTTGTTATGAAGTGAGATGGGAGCCATTCCTGAATTTGAACTGAGGATTAACATGGTCAGATCAAAACATTTTCAAAAGTTTATTCTGGCTGCTGGAGCAGGAATTGATTTTAGTGGGGTAAAGTCCACTAAGAGACTTACAGAGTAATTCAGTTGAAAGTTGTGATGACTCCTGACCAGGAAGATAGCAGGAGAAGAGGTGAGAAGAAGTTACTTTATTAGTGTATTTTTAAAGTAGAGCCAACAACATTGCTTGATTGATTAAATGTGAATTGTGATTGAGAGAAAGGAGTCACAGATGCCTCTAGAGCTTTAGCACTGAGAATCAGGAAGGATGTAATTGCTATCCCTAGAGATGAGGAAAGCCATGTGTATAACCTATTTTGCTGGTAATATCAGATGTTTATTTTTCAATAGGTTGAATTTGAAATGCTATTGGATATTCAAGATAAAGTTCCCAATAGGAGCGGAATACAATTTTTAAATGGTGCTATTCTATTAAGTTTGAAAAGGCTGCATCTATAGCTGTATCTTGGAGAATAAGAATACCTAGAGGTACTGAGAACTCTTTGATAAATAGCCTTTAGTAAAGTGTTATTTTCTCTCTCCCTTTCTCCTAAACCATGCAGATTTATCCATGAAAAAAATCATTTAATTATTAAATCAATACTGATTGTCAGACATTGCAGTAGAGGCTGAACTTGGACAAGGAACAGAGAAAAGTAGTGTGACTTGGAGCTTACACACCAATGAGCTGTCTATTCTATTCTACTGATCATGTGTCCATTCTTTACAGTCTAGTAAAATAGACTGTGATATTTGCTATAAAACAAAATGAGTAATAGAGAATAAGTGAAGATGAGATGTGCTGCTTTATAATAGCGAAAACCAAGAGTAGCTCAGTTCCATAAAGACAAAAAATAATTGCTAGAAAAGGGTGACTGTCTTTAAGAAGTAATCTGGCCATAGCCCATATGGAGTAAAAGGTTGGAAAAGGTCATTTTTCACTTAGCCAGACTTTTCTAATTTCTCCTGACATCTTTCTCCCAAAATGATCAATTGTTTTAATTATTAGATTTTATTTTTAGAAAGTGTTAGATTGAGCAGATAGTACAGAAAGTTCCCATACATTCCCTTCTTCCATACAGAGTTTACCTTAATATTAGCAACTTATATTAATGGGATATATTTATTACTATTAATGAACCCATATATTATTAACTAAAGTCCATAGTTTACATTAAGGTCCACTTTTTTGTGTTGTACAGGTAGGTCTATGAGTTTGACAAAAGCATAATGTCATGTATTTACCATCATAGTATCATACAGAATAGTTTCAGCACCTTTGAAATCCACTGTACTTCACCTATTCAATATCCCCCACTTCAAAATCCCTGGCAAGCATTTGTTTTATTGTCTCTATATTTCAACCTTTTCCAGAATTTTAGTTAGAATCATATAGTATGTGGACTTTTAAGACTGACCTTTTTTACTTAGTAATATAAAGTTAATATTTCTACATATCTTTTTGTAAGTTGATGTTTTATTTCTTTTTATCTCTGAATAGTATTCCATTGTATGGATGGGCCATATTTGTTACTTATTCACCTATTAAAGGCTATCTTGGTTTATGACGACTGTTAATAAATCTATACATATTTATGTGTCGTTATTCGTTTGGACATGTTATGAAATCAACTGGGTAAATACTTTAGGTATAGGATTGCTGAATCATATTGTTTAGCTTAGTAAGCAATTGCCGACTGTCTTCCAAAGTGACTGTACCATTTCACATTCACACTGGCAATGAGTGAATTTCCTGTTACTATATATTCTTACCAGCATGTCATATTGTCAGTTTTATTGGATTTTAATCTTTGTAATAGGCATGTAGTGGTGTCTCATTGTGTATTTAATTTACATTCTCTATTTCTGAGCTGTCTATTCTATTCTACTGATCATGTGTCCATTCTTTCAGCAATATCACACACACATCTTTATAGTAAGTCATGAAATCTAATAGTGTTGAGTGTCCAATT
>NW_011888982.1:1790632-1811736 GCF_000151845.1 Pteropus vampyrus
CTATGTATGTGTTATTGTGCCAGTACCTTACTGCTTTGATTCTTATAACTTTGTAGTATAGTTTGAAATCAGGGAGCTTCATACCTCCAACTTTGTTCTTTATTCTCAAGATCACTTTGGCATTTGGGGTCTTTTGTGATTCCATATAAATTCTAAGATTACTAGTTCTAGTTCTGTAAAATTTTCATTGGTATTTTTATACAGATTGTATTGAATCTGTAGATTGCTTTGGTTAATATGGACATTTTTATGATACTAAATATTCCAACCCATGGGCATCATATACCTTTGCATTTTTTGTGTCTTCTTAAGTTTCTTTCATCAGTGTCTTACAGTTTTCTGTGTACAGATCTCTTATCTCCATGGTTAAATTTATTCCAACATATTGTATTCTTTTTGATGCAATTGTAAGTGGGATTGTTTTCTTAATTTCTCTTTTTGTTAGTACGTTATCTGTGTATAGAACTTGGAAGATTTCAAAATATTAATTTTGCATCTTGTAGCTTTACTAAATTCATTCATTAATTCTAATAGTTCTTCAATGAAACCTTTAGGGCTTTCTATGTATAATATCATGCCATTTGTGATTAGTAAAAATTTTACTTCTTCCTTTACAATTTGATGCTTTTATTTCTTTTTCTTTTCTGATTGCTGTAGCTAAAACTTCCAATACAATGTTGAATAAGAGTGGTGTGCCTGGACATCATTATCTTGTTTGTGATCTTAGAAAAAAAGCTTTCGGCTTTAACCTGTTGAGTGTGATATTAGCTGTAGGTTTGTTATATATGGCCTTTGCTATGCTGATTTATGTTTCTTCTATACCACTTTGATGAAAGTCTTTATCATAAATTAATATTAAATTTTGTTGAATGATTTTTTGCCTCTTGTAAGATGATAGTATGAGTTTTATCCTTCATTTTGTTTGTGTGATATATCACATTGAATGATTTGCAGATATTAAATAAGCCTTAAATCCCTGACATAAATCCCACTTGATCATTATGTATAATCTTTTTAATGTATTGCTGAATTTGGTTTGCTACTATTTTATTGCCGATATTTGCATCTATGTTCATCAGAGATATTGGCCTTTAATTGTTTTTTTATTTTTATTTTTTTGGTAGTATCTCTGTCTGGTTTTGGTTTCAGCATAATTCTGACCTTATAAAATGAATTTTGCAGCTTTTCTTCATCTTCAATTTTTTAAAAAATAGTTTAAGAAGGATTGGTATGATTATTGAATGCTTGGCAAAATTCACTGTGAAGATATCTGGTCCTGCATTTTTCACTTGTTGAGTTTTTTTTTAATGACTGATTTAATTTTATTTTTACTCATAAGTCTGTTGAGATTTTCTGTTTCTTCCTGATTCAGTCTCGAAAGTTTAGATGTTTTTAAAAAAAATTTATTCATATCTTCTAGGTTGTCCAGTTTGGGGCATACAATTGTTCATAGTATTCTCATACAATCTTTTGTATTTTTGCGGTAATGGCTATTTCTTTTACTTCAGATATTCATTTTGGCCTTCTTTCATTTTTTTCTTAATTTGTCTGGTTAAAGTTTTATTTATATTTTTTTTAGCTTTTCAAAGAACCATCTTCTAGTTTTGTTGATCTTTTCTATTGTTTTGCTTTTAGTCTCAATTTATATTTGCTCTAATTTTTTTATCATTTTGTCCCTTCTTTGTACTTTTGGTTTCGTTTATTTTTCTTTTTCTGGTTCCTTTAAATATCAGTGCAGATTATTTATTGAGTTTTTCTTTGTATCTTAAGGTAATCCCTTATCTCTATGAATTTCCCTCTTAGAACTGTTTTTGCTGTGTTTCAATGATTTTGGATCATTATGTTTTCATTTCTATTTGTGTCAATATATTTTTTGCTTTCCTTCTTGATTTCTTCAGTTATCTATTGATTGTTTAGCAGCGTGTTGTTTAGCCTCTACGTGCTTTTTCTCCCCTGGTTTTCTTCTTGTAATTACTTTTTACTTTTATACCTTTAATTTCAATCTTCTTAAATTTATTAAGACTTATTTTGTGATCTAGCATGTGTTCTACCTTGGAAAATATTCATATATACTTGAAAAAAAATATGTATTTTACTGATTTTGATGGAGATGTTCTGTAAATATATGTTAAGACCATCTAATCTAATGTGTTGGTTAAGGCCACTGTTTCCTTGTTGATTTTCTGCCTGCATGATCTACCTATTGATTTAAGTGAAGTGTTAAAGTCCATATTATTATTATGGTTCTGTTGCTATCTCAGTTATATCTGGTGATATTACTTTATGTATTCAAGTGTTCCTATTTAGGAGCAATGATATTTACAAGTGTTACATCTCTCTCTTAGATTAATCCTTTTATCATTATGTAACCTTAAATTGTCTCTTGTTATAATCCTTGCTTTAAAGTTTATAGTGTCTGAGTAAATAGTGCTGCTTCAGCTTTCTTTTAACTTTTATTAGCAGAAAAAATATTTTTTCATCACTTCACTTTTAGTCTCTGTGTGTCTTTCAATATGAGGTTAGTCTCTTATAAACAGTGTTTGCATGGACATTTCATTTTATTTTTTATTCATTCAGCCACCCTATATCTTTTGATTGGAACATTTAGTCCATTTACATTTAAAGTCATTATAAATAAGGATATTCTTATTATTTTATTTTTTTATTTTATTTTTTGTTACTTTTGTACTTCTCTGTTTCTTCTCTTGTTCTCTTTTCTGGTACGTTTATAATTTTCTTTAGTGATAGTTTCAGTTCTTTTTCCTCTATTTTTTGTGTGTATAATATAGGTTTTTGGTTTGTGGTTAACATAGTATTCATCTATAACATGCTATTTAAAAAATTTATAACTATTTTTATTTTTAATTACAGTTGATGTACAATATTATATTAGTTTTAGGTGTATAACATAATGACTAGCCATTTATATAATTTACAAAGTGATTACTCTGATAAATCTAGTAACCACCTAGCACCATGTATAGTCAATACAATATTTTTGACTATATTTCTTATGCTCTTCTTTACTATAGCAGTCTATTTTAAGTTGATAATTTTGTAAGTTCAAACTTTCTAAAAGAACTGTATTTTTACTCATCGCCCAACTTATGTTTTGACATTATATGTTACATTTTTTGTTTGTGTGTGTGATATCTTTCTTAATTTATTACTTTAGTTACACATGGTGTTACAATTTTTGTCTTTTTTCCCTTCATATTAGTCTTATAATGGGTTGATTTACAAAATTAACTAAATGTTTGCCTTTATCAGTGAGATTATTTTTTCAGTTTTTTTTTTTTTTTTTAATTTTCAGTTTTGCCTTTTCTACCTGAAAAAGTCTCTTTAATATTCTTTTCAATGCCGTGTAGTGATGAATTCTTTCAGCTTTTGCTTGTCTGGGAAACTGTTTATCTGTTTTCTAAATAGAGTATTCTTGGTTGTAGATTTTTTTTTTCCATCACTTTGAATATATTGTGCCATTGCCATCTGGCCTGTGAAGTTTCTGATGAAAAATCAGCAGGTAGTCTTATGAAGCATTTTGTACCATAACCAGCTGCTTTTCTATTGCTGCTTTTAAGATTCTCTCTTTATCTTGTATGTTTGGTATATTAATTATGATGTGTCTTAGTATGGACTTCTTTGGGTTACCCTTCTCTGGGACTTTCTGTGATTTCTGCATTGGATGTCTGATTCCTTCACTAGACTGGGGAAGTTTTGAGCTATTATTTTGTTAACTAGGCTTTCTGTCTCTTTCTCTCCCTTTCCCTTCTCAGAGCATGTGGTTCCAATTTTTGTATGTATGATGTTGTTCCAGAGGTATCAGAGAATATCCTCGTTTTTTTTTCCTTTTTTTTTTTACTATTCCAATTGGGTGATTTTCACTGCCTTGTCTTCCAGCTCACTTATTCGTTTATAGCATCAACTAAACTGATGTTGATTTTCTCTAGTGTATTTTAAAATCTAACTATTGTAGTTTTTGGTTATGATTGGTTCTTTTTTATGTATTTTTTATTGTATTTAATTTAATGAGATAACACTAGTTAATAAAGTTGCATAAGCTTCAATATACAATTCAATAATATGTTATACGTATATTTCATTGTGTGTTCACCACACAAAGTTAAATTTCTTTTTTTTCACCATATATTTGACCCCCTTTATCTTTATCCAACAACCCCCCAATCCCCCTCCTTCCCTCTGGTAACCACTAAACTATTGTTCATGTCCATGAGTCAGTGTTTGTTTGTCCTGTTTGTTGCTTTCAATTTTATATCTCATATAATAAGAGTAAAATCAAATTGTTCTCAGCTTTTTATGTATGACTTATTTTGCTTAGAATAATAATTTCAATATCCACCCCTGTCATTGAAAATGTCAATATTTCACCTTTTCTTATGACCGAGTAATATTTCATTGTATATATGTACCATATCTTCTTTATCCAATCATCTATCAAAGGGCACTTTGATTGTTTCCATGTCTTGGCCACTGTGAATAATGCTACAGTGAAACATCAAGGTGTACATATCTTACTGATAAATGTTTTTATTTTTATTTTTTAGGTAGAAACCCAGAAGAAGGAGTCATTTGGTAATTCTGTTCTTAATTTTTTTTGAGAAATCTCTATACTCTATTCTATAGTGACTGTACCAATTTACATTTCTACCAGCAGTGCATTAGCGTTCCTTTTTGCCCACAGCCTCTCCAACACTTGTTATTACTTGTCTTATTGATGATAGCCATTCTGATAGGTGTCAGGTGATATCTCATTGTGGTTTTGATTTGCGTTTCTCTAACAGCAAGTGAAATTGAGCATCTTTTCGTATGTCTGTTGGCCATTTGTATATCTTCTTGAGAGAAATGTTTGTTTAGCTCCTCTGCCCATTTATTAATTGGATTGTGTGTTTTTTGTTGTTGAGTTGTATGAATTCTTTATATATTTTGGATATAAATCTCTTACCAGAAGCATTGCTTGCAATATCTTCTCGCATTTAGAAGTTACCTCTTTGTCTTGATGGTTTCTTTTGCTGTGCAGAACTTTTCAGTTTGATACATTCTCATTCATTTATTTTTGCTTTTACTTCCCTTGTCTTTGAGATTTTATTCATGGAATCCTCTCTCTTCTCTAAATCTAACATCCACAAGTTTAGTACCTATGTTTTCTTCTATGCCATTTATTGTTTCAGGTCTTATATTTTGACCTTTGATCCACTTCGAGTTAATTTTGGCGTATGGGGACAGATAGCAGTCTAATTCATTCGTCTGCAGGTGGCTTTTTTACTTTCTCAGCACCATTTATTAAAGAGGCTTTTTTTCTTCATTGTATGTTTTTGACTCCTAAATCTAAAGTTATTTACCCTTATATATGTCAGTTTAATTCTGGTCTCTCATTTCTGTTTTCTTGATCTGTATCTCTGTTTTTCTGCCAATATCATGCTGTTTTAATTATTGTCACTTTGTGGACAGGCAATATGATAACTCTGAACTTGTTCTTTTTTTCCAGAATTATTTTTGCTATTCAGGGTCTTTTGTGTTTTCATACAAATCTGATGAGCAAACCTGATTTGTTCTATGTTTTTAAAAAATGTCATTAGGGATTTCTATATAAAGAATCATGTCATCTGCAAAAAGTTACAGTTTAGCTTCTTCATTCCTTTTCATTCAAATGCCTTTTATTTCTTTCTCTTGCCTGATTGTTCTAGCTAGTAATTCCAATACTATATTGAACAAGAATGGTAAAGTTGGAAGCTTTGTCTTGTTCCTGATCTTAAGTATAATGTTAGCTGAGGGTTTGTCATATTTGGCCTTTATTATGTTGAGGTACTTTTTCTTCTATATCCATTTTATTATTAAGTATTTTAATCATAAATGAATGCTGTATCTTGTTCAATGCTTTTTCTGCATCTATTGATGCGATATAGGATTTTTATTTAGTTTTGTTTATGTGTATATCACATTGATTAATTTCTATATGGTAAATGATTCTTATACCCCTGGAATAAACTCTGCTTGATCATGATGTATAATATTTTTAATGTTTTGTTATATTTGATTTACTAGTATTTTGTTTAGGATTTTTGCATCTGTATTCATCAGAGGTATTAAGCTATAGTTTTCTTTATTTATGTTATCCTTATTATGTTTTGATATCAGGGAGAAGTTGGTCTTACAAAATGAGTTGGAAAGTATTTCTTCTTTTTCAACTTTATAGAAGACTTTGAGACAGGTATTATATTGTCTTTGAATGTTAGAATTCAGTGGCAAAGCCATCTGTTCTTGGACTTCTACTTTTGAGAGGCTTTTGAAGATTGTTTTAATTTTCTTACTGTAGATTGTCTATTGAGATTTTCCAGTTCTTCACAGTTTAGTCTAGGAAGGTTGTATATTTTTAAGAACTTGTCTGTTTCTTGAAAGTTATTAAATTTGGTGGCATATAATCTTTTATAGTATTCTTGTATGATTCTTTATATTTTGATGGTGTCTGTCATGCCATCTCCTCTTTTATTTCTGATTTCATTCATGTGAGTCTTTTCTCTTTTCCTTATTGAGTCTAGCCAGAGTTTAATCAGTTTCAGTGAGTCTAGCCAGAGTTTAGTCAGTTTATTCTTCTCAGAGAATCAGCTATTTCTTTTAGTAATTTTTTCAATTGTCTTTTTGTTCTTAATTTTATTTAATTCTGTTTTAATTTTTATCATGTCCTTCTTTCTACTGACTGTGGGCTTCATTTGTCCTTCTTTTTCTAGTTCTCTAAGATGTAACATAACAGTAGGTTGTTTATTTGAGATCTTTCTTGTTTTTTTGAGCTAGGCCTGTAATGATGTAAAGTTTCCTCTTATTACTGCTTTTGCTATATCCCAAAAGTTTAGATATGTTGTATTTTTTCTCATTTGTTTCTATGTATCTTTCGATCTCTTTATTTCTTCTTTGATCCAACCGTTCTTTGTTGCATGTTGTTTAATCTCCACATATTTATGGTTTCTCCCACCTGCTTTTTACAGTTGATCTCTATTTTCAAAGCACTGTAGTTGAAGAATATGTTTGGAATAATATTAATCCTTTTAAATTTGTTGAGGTTAATTTCGTGCCTTTGAGAATGTTCTATATGAACTAGAGAAGAATGTATAAACTGATGTTTTGGGATGAAAGACTTTGTAAATGTTGATGATGTTCAATTGGTCTAATATGTCATTTAAGGCTGATATTTCTTTATTTGTTTTCTCTTTTGTTTACCCATACCTGTCAATAGGGTATTTAGACTCTCTGCTATACTCGTATGTTTGTCAATTTCTCTCTTTAGTTCTGTTAGTAGTTACTTTATATATTTTGGTGCTCCCTGATTGAGAGCATATATTTTGATAAGTGTTATGTCTTTTTGATGTATCGTCGCCTTTGTCATCATGGTGTGTTCATCTTTGTCTCTTATTACCTATTTTATTTGAAGTCTATTTCGTCAAATATGTCTGGCTATACTCATTTTTCTCTGGATGGCATTTGCTTGGAGTATTATTTTCTATCCTTTCACTTTGGGTCTATATTTGTCCTTGCAGCTGAAATGTGTCTCCCGAAGGCAGCATAAGATTGGATTTTGTTTTTTGGATCCAATCTCCTACTCTGTGCCATTATATTGGTGAGTTTATTCCATTTACATTTAGTGCGACTATTCATATTTGAGGTTTTACTATAACCATTTTATCTTTTGTTTTCTGGAAGCTCAGTGTCTTCATTGTTTCTTCCCTCTTGTGTTTCTGTCTGTAATTTTAGTTTGGTGGTATTCTATTATTTTCTCTTCTATTACCTTTGTTTTATGCCATGTGCCTCATTCTGGATTTTTTTTTTTAATGTAAATGTTGTTACCATTAACTTTATATAAAAGAAAGTTTTACATATACACTAGTCCTTTTGTTCTTCTACATATATCTTATCTCCATTCCCCTTTGCAAATTTCATTCTTTAACCCACCCCTTTTCTGTTTTTGTTGTCTTTTATTATCACTATTTATTCTGTGAGCTCATTTCTGAATTGCAGTCTTATCTTCTCTTTAAAAATATTTTTTTACTCCTTTAATCATTATGTAATATTTAAGTATTTCTGAATAAGAGTTGCAATTTCTCGTTTCTATTTATTAGTCAACTTATTCATAGTTTTTATATCTTTTTCTTTTCTGTTTCAGGTAGAATAACCCATTTCAGTATTTCCTGTAATGCAGGCCTTATGGTATAATATTTCCTTAGCTTCTGTATGGCTGAAAAGATCTTTACTTTCCCTTCATATCTAAAGGAGAACTTTGCTTTATATATATATATTATTCTTGGCTGGTAACTTCTCTCTTTTAATAGTTTAAATATTTGGTATCATTTCCTCCTAGCTTGTAGAGTTCCTTCTTAAAATCTGATAGTAATCTAATGTATTTTCCTTTAAAGGTTGTCATCTACTTTTCCCTGGCTTTCCTGAAGATTCTTTCTTTGTCATTAATTTTTGACCATTTTAATATAATGTGCCTTGGACAAGGCCTTTTCAATAGAGATAATTATACATTCTTTTGCTTCTTTTGCTTCTCTCCATACATTTGAGAAGTTCTCATCAACAATTTGAATAGGCTGTCTGTTCCCTTCTCCTTCTCTTTTCCTAATGGTATACTCATTAGTCTTATATTGCTCTTTCTAATGAGGTCAGATTGTTCTTGTGGAATTCTTTTTATTTTTTTCTTTATTCTGAAGTCTCTCTCTTCTTCTATCTGCATCATTTCCAGATATCTATCTTTGATATCACTGATTCTTTCCTCCATCTGCTCAACTCTATTTTCTAAGCTATTTCATTCTTCATCTTGGTTATTGAGTTCTTTACCTCCAGAATTTCTATTTGGTTCTTTATTAAAGTTTCAGTCTCTTTGGTAAAGTATTCTTTTTATTAATTGATTTTTATATCTGACTTCATTAAACTGCCTGTCTGAGTTTTCCTGAATATTGTTGAGATATTTCGAAACTACAATCTTGAATTCTCTGTCATTTAAATCACATATTTCTTTAACTTTATTTTCTGTAGTATTTTCATTTTCTTTCTGAGCTGCCTCGTTACCTTGGTTGTTCATGGTATCTGATGGATTATTTCTCCACCTAGACATTCATTGTAATAAACTCTGCTTTAAAAAAAAATTGTTCTAATCAAGAATGATCCCTCTTTAGCAGGTTTATAAGAAAATATTTTTCTTTTGTTTTTCAGTAAGTGGAGCACAAGTGTCCTGCACTGCTCAGACCTCCCAGATCTCTGTTAGGTGGCAAAAATTGCCCTTAATCCATGGGGCAGTGTGTGTCTCCTCTGTGGCCAGGTTGCTTTGGTCTCAGGGCTTCATCTCTGTAGGAAAACATTATGGGCTATACGATTTGGAGCCTCTGAAGAACCTCTGATGTCCTGGTGCTCCCCCAGCATCCAAATGCAATGTCATGCTGCTTAAGGTGTCCCACGTGCCTCTACAAGGATCAGCCTCTGGCATACCTATGACTCTATTTTCCTCCAGTAATGGTGAGTGCCAAGCCTGAGTTTCCTTGTCTCTGTTTCTTCACCCCTATCACTGGGATCAACTACAGTATGTGTCTGCCACTCAGAAGTTGTCTCCTCAGTTCTTGAGACTGCAGACTCCCTGCTCTGTAGCCTGACACTCACAGCTGCAGTTTCCCTTGGGACCTGCCATTACCTCTAGGGGAGTGGGGAGAGGTAGCCAGGCTCTATGACTACATTTTCTACCTGGAAATGGTGGCACACCTCTGCTTTCAGTTTCTGCCCTTATCACTGGAATGAATCCACTTTAGTATATGGTGTTCACTCAGGCAGGACTACTTAGGGCTACCAAGAGTTCACATGGCAACCTGATTCTTCCCTTTGCCCAGAGTACTGCAGGGAGCTCTGGGCAGTGTTCAGGCCATCTCTTTCTACTCCTCTCTCTTTCTTCTTTCTTTACTCACCTGAATTATTCACCTATCCATCTGCACATGCTTTGATGTGCAGATCTCTCAGAAGTGGTTGTGTGTTAGGCTGGGAATCTTCCATTTTATTATAGCTGTTCAACTTGTCATAGTCTCAAGAAGAGAAATCAAAGGGACCCTTCACACTGCCATGTTTCTGACATCACTCCATGCAATACACTTTTGCTGCTATTACTTTGAACACATCTGTTAGATCAAATAAGGATATACAAAATAAAATATTTCATCTTTTTTACATCTTTGATTCTCTTTCTTTCTTTATGTGGATTTAATTTTCACCTATATCATTTTTTCTTATCTGACAAATTTCTTTTAACTTTTTTTTTTTGCAAGACACGTCTACTAAAGAAAATTCCCTCATTTTTTGTCTGAGAATGTCTATTTTTCCTTCACTTTTAAAAGATAATTTTTCTGAATACATTTTCTGTAGTAGTGTTTATTTTTCTTTCGACATTTTAAATACTTTCTTCTCCCACTTTTTGGCTTCATAATTTCTGATGAGAAGTCCAATACGATTCTTATTCATGTTTCTTCATAGTTAAGATATTTTCCCCCCATGTCTTTTTTCAAGATATCCTTTTTGTTGGTGTTTTGCTGGAGTTTGAATATTATATGCCTAGCTATAAAATTTTGTATTTATCTTGCCTAGTGTTTTCAGTTTTCTGCATATGTGGTTTGGGAATCTGTCATTGGAAACTTTTTAGTCATTATTATTTCAAATATTTTTTCTTTTCTCTCCTTTTTTTGTGGTATTTAAATTATGTGTATGTGACACCATTTGTACTGGTTCCACAGTTCTTAGATATTCTGGAGGTTTTTTTTTTCTTTTTTTTTCTTTTTTCATGCTTTTATATCTTTGCTTTCAGTTTGGGAAGTTTCTATTAACATATCTTCAAGCTCACTGATTTTTTTTTTCTTAGCCATGTTTAGTTTGCTGATGAGCCCATATTTGTTCATAAAACTTCTAGTTTTATCAAGATAGTGAGTGCCAAGAAATTATAGTGAGGAAATGACCTTGTGAGTCATTCCATTAACTATTAATTAACAAAGGAACAGATATATTATATGATATATCAATTACCTAAATAAATAAAATTCATCTAATTCAACTTTCCTATATATCTTAAAGCTATATATATATATGTGTGTGTGTGTGTGTGTGTGTGTGTGTGTGTGTATATATATATGTATATATATATATGTATATATTTTTTGTTTTATTCCTCTAGAAAGCAATTATTTTAACATTCTAAAAAGGAATTGGCATTTGCCTCCCAAAACTTTTTCATTAATTAAAAGTGTCAGTATTAATTATATGGCATAATGATTTAGTCTAGAACTCTTAATTCTATAAGCAGTTTTTATCAGTTTGTGTTGTGGAATTAACAGCATATTTTGCATTTGTGTGTTCAGCTACCTCTCTACCTGACTTGGTTACTCAATATCAATAACAAAATTTTTGTATACAGAGATTTGTGATGTACAAATATTATAAACTAGAAAATGTTTGTCTTTCACAGAAAGAGGATTTTCAAATAATATTTTAAATGAAAATAAATTATATTAATATAATGAACAAATTCAGTTAGGTTTTAACATTCTTTTAACTTAATAAAATGTGTGGTTATGCTAGATCATAGAACCTTTTTCAAACACATGAATATGATATGTATTTTTAAAAGAAAAGCCATAAAATTATTTTTTTCTAATGTAAAACAGATCCACATGATTTTGATCTGTTTTAAATTCATTTGAAAATGAAACTATCTGTTTAATAACTATTATAAAATAGAATTCAAAACACCATTAAACAATTATGCGATATGGTCATACGTTGATATAAATATATAGATTTTTCAATTTTTTTGATTAGCAGTTTGGATAATCTACAAAGTTTTCCAAGTTCCATTTCAGAATTATATAGTTAAGGCATTAAGAAAATACTATTTCTGTCACATTATCTTGTTTTTAGCCTTATTAGTGATTATGGGAGATATTTAATCAAGATCTTTGTTGATAAACAAAAATAACTTTATAAATTATTCTTTCTCTAGAATTTAAAATATATATAATTTTAGTCATGATTGAATATAATAGTTCCCTAATACTAGCAGTTGCTCTGCCTACCAACTAGTCATTTCTAGTTGCAGAGATTTTTTTAAATTGTTTTTTCATTTTGTCTCTTCTTTTTGACTTTTACCTTGTAATAGACTTTCTGCTTCACTAAAAATATGATAATGTGGTCCACTTAATTGAAATGAAAATATCTTCAGAATTCCCTGAGTTAATTTATTGTGAATCATAAAGATTCTTAAGATATGCAAAGCTTTGCATATTGATTCACAGTTCAATTTGAAGGCTGTTATGGGTTGATTATTTTTCAAACAAATTCAATTATATAAAACTTCTGGGGAAACATTAATGGCTTCTAAATCAATAATTGCAAAAATAAAATTAGAAATCTATAAGAAAAAATAATACAGAAAAATAAATAGAAAAAATATGTCAATTTTTTAACCAGTAAATCAATTCAAATTATTTA
This sequence comes from Pteropus vampyrus, assembly GCF_000151845.1. NCBI lineage: Eukaryota > Metazoa > Chordata > Mammalia > Chiroptera > Pteropodidae > Pteropus > Pteropus vampyrus. Next base: position 1,803,155 of record NW_011888982.1, read on the forward strand.
CCTATCCAGAGAAACAAATAACTGAAACCTCTACATTAGCCTCCACTAGCCATAATAATTATCAAAAGGTAGATATTTATGTTCTTATATTTTTTAAATTTTAATTTATTTTTTAATTTATTTAAATTAATTTCAAGTATACAGTACATTGGTTTAACAGCTATATAGTTCATAAAATGATCCCCCCAATTGGTCCTTCCTTCCTTTAATCCTCCACCTAGCCATCATATTAATGCTAATTGCATTCCCTATGCCATGTTCCCCATCCCCGTGACCAATTATCAATTACTAATATGTACGTCTTTAACTCTTCACCCTATCCTCCCTGCACCCAACTCCTCTCCTCTCTGTCTGTCACCAAATTGCCCACTATATTTGTGAGTCTGTTTTCGATTAGTTTGTTCTTTTTGTTTCTTAGATTCTGCCTATAAGTGAAATCATATAGTATTTATCTTTCTCTGTCTAACTTATTTCACTCAGCTTAATAACCCCTAAATCCATCCATGTCGTTGCAGAACCATAATTTCTTTATCCGATTGTCTGCTGATGGGCACTTAGGTTGCTTCCATACCTTGGCTATCGTAAATTGTGCTGCCATGAATATTGGGATGCATAGATCTCTACACATTATTATTTTGGTTTTCTTTGGATAAATACCTAGAAGTGCAATTGCTGGGTCAAAAGGTATATCCATTTTTAATTTTTTGAGAAAACTCCATACTGTTTTCCATAGTGGCTGTGTCAATTTGCAATCCCAGCAACAATGTATGAGGGTTCCCTTTTCTCCACATCTTCACCAACACTTGTCGTTTTTTGATTTATTGATGATAACCATTCTGACAGGTGTGAGGTGATACCTCATTGTGGTTTTAATATGCATTTCTCTGATTAGCGACCTTGAACATCTTTTTATATGTCTTTAGCCATCTCTATTGTCTCTTTGGGGAAGTATCTGTTCAGGGCTTCTGCCCATTTTTTAATCAGATTGTTTTTTGTTGTTGTTGTTGAGTTATATAAGTTCTTTATATATTTTGGATATTAATCCCTTATTAGATGTATCATTAGCAAATATCTTCTCTCAATTGGTTGGTTGTCTTTATGTTTTGTTGCTAGTTTCCTTTGTTGTACAAAAACTTTTTAGTTTGATGTATTCCCATTTGTTTATTTATTTATTTTTTTGTTTCCTTTGCCTGAGGAGATATATCTGAAAAGAAATTCCTGTTAGTAATATCAGAGAGTTTACTGCCTATGTTATCTTCTAGAAGTTTTATGGTTATCTTCTAGAAGACCTTACATTTTAAGATCTTACATTTAAGTCTTTAATCTATTTTGAGTCTATTCTTGTATATAGTGTAAGAAGGTGGTCCAGTCTGTTTTTTTTTTTTTTTCATGTATCTGTCCAATTTTTCCAACACCATTTATCGAAGAGACTGTCTTTACTCCATTGTATATCCTTGCCTACTTTGTCATATATTGACTGTATAGTCATGGATTGATTTCTGGCCTCTCTATTCTGTTCCACTGATCAATGTATCCATTATTATGCCAATACCATGCTGTTTTGATTACTGTAGATTTATAGTATAGTTTGATATCAGGTAGTGTGATACATCCAAATTTGTTCTTCTTTCTCAAGATTGCTGTGGCTATTCGAAGTCTTTTATGGTTCTATATAAATTTTCAGATTATTTGCTCTAGCTCTCTGAAAATTCAGTTGGTATCTTCACAGGGATTGTACTGAATCTATAGATTGCTTTGGGTAGTATGACCATTTTAACAATGTTGATTCTTCCTCCCCATGAACACCGTATATGCTTCCATTTGCTTGTATCTTCTTCAGTTTCTTTTTTCAATTACATAATTTTCTGAAAGCAGGTCTTTTATCTTTTTGGTTAATTTGATTCCCAGGTATTTTATAGTTTTCAATGCGATTGTAAAGGGGATTTTTTTCTTAATTTCTGTTTCTGAAAATTCATCATCGTTGCATAAAAATGCCGCTGACTTATGAATATTTATTTTGTAACCTGCTACTTTACTGAATTCATTGATCATTTCTAACAGATTTTGTGTGTGTGTGTGGAATCTTTAGGGTTCTCTATATGTAGTATCATGTCATTGGCAAATAAAGAGAGCTTTACTTCTTCTTTTCCAATTCTGATGCCTTTTATTTCTCTTTCTTGTCTTATTGCTGTGGCTAAGGCTTCCAATACAATGTTGAAGAGGAGTGGTGAAAGTGAGCACCCTTGTCGTGTTCCTGATCTTAAAAAAAATGCTTTTAGCTTTTCCCCATTGAGTATGGTGTTAACTATATGTTTGTCATATATGGCCTTTATTATGTTGAGGTATGTCCCCTCTATTTCCATTTTGCTGAAAGGTTTTATCATAAATGGGTGCTAGATTTTGTCGAATGCATTTCCTGCATCTATTAATATGATCATATATTTATTATATTTCAATTTGTTAACGTGGTGTATGACATTAATTGATTTGTGGATATTGAACCAACTTTGCATCCCAGGAATAAATCCAACTTGATCACGGTGTACGATATTTTTAATGTTTTGCTGAATTCGGTTTGGTAATTAATATATTGTTGAGGATTTTTGCATCAATGTTCATAAGAAATATCAGTCTATAGTTTTCTTTCTTTGTAATGTCTTTGCCTGGTTTTGGAATCAGGATAATGGTGGCATCAAAAAAGAAGTTAGGGAGACTTCCCTCTTCTTGAATTTTTTGGAATAGTTTGAGAAGAATAGGTGATAATTCCTCTTTGAATGTTTGGTAAAATTTGCTTATGAAGCCATCTGGTCCAGGACTTTTGTTTTTTGAGAGGTTTTTGAATACTGATTCTATTTCATTGGTAGTAATTGGTCATTTCAGATTTTCTGTTTCTTCTTGTCTCAGTCTTAGGAGATTGTATGTTTCCAGGAATGTGTCTATTTCTTCCAGATTGTTCAATTTGTTGGTGTATAATTGCTCGTAGTATTTTCTTATGATCCATTGTATGTCTGTAGAGTCTGTGGTTATTTCTCCTCTTTCATTTCTGATTTTATTAATTTGAGTCCTTTCTCTTTTTTCCTTGATGAGTCTGGGTAAGGATCTGTCAATTTTGTTTATCCTTTCAAAGAACCAGCTCTTGGTTTTATTAATTCTTTGTATTGATTTCCTAGACTCTATTTCATTTATTTCTGCTCTGGTCTTTATTATTTCCTTCCTTCTATTAACTTTGGTCTTTGTTTGTTCTTTTTCTTCTAGTTTTTGTTGTTGTTGTTGTTTGTTTGTTTGTTTTTAATTCTAAGGTTAGATTGTTTATTTAAGCTTTTTCTTATTTCTTGAGGTAGGCCTGTAGTACTATGAAGTTCCCTCTTAGGATTGCTTCACTGTGTCTCATAAAATTTGAGTTGTTGTGTTTTTATTTTCATTTGTCTCTAGGTATCTTTTGATTTTTTTCCTCGATCTCATTAATAGCCCAATCATTGCTTAGTAGCATGTTATTTAGCCTCCATATGTTTGTGTATTTTCCAGTTTTTTTCTTGTAGTTGATTTCTAGTTATATCATTGTGATCAGAGAAGATGGTTGATATGATATCAGTCTTCTTGAATTTATTGAGACTTGATTTGTATCCTAACATGTGGTCTATCCTTGAAAATGTTCCATGTGCACTTGAGAAGAATGTATATTTTGCTGCTTTGGGGTTATGTTCTTATTTAATTATGTTTTTTAATCTTAAGCTCTGGTAAAGCAGTTTAAGTTTATTAGATTTCTATTTTCTGCAATAGGAATATCAGGAATATTTTCAACATTGCTCAAGTCCACTTAGGGATTATTTTTGTCATTCTTACAAAGTTATGGTTATAAAAGCTAACATAGTCCACATCATAAAATAAAGTCTGAGTTCAAGATAAGAAAGAATATTTGCTAATGATTTTACTGATTTGCTCTTTATGCAATCAACCAATATTTATTTAAAAACATACCAAATGTATAAAAACCATGCAGAAGATTATTGTTGTTTTACCTAAGCAACTTACAATCTAAATGAGATTTAGATTGGAAGTGTTTGATAAAATTACTAAGAGTCTGTATAAGGCCACGTAAAAAGCTCAAAAGAAATAAATAAAATCACATGCTATTAAAATAACTCTTTAAAGATGCTTTTGATTTCAGTATGTTATTCCTGCTTCCTGGTTCTAAAAAAAATATATGAGTAAAGCATTGTAAAGTTTCAAATTTATATTTTTGAATAACAGCTTCAAAACTTTTATCAGAATGTTTATATACTTATTTACTGTATAATGGAATGAGTAAGTAGACAAAATTTATCAACTAGGATTGGCTTGACATTTTAATGATATTATTTCATGTTTTTTATATGTATGTTTGTATTTTTTTTTTCTTTTTTGTGTGTATTTATTTTGAAAGCATATCATACAGGAGGCAATCTCTCAGTTTTAAATATTCCACTTCTTTTGTGTAAACTTACATATTGTTCTAAAATAATGAGTTCCAAAGTCTTTTGATGCTAGTTCTCTTTTTATGCGTATTCAATGCTCACCACTTTTCAACATAGTTCTTCATTCCCGAGTAGTTTATTTTGACTAAGTTTTAAATACATTGTTTCCAAGTAGTTTCTTTAAGAAAGGTACATGATTACTGTATTTCTCAAACTCTTCCTCCTTGAGAAAGTTTTCAGTTTCCTTGAGATAGGTATGATAATCTGGGTTGCACAGACTTGTTTTTAACAATCTTGATATTTTAAAACAGTTTTAGACTTACAGAAAAACTTAAAATATAACACAGAGCCCCCATCTGCTCCTTCAAACCCCATTATCATAGTACATTAGCATGGTATACTTGTTGGAATTAATTAACTAATACTGATATATTAATATTAGTTAAAGTCCATAGTTGTTCAGACTTCCTTGATTTTAATCTAACGTCCTTATTCTGTTTCGTGATTCCCTCTAGTATATCACATGATATATCATGTCTCTTAAGCTCCTCTTGGCTGAAACATTTCACTACCATTTCTTGTTTTTGATGACCTTGAAAATTTGAAAAGTAATGGTCAGGTATTAAGTAGGATGGCTTGCTATTGGAATTTGCTTGATGTTTTGCTCATGAATAGACTGAGATTTTAATTTTTTGTGAAGAAGACCACAGAAGTAAAGTGATGTTTTCATCACATCATATCAAGCACACATATTATCAACATGATTTCTTACTGTTGATGGTTAATAATGAATTACTAATTTAATATTTTATTGTTTAAATTATTCTAGCATTGACCATTAGAAACTCTTTTAGTTGAGTACTGTGTCCTAGTGTGTATATGTGTGTGTGTGGGGGGGGAGGTTTGAGCACTTACTTTCTAGCACTACAAAATGTTTTCATCTCATTTTGTATATTTTTTGTCCTAATACTAGATTGAGCCATTTCTCTAAGGAGGCCTGATTCATTTTATTGAAGAAAGGTATTAGAAAACAAGGTATTATTAGAAAGGTACATAAACACTAAATGTGCTCACGGCTACTAGATGTCATTTTATTTTAGTTCTTTCAGTTAAGAGTAAAGAAATATATTTATATACACAGTGTTCATATACTTTTATTTGTATTGAGCTAAATGAGATCTTGCTGATGTCTCCAATTCTATCTCATTACTACAGGGATTTTTGTAGCTTCTATGTCTCTTGCTTATATGTAAAGTCCCACTACATAAGTGAGCTCTATCTCCTACCATTCCCCATTTATTTCCCGAATTATTTAATTCTAGCATACATACAAAGCAGTGTCAGAATTGTTAAGCATTACCCTTTGAGAAAAACATTAATGATTATAGTACAATGCTTATGTGCAAGACCTTTTGTCTCTTGACTTTTTAATTGAAGAGACTCCACTCACTTATGAAGTTACTTAAGCCAACAAATTCTTCCCCACAGCCTTTAGTGACACCATTCTCATATTCTGCATTTCATCCTAGTTTTTCCAAACTTCTTAAATCTTTTTAAAAAATTTTATACATTAAATTTTTGCTCTTCGTGCTTGTATAATAACAAATTTTGAGCTCACTCAAGGAGGATTTGGGTTTTTAGCCAGACTTCTGGAACGTAACTTCTAAACTCTTGGAATATTCTGAATGATAGGGGTGTCTTTGATATTTGGATCCTAACTCACTGTAGTGATAGTAAAACATCTTAGACAGACATAACAACTGGAATGCTATGTCCTAGGTCTCAGTTTGTCTATCTCAGGGAAGTGCTCTACAGTTCTACATCCATTATTACTGTGTCATACAGAATAGTTTTACTGCCCTTAAATATCCCTTCTACTTCACCTATTAATAACTTGTCCACTTAGAAAATCCTTGAAAATCTCTGATTTTTTTTTTTTATAGTTTTGCCTTTTTTCTATAGTTTTGCCTTTTTTAGAATGTCAGATACTATTTTATCATGTGATATGTAGTTTTATTCAGATTGGCTTTTTTTAATTAGTGGTATGCATCTAAGATTCCACCATATATTTTTACTGATAGATAATTTTTAAATTACTGAGTAATATTGGTATGTATGGAATAATGTGTTTGTATAATCAGTCACCTATCAAAGGACAATTGTTTTCTATTTCTGGCAATTATGAATAAAACTAATATAAGTATTTGTGCATACTGTTTGCGAAAATGTAAGTTTCCAACTTAAATCAATTACTTGTGTGTAGCAATTGATTTAAGTTGTATATGTGGATATAAATGTATATATACAGTATTATGGCATTCTAATGGGAATATAATGGTATGTCATTGTTATCTTTATTTGAAATTGCCTAATGAAAAATGCTGAATATCTTTACATGTGCTTGCTTATTTGTCTTCTCTTTTTGGTGAAGTGCTTGCTAGATCTTTGGCCCATATTTTAGTTTGAATGTTAGTTTTCTTATTGTTAAATATTGAGTTATGTATATTTTGGATACAAGTCTTTTATCGGGTATGTGTTTCGCAAATATTTTCTCCTAGCATGTAGTTTGCATTTTTATTTCCTTAAGAGTATTTTGCATATAAAAATAATGTTAATAAAGACTAACTGATTAGGTTTTTCTTTCATGCCTCTTGTTTTTAGTGTTGTGTATAAACACATTTGATAAATCTCAGGTCAACTAGATTTTCTCCTATGTTTTCTTCTAAAAGTTTTATAGATTTGCATTTTATATTTTGGTTTATAATCTATTTTGAGTTATTTTTTATGAAAGGTGTAAGGTTTATATCTACATTTAAGTTTCTTCATATGTTATCAAATACTCCAGCACCATTTGTTAAAAAGACTACTTTCCTCCATTGCATTGTGTTTATGCCTTTGTCAAAAATCTGTTGATTATATTATATGGGCCCATTTCTGTTCATTGATCCATGTGTCAGTTTTTCACAATGCTAGACTACCTTGATTAATGTAGCTTTATAGTAAGTCTAATATTCTGATAGTTTCAGCTTTTCATCTCTGTTTTTCTTTTTATTGTGTTTGCTATTTTGATTCTTGGCCTTTCTAAATATTCTTTAGGATGCGTTCTTCGATATTCACAAAATTGCTTCCTGTGACTTTTATTGGAATTGCAGTGAATCTATAATCACATTTAGAAGAACTAGCATCTTAAGTATACATAGGTTCTTTCTATGAACAGAATATCTCACCATTATTTTAGATCTTTAAAAAATGTTTTTTCTTCAGAATTTTGTAGTTTTCCTCATTCAGATCTTATGCTTATTTTGTTAGGTTTGCAACCATGTTATTCTTTAGAGCTAATATAAATAAAAATAATATTTTGTTTTTAATTTCAAACCAGTTGTTCATTACTGATATGTTATAAAACAATTAAATTTTACATGTTAATTTAATATTCTATGAACGTAATGTAATTGTTTATTGTATATATGTATATACACACATATAATTTGGAATTTCTACATAGAAAATAATGATATCTACACAAATATTCATTTCTTCTTTCCCATTCTATATCAATTTTTATTTTCTTTTCCTGTCTTATTGCATAAGTAGGGCTTCCACTACAATGTAGAAAATATGTGGTGAGAGAAAACAACTTGGTTTGTTCTTGATTTTAGGGAAAATATCTAGCTTCTAATAATTAAGAATGAGGTTAGTTGTAGGTTTTTAAGATATTTAAAAATTAAGTAGAGGATATTCTCCGTATTACTAATTTACTGATAATTTTTATCATAAATAGATGCTGTATTTTTTCCATTGTTATTTCTGAATCTATTAATATGATCATGTGCTTTTTTGTCTTTAGTGTATTGATAAGAGATTGCATTAATTGATTTTTCAATGTTGCAAAAGCATCCTGGAATAAACCTCATTTGGTTACATGGGTTATAATTTATTATTTTTAATAAATTGTTGAATCTAATTTTTTAATATTTTGCTGAGTCGACATGATTTTTCTTTAATCAGAATTCTGTAATTCATTCTCCGTTGTCTTTGGACATTATTCTTTTCTATGTGCATGTCAAATGCCAGTTTAATTTTGTAGAATTCTAATTTTCTTCATAGAATTAAATAACTTATCTCAGT
>NW_011888982.1:1811971-1814339 GCF_000151845.1 Pteropus vampyrus
GCGCGCGCACGCCACAGACACAGATATATGGGATTTGTATACATACAGATATATACATATCTCACAGGAACATTTTCTTTATTGCGTATTTTAACGCATCTCTTACAATTTGGAAGTATTCTACTTTAGTCACAATAATTACACTTGTTAAAAATTTTGTCTGCTTTCACTTATCTAATTGCTTTCTATTTTTTATCTGCATTAACTTTGATTTGTTCAAGTCTTTCCTTTATAGTAGATATAAATTTGTTTAGTATTATTTATTGTGTTTATGACTTCGAATTGTATTTATTTAATTTGAAATGTTATTTTGAATCTCAGTGTATTCTGAAATTGGCATATTCCCTTTCATTTTATTCTATTTTTTATCTAATTTTGAATCTTTCGTTATATTGAATAAAAGTGCTTATTAACCTAATATTGAATAAAATAATTAAATCAGCATAGAATAAGAATGAGAAATTTCTCTCAGTATCTTGAATGATGTCTCCTAAATTTATGATGTCTCCTAAATTTGTCTCCTAAATTTATGATGTCTCCTAAATGATGTCTCCTAAATTTATGATGTCTCCTAAATTTGTCTCATCAATAGCATGTTTCTATTATCCTTTTGTTTCTCTACTTCAATATTATATTTGTATATATTGCCATTTTTTAACTCAGCCTTCTGCTCTTCTATTCAATAGTTTCTTTTGTTCTGATATAGCACAACAAACTTCTTGGCTCTATGTACATAGTTTCCTGTCTCTCTATCTGGATTACACATGGAAACCTGCACTCTTCTCTTTCTTGTCTATTTTTATATAACTTGAATAAATGATTAAGGTGGAGGTGATAGTGTGTAGTGAATGGGGAAATCTGAGTGGAAGTGAACAAGTAAAAGTATATTGTTTTTGTGAAAATGCCAGATCTCCAATTTATTTCCGATATTGGATTTTTAAAGTAGTCTCCACTACTTTTTTTTTTTTTTTCAGGATATTTGAGGGCTGTGTCTGTCCCAATGTGACAAAACTCTTGGGCTTGATTTTTTTTTTCCAAGGTCATTCTTTCTATTTATCATCCCCAAGTTACCAATTTCTCTTCACCAGTCACCACCTTTACAATTTTGTAAAAATAGGAAAATGTAATCATAGACACAGATATTCTTCTCTTTAGATTTGGACATTAAAGGAACTTCCCAAAATTGTTAATGCATACATTATCTCTTCAGAATGGTAGAGGGAGGATTAACATCTGAGCTGAGCTGGGCTGTCTGCTTAGACCCTCAATTTTTTATTTCGCCCTTATTAATTTCCAGTGATAATTATAGCATGTTAATTTTGACATCTGTGTTGGGTTGGGGAATTTCTTGCTGCTTTTATAAAATTTTGTTATTTCAGAATTGGTGAAGAAAGTTTGCAATGCAATTTTAACATGCTATTTTAATAAGAAATTACCAGTTTATTTTCAAGCCATACAATTATGCTTCTGCCCTATCACTCAGGCGAAGCTGCTCTCATTGAGGTCATCAATAATTTTCTTATTATCAAATTAAATGGACTGTTTTCAGAGCTAGTTTTCCCCCACCCCGCTCAAGAATTTAACATCATTATTTTTCTGTCTAAAAGTTCTCTTCTTTTTTCTCAACAATTAATTTATTCTTTCCTTATTGTATTTCAATCTATGTAACTATTCTTCCAGTTACTTTTGCATGCCTTTTTTTCCTCTGACTTCTAATAAAATATTGGTTTTTCTGTTATCCTGATTCTCTTTCCATCCGTAAATAATCACTTGTCTTTTCATGTTTCCAACATGTTTGTTTTTAATTACTGTCCCAAACATAAACCACTCAAATAAATAGTCTGAAAGTTAAGCTTATTTCTATCTTTCTGTCAGTATTTGAGCTTTCAGGTAGAATTGTGCAAGTCACTGGCTACAAAACAGCATCCAGGTCAGAGGACTATCTAAAGTTCACTTTTTATCACAAATACAAAGGTGTCCTTGGGTCTAGCCATAGCCAGTCTTCACATACAAAATAACACCAAAATCCTTTAACAATGAACTTGATTACAAATCTGTGGTCAGTTATCTCTTCCAACTCAGTCATCTCTTCCACCTCAGTCTCAGTTTAGGAGCTCTTTATTTTATATCTGATTTGTCTTCTTGCTTCCAGAATCATTGCCATCTGTTCCACATTGTTTGAGTGATCTTTTTAACACATACTCCTGTTATTTTCCTACCTAAACACAGTTAACCTGAATAATCACTGTAATCTGAGTCCAAGACTCTATCAGAACATTTGAAGAGTGCGCTTCTTCCAATTAATTCTTTATCATGTACTTTCCCATCCTATCCATCAGGGACAACATTCCATAGCAAATTCAAATAT
>NW_011888982.1:1814759-1822349 GCF_000151845.1 Pteropus vampyrus
AAATGCTGATTGGCACTCTCAATATCTATTGTGGTCTTTCCACCCATTTGTGTCCACCTGGCTCTTCATTTTTCTTTTCTTTTATTTTGTCAGTCTCATTGTAAACATTATCTCTATGATGCCTTTCTGACTCCTTGTCTATTCATCATTTCCTTCATCGCTCCCTCTCTAAATATGTCATTTATATTACAGTCCCTCAAGATCTGTAAACTATTTTAGGAAAATAACAGGAAGTACTTATTATTCATATTTTTATGTTTAGTATCTAGAAGAGTATAAGTCATACATTAGAATAGAATGGAATGATATTAATTAAGTAAATGTTTTTAGTTCTGAATAAACATTCATTTTTAAAAGGGTAACAATTTGGGTTTCTTAAAAGGACTAAGATTGTACACACCTAGATTTGTCTTATTTTCTAAATACAACCCCCCCCCATATTTTGAATTGGTTCATAAAAAGAGAAAAAATAACTAACTTACTCCAATAATAAAAAATACTTTCCATATGTCTAAATGACATGCCATTGATTTATTGATATAATTGGTTTAATTGTGGTAGAGAACCAGTGATTCACACTATTTACTTCCCTGTAACTAATGACATATTCATTATATTGGGGAACTCAACCTCTTTATATTGCCTTTGAGAGCAGAGAAAGTCCTCAATTGTCATTTTTTCATCTGACAAACCAAGCACTCTTCTTTTACACACATTAGATACTCAGTGAATTAAAGTGATCATTTCATGACAACTCAATTCTTTGGAGACTAACAGGCTCAAACACACTGAAGATTTCAAATAAAAAGTTTTGTGTGTAGAATAAAAAAGAATATGTTGCTAACGTCATCTGAAAAATAAAACAGGATTAACATAATGATTTCAAGTTATATAATTGAATAAATTTGAAATGTAAGGCTATTTTTGTCATTTCTGAAATTAATATACTTAACATTTTAGTCCTACTCCAAAGTGGGTAATTTATCTTTTAATTACCACTCAAATATTTTATGCTATAGGTTGCTAACATTAATTTAGAGTGTCTCTTCTTAAATTAAGCATAGCAATTTTACCCTTTTCTTGTTGAAGGAGCAAAGCTGTGTCTTAAGGTTTAATCAATTTACTAGGAAAATATGACATATAATTCCAAAATGTGACCAACTGACCAAGAAGAATTTTATCCTGGTATTGTTTTAAATTTTGGTTTGCAAGACTTTTTTGAGAGAAACAAAATGGTAAAGCTCAACCTTTATAGTTAAGATAATGAGAATACAATAGCCTAGCTAGATGATTCCTATATAACTATTGCAGTCTTTTGTTCTATATGATATGAAAAATGAAGTAACATAAAATCAACTCAAGTACTGTTATGTTTATGAGATAAACACTGTCTTCATTAAAGAATACATCAGAATTATTGAACTTTATAGCATTATCTACTAAGTAATCATTGAATAGGATGCAGAGATCAAGGACAAATCTATAATTTGTGAGTGTTTCAGTGTCCATGACTTTTCTGTAGAGCAATAAAACATAAACTTAGCAAATGCAGACGTGTGGTCACTGGCTGTAGTTGATGTTTCTTCTTTCTTGTACTTTAGTTACATGAGATATTGTTATGTATCATTAAATATTTTCCATATATCATTGTATAACTGACACCACTGAAGTTCTTGAATATTTAATTATTTGACTTAAAGGTTGGGAGGTGAGGTGAAAAAGTGAAGGGATTAAGAAGTATAACTTGGTAGTTATAAAATAGTCATGGGGATATAAAGCATAGAGAATATAGTTAATAATTTGGTAATAACTATATAAAGTGCCAGGTGGGTACTAGATTATTCAGCATAATCCTTTTGTAAATTATATAAATGTCTAACAACTATGTTATATACCTGAAACTAACATAAAATAATATCGAATGTTAACAGTAATTGAAAAATTAAAAAAGATGGGTGGTAACGTGAAAGGGAATAGGAGATCCAAATTTCCAGCTTTAAAATATAGGAAATATAGTTACTAATATTGTGATAGCATTGTAAGGTGTATAATGGTTGCTGAACTTGTCATAGTGATTACTTCTTTAAGTATATAAATGTTAAATAACTATAGAGTACATCTGAAACTAATACGATATTGTATATTAGTTATGGTTTAATAAAAATCTTTAAAAAAAGAAATATAAAACTAAAATATAGACTATGTTAGAAATTTTGTCTATTTTGTTTTTTGCTATATTCCAAGTGCCTCAAATAGTAGAATAATGAACAGTTGTTGAACAAATATTGACTTAAAGAAGGCGGCAAGTATGTTAATGGGTAGTTACAATAAGATTGGTAACAGGAAAAAATTGATTTGATTGAGTGTTTACCTTCTTTTAAGATATGTACGCTTCTTCTCTTTTGTAACAAGGGAACGAACACATGGTGTGTATATCTAGTGAGTCTGGGGTTTCTCAAAATGTACTCACAGATTTGGATGCCCAGAAACACTAATCCTGCAGTTTGTGTGTGTGTGTGTGTGTGTGTGTGTGTGTGTGTGTGTGTGTGTGTATGCATGCATGTGTGTGTGTGTGTGTGCACACATAGGTGGTATGATTAAATTTCTTTCAAATCTGTAAGACTTTTTAGTTCTTTCACTACCAGTAGAGCCCCTGAGTGCCTGGTATATACCTTGACTTCCTAGAAAGGGCAGCTCTCAACTTTATTCAAGGCTGAGGACTTTTCCTATAGGTTCCCTCGGCCTCATGTTTTCTAAACCTCTTCTGTGCCTAGGTTCTTCTAAATCCTACTTGTTTTAGGTATCTGGAATCACTCTAATAAATAAACCATCTAATGTGCTTTGTGAATTATTACATTATTTCTCATTATTTTATCACAACATTTTAGAAAATGTCCTAACTAGGATCTCAGGATACCTTTTGGAATGCCAAAGTTTCTTCTTTTTAATTGAAAGAATTGTAGGTCAAGTTATACAAATCTATACACCCGTGTTTTCTATATAACATAGGGCCATTGCAGGATAACATTATTGTTTGGATTACTGGGACTATATAAAAGGTATTGGATAGTTGTGCAATCTCTGTCAAATATCCAAAAATGTTGGGGTTGCATTAAGCAAAGATATGTAGAGTTCTTTCAGGTTCGCACATTGTGTCCCTAAATATAACCATCAGTATAACACGTAAATATTTTATTATCCCTATTTGTTTACATATTTGTCTATTTTTATTTATTCTCTTTTAAAACGATTCTAATCAGTTGAGCATTTCAATGCAATCTTTTCAACTCTGAGGTTTTAGCAGAGAAAAAAATGCCAAGTTTTCTTCTCAGATGTCTTCCATAAGAGAAAGAGAGAGGGCAGCAAGAGAGAAAGAGAAGTAATAAAAAGTCAGGTAATGAGAAGGGCTATGAAGAAAAATAAAACTGAGTAAAAAGTTAGAGAGTGAATGGTACTATTTTTAAAAGAGTGGTCAGGGAAGATCTCTCTGAAGAGTGTTATTTGAACAGAGACCTGCATCAATGCGGGGAGTGAAGCTTGTCAATATTCGAGGAAAATCTTTTCCAGATAGAAGGAAACATGTCCACATGTCATGCAATGGAAGCTTGCCTGGTGTGTATGAGTACCAACATATAATAAATGAGAAATTGAGTAGTAGAAAATTACATTAGAGGAGATGCAGAAACAGATTGTGAAAGTCTTTTTAGATTCCACTAAAAAACTTAGAATTTTAATGTTTGTGTGATGGACATCCATCAGGTTTTAACTAAAAAGTAACAATAAAATGGCTGTTAAAGGAAAAGCATTCTGGTTGCTGAGCAGAGAATAGGCTATAAGAATGTAAGAATGAAATCAGAGAGACCAGTTAAGGGAATAATAAAATAATCCAGATGATATTTTCTTGTATGCTGGACAGGGTGTTAGAAATAAAGTTAAATAGAAAGCATAATTAGGATACATTTTGAAGATAGAGAAGATAGGATTTGTTGATGGATTGGATCTGGAATGTGAGAGAAAAGGAGGCACCCAATGACCTCTACTGTTTTGAGAGATATTTATTGAAATGGAGAAAGATTTGGGGCAGGGAGCAGAATAGAAATGGAGAAAGATTTGGGTCAGGGAGCAGAATAGGAAAACTTTTATTTTAATTTTTTTTGAATACTTAGATTGAAATGCTTATTATATAACCATGTGTAATGGAAAAGGCATTTGACTTGAGTCTGGAGTTTATGAGAGAAGTTAATCCTAGAGATATAAATATGGAAATGATTAGCATACATAGATGGGATCTAAGTATGTGGAACTGGATGACATCATCCAGTGAGGAATATTGACAGAAGAGCAGATGGTCAGGGAAAGAGTGAGGGTGAGTGGTAACCAGATTAGAAAAGTAAAAGGGCGGTTCTAAGGTAACATAAAATATAAAAGTTATAGTTGAGAGCATAACTCATTCAAAGACAGGACAGACCAGTTTGGGGGAAATATAGAAGTGATAGAAAATGTGATCTAATATGAGCAGAAAGAGATGCTAAGTTGTGGCTGGCTTGCCATGTTAAGGGTACTAAGGAATGGCTGAAGACTTTGTAACTGTGTAATTACTAACATACTCAATTATGTCTTTAAAGTCTGTCTGATTGAAATGTGAAAACTAGTTCAGAGAAGTAAAGGGAAGAGGCAGATAGAACAACTAATTAAGAGTGTAGGTGAGAGATAATTGCATCTTGGGCCCAGAAGGTGATTGTGGAAAGAGAGAAGTAAAGATACTTGCAAGAAAATGAAAAGACTTAGTCAGGTTGCTAGTTTGAGTGCGTGGAGAAAGTATTAATATCAATTGAGAGAGAAAACACTTGTATATGGAAGAGACATAATGAGTCCGATGTTCTTGTTAAATCAGTATTTCATATTTGGGAATAGAACTGGGTTGTATATTTATATTATTAGTCATCTACTACCTACAAGCGGTAATTAAAGCCAAAGGAATAAATAAGCTTTCTATATAAATGCCTAGAACAAAAGCAAGGGGGAAAAAAAAAAAAAAACACCTGAGGAAAAGCATTGTTCAACAGCTTTTAAGAGAGACGAAGAGCAAAGGAGTGAAAAAAGAACAGCCAGAGATCTGAGATAACACCCAGGGAATTCTGACAATGGAAGTTAAAAAAAAAAAAAAAAAAAGATATAGGGGCTTATCCTAAGGCGGTATCTGTGAGATCCCAGAATTGTGCTCATATCAGTTTGCTCCTTGGGACATCCCATGTGTACCCCTACTGTGTAGCCTTTAGAATGGATTATAGAATTGGGACGTACAGGATGTTTTGTTAGCGTATTAGTTTACTAGGGCTATTTTTACAATGTATCAAAGATAGTGGCTTAAAAGAAATTTATTTTCTCTGAATTCTCATAGCTAGAAGTTCAAGATCAAGCGTCAGCAGGGTTAGTTTCTTTTGAGGACTTTCTCCTAGGCTTTTAGATGACCACTCTCTCCCTGTATCTTCACATGTCCTTTCCTCTGTCCTTATCTGTCTTAATATTCTCTTATAAAGATATCAATCATATTGGATTAGGGCCCACCCTAATGACTTCCTTTTAACTTAATTACCTTTTTAAAAGACCGTATATCCAAATATATTCACATTCTGAGAAACAAGGAGTTAAATAAATTTGGGGGAACATAATTCATTCCATAATAGTCAGATTACATAAATCCTACATTTATAGAAATTGTAACTGAAAAAAAAATAAAACTTCTACAAAAATTATTCAATGTGTAGCATCACACAATATTACTATTAATAGAGAAAAATAATTTACACTATCATGTTACTGCAGAGAACACTTAATCAAAAAACAATTATAACCTAAACAATAATGATAAATTAAGATCCATTATTGAGAAATGTGGAAGATGGAATCAAATTGTGAGAATAGCTGCACATGCCTACCCTCTGTTCTATTCGAAAATCTATGAAAAAAATGGAAGAAAAATAATGGAAACATTCATAGCATAAAAATGTTAAGAACATCTAACATAATTGCTTTAAAGATTGAGTAATTCCTGAAAGTGAAAAAGATATAAATGTCAGATAGATCAATAAATTAGATGATTACATCAGTAATAACACATCCAGAATTATATTGGTGCAGAACTCTGGGTTATGATAATTTTCAATAGATGCAAGAAGCAAAATGGTCTCGGGACCCATCAGACCTCAAGGAGAAGTGTTTAGTACAAGTAGTATGTTTAGCAACTGCAGGAAAAAAACAGAACCTATAAGATGTATAAACAAACAAACAGATATATTTGAGGAATGAGCTCATGTGATTATGGAGGCTAACAAGTCCAAAATATGAAGTTTAAATCTGAAAGCAGTCAGGCTGGAGATCCAGGAAAGAGTCCAAGCTGCAGTTCAAGTCTAAAGGCTGTCTGCTGACAGAATTTCTTCTTATTCTGGGAGGTCATTCTTTTGTACTATTCAAGCCTTCAACTGATTGGATAAGACACGTCCATATTATAAAAGACAATCTACTTTAATCCAAGTTCACCAATTTAAATGTTAATTTAATTCAAAAACACCTTTGCAAAAATATCAAGAATAATATTTGACCACATATGTGAGCATCATGGCACAGCCAACGTGACACACAAAATTAACCATCACAGCAATCTATGTCTCTTTTACCCATGCTTATTAGCAGTGCGGCATAAATTAGGGAGGAGATCAGGGAGGTTAATATATATGCCAGTGGTCCAGGTGTCTGTTATTCTGCCAGGAGCCCCCAAGAGCTGGAGAGTTTGTACTAAAACATTCCTTTCCACAAAATCATCACATCCCTGCCCTCGGTCGCCAGGTGCTGAAATGATCAAAGCAGTCAGTTAAGTAGAATATTTTTATACAAATCATATGTACATATCATATGTTCATGGATGTACTAGAGTCTGAGAAAGAAACAATCTACCTCCAAGATATTTAAAATATTTAGAGAAAAAGCAAAAGCAATAAAATCAAACTTAACAATAAAGTTCATTTTTAAGACTACAAATTAAACACTAAATAATAATATACATTTTTCAATAATGATAATTCAGTCCTCTGTAAATAGAAATACCAATTATGTCAATATTGATAGGCGATTGAAAAATGGAAATTATTTCTATGGTCGACCTCCATTTCAAGAACACACCTGCTTATTTTAAAAATATATATACACATTTTAATAGTATATGTACTCTTGTAGTACTTCTTAACCCCTTCTCCATTTTCATCCAACTCCCAAGCCTCCTCCTATCTGGCAACCATCAAAATGTTCTCTGTATCTGTAAGTTTGTCTCTGTTATGTTTATTTATTTTATTCTTTGGATTCCACAACTAAGTGAAATCATGACATTTGTCTTTTTCTGTCTGACCTACTCCATTCAGCACAATATCCTTTAGGTCTATCCATGTTGTTGCAGATGGCAAGATCTCATTATTTTTTATGGCTGAGTAATATTCCATTGTATATGTAACACTTCTTCTTTATCCATTCATTTGTTGATGGACACCAAGGTTGCCTCCATATCTTGGTTATTGTAAATAATGCTGCAATAAACAT
>NW_011888982.1:1822974-1838892 GCF_000151845.1 Pteropus vampyrus
TTTGAATATTTCCTGTCAGTTACTTTTGGCCTGCACTTCTGTTGAGAAATCAGCTAACAGTCTTATGAAAGCTCCCTGTGGTAACTAATTGCTTTTCTCTCACTACTTTTAAGATTCTCTCTTGGTCTTTAACCTTTAGTGTTTTAATTATGATGTGTTTGGCTTAGGTTTCTTTGGGTTCATCTTGTTTGCAACTCCCTGTACTTCTTGAGCTTGTATGTCTATTTCCTTCATCAATTTAAGGAAGTTTTCCATCATTATTTGTTAAAATAGGTTTTTCAATTCCTTGACCTCTCTCTTCTCCTTTTAGTATCTCTATGATACAAATGTCAGTATGCTTAATGTTGTCCCAGAGGCTCCTTAAACTATGTTCATTTCTTTTAGATTTTGATTTCTTGATGCTCTTATTGATTCAGTCTTCTGCTTCATTTAATCTACTGCTGATTTCTTCTAATGTATTCTTTATTTCAGTTAGTGTATTCTTCATTTTTAATGAGTTATTTTCTATGTTTTCTGTCTCTTTGTTAAAGTTCTCACTGGGTTAATCTACTTTTACTTTAAATTAATTGAGTATCCTTATAACCAGTTTTTTAATCTTGAATCTGATAAATTGTCTCCATTTTATTTAGTTAATTTTTAGAGTTTTGTTCATTTCTTACATTTGGGACTTTTTTTTTTTCTCCCCATTTTGGCTGCCTCCCTGTGTTTGTTTCTATGTATTAGGTAGGACTGCTCTGTCTCCTAGCTTTAGTAGAATGGCCTTATGTCGTACATCTACTGTGGGGCCCAGTGGAACAGTTTTCCTGGTTACCTGAACCCAGTGCATCAGGTGCGTTTCTTCTGTGGATTGTGTGTTCCCACCTGTTGTAGTTGAGCCTTGATTACTGTTTGCACATCAGTGGGAAAGACTGACCCTTGGATTGATTGGATGTGAAGACTGGCCAGTGAATTCTGACCCTACAAAGAGGAATTTGCTTTAACAGGGCTCTGGTGAGTGCCTAATCTGCCCTTTTGGTGTGTGGTCCTCAGATATAACCCTGGGTGGTGTTCCAGCTCAGATTAAAACCAGCCACTGGATGTGAAGGCCAGAGTGTCCTGAGAAGGGTCCTACCACAGGCCAAATTCAGCTGCAACCTGTGCCCTTCCTGGAGCCACCTAGCATGAAACACTAAGCAATTCACAGATGGCCACAACTCACATTGAGCTATGAGGTGCCTCGAGAGGCCATGTTACAAACTGAGTCTGGCTGCTGCTATTGCTGGGCTTAGGGCTGCTCAGCAATAGGTATGGGGCATACTGAGGCCAGATGTTGCTTGTTTAGGTTTTATAAACTTTGAGAGATTTTAGGAAAGTCTGCAGCATGGATCAAGGTAAACCATATATGTGGAAAAGCCCTTTGGAAGTGGTTTGAGTAGGCCTGCAAGTTGGGTAAAGTGGGGTCTTAGAGAATCACCAGGGCAGGGCCATCAGTGTTAGCTAGGATGATGGAGACTCAGATATGGCGGCTGCCTGGGTCTTCACACTGGGAACGGGAGGGCTCAACAGAAGAACAATGAATTCTACCAGCACGTCTGTCTGGGAGAAAGCTGTCCCTTCAGTCCTCGCCCTGAATCCAGACAACTCAATTCCTCCCATTATGTCTCTGCCTTTTCTTTTTCTCCTTCTGTCCCCTCTTTATTTTACTTATTTATTTTTGTAGTAATAACACTTAGCTTGAGATATACCCTCTTCACAATTTTCTAAGTATACAACATCATATTGTTAACTGTACAACAGATCTCTAGAAGTTATTCATCTTGCATACCTGAAACTTTATAGCCATTGAACAACAACTGATCTACCCTGGTATCTTTCAAGCTGCCTCCCCAGCACTGGGACGCAGAACAAGTCAGTCTATCAGTGGATAAATTTGTATGCGATTCCCTTAAGAGGAATGTTTCTAACTCCAGCAGTCCTGTCTCACTCAGCCTTAATCTCTACTGATTTTCACAGCCAGAAGTTGTGGGAACTTCTCTTCCCAGCACTGGAACTCTGGGTTGGGGACCCTAGTGTGGGGCCTAGACCCCTCACTTTTCTGGAGGACAATCGCTGCCAGATATCTTTGTCAATTTTCAACTGCCATATGATGTATGGGACCAATCCATTTCATTTCTCTGCTCAACTTACTCCTGTTGAGTTGCCCTTTCCTGTGTGTCTCCAGTTAGAGGATTTTTGTTCTTCTAGAATTCAGGTAACTTCCAGTCATGACTGTTCTGTAGTTTAGTTGTAATTTTAATGAAGCCATGAGAGTAGGAAAGCACAATTTTTACTTACTTCTCCATCTTGACTGGAAGCACCCTCACAATTTATTGTTTATTGATTTAACTCTGGATTCCTTAAGAGGAGAATCCACTTTTCTTTATTTGTCAGCACAGCTCAGAATACATGGTAATGCTCAGTATATATTTGTAGTCTATTCCATGAAAGCAAATATTTTGTTAAATTAAGTATGGAGAATTTTTGAATGAGAAACTTTTGAACAATTTATTATTGAGTATAGGAATAGTATAGCAGAAAGAAGACAGAGATACAGGAGGAAGAGTTGGTTGATATACCTGGCTTCTTAAAAAATAACCATTTTGTCAATAAATAGTAAAGTGTCTGTTACATGAGGACACACTACTAGACAATAAGAAAGCAAATATAAGTAAAATGTTGCTTTTGTTGTCGAAAAAGAGTAATGGAGTAGAGTGAGGGAGAGAAGATATACCCTTTATGTCACTATCTTGTTCAGAGATAAACCATCCCTAGTAAGGGCCAAACTCTCATAGTCATTGGCCAGCTTTACAGATGTTCATGTATTTCATTCCCTTACTAAAGGTTCTCTCAGCACATTGACCATTGTTTTCCATTCCTTTTCACCACAAGGTTTCCCCATACCATATTTCTTCTGTCACTATTCTTTGCATCACCCTTTAATCCTTTCTCAGTAATACACATCTTGTAGTTTCTTCCCAATGGTTAGCTTTTTTTTTTCAGGTATTACCTAAAAAGTCACTTTCTTGGAAAATTGGATCCTAATTATAATTAGGAATTAGAAGTGAAATAGCATATACATTAAGCCCTCTGTATGGTTCCACATTCAGATTCAACAAACTGTGAGTGGAAAATATTAAAAAAAAAAAAAAAGAGTACATTGCTGATAGCGTGTATTATGTAGTTAGGCTTACAATGATTGTGTCTGTACTAAACATGTACAGTCTTCTTTCTTATCATTATTTCCTAAACAGTACAGTATAACAACTATTTACACAGCATTTACACTGTATTCGGTATTAAAGGTAATCTAGAAATAATTTAAAGTGTACAGGAGGATATGCGTAGTTTACATGCAAATACTAGGCAACTTTATATAGGGACTTGAGCATCCCTGTTATCCCTGGGAGTCTTGAAGGATATTGAGGGACAACTGTATCTTATCATCCATTACATTCCATATCACATTAGCTCTTCCTTCCATTGTCTTCTGTGTTTTTTCTTCAGACCAATTTGAAACCTTCATTATCATTCAAGTAAATAAGTATGTATTTATTTAATTATAAGTTCTAGGAAAGCAGAGATCAACTTAGTCTCTTTACATTCCTGCTATACTTGAATATGATAAATGTGTAGGTATAAATGTGTGTGTATGTGTCTATACATGAGTGATTATAGTATGATTTGATCATGTGATAAGTAGTGTAAGGATGGAGACACGTGCAAAGGTGCAAAAAATAGTATTTTCATTGGATTAGGAAACTTGAAGAATATGTGAGTTTTCAAGTTGAGACAATAATGAAAAGTTTGTCTCCAGCAATACATTGCCTGGATTTGTTACTTTACTATATGGCATTTGTAAGTAATTGTTTAAACTTCAGTTTCTTTATTTATAAAATAGAGATAATAAATATACTTTGTGCACTGAGTCATTATGCATCACATTTATATAAAATGTAAATAATGCATTTATCTGAATCTTGAAATATTATAAAAGCTGTATAATGGAATAGGAGAATGGTTCAGGCAAAAGAATCAGTATGGAAAAAAGGCAAGAAGCATGAAACCCAATAATTTACAAACTGCATGATTTTAGACTGGCTCTAAATGTAATATTCAATTAAAAAAAAACATGGAACCAATAGGAACAGCTTGCCAGCTTTAACTATGTAAATTGTTTTATTTTATCTTTTAGCTTTTCATGTTTCACTTTGCCTGCAATCACATTCAGCAATAGTTTTATGGAGGTTGTGTAATGAATAATTCTTAGGTTGTACAATAATATAAAAGTTTACATAAATATATGGTTATTTGGCCAATAGAGAGTAAACAATGTTGTGAATTAGGTTTCAAAAATTTGTTGAGAGGACATACTGAGAAGACATGAATTGAAACCTCTTAGGTTTATTAATATTGTTTTTTTTTATTATATTAATCTTGTCTGTTCTGAATCAGAGACAGATTTTGTATTACTTCAAATTAAATTAATTTGTTGCCCCCTTACTCAATGCCTTAACCCTTATCCCAATGTCATGAGAGCCCATGGAAATTTTTCCTTCATGGATACCCAGAAACTCCATAGGGGAAAGGTAAGGAAAATTATGAGTTTTTTTGGTTATAAAGGGGAATGAAACAGCTATATTCTTCTCCTCCTGAAAGTCTTCTCCTTTAGAACAAAATGGGCCTGAGTAATAACTCCAGCCTTTTGGAATGTAACAAAAGTTTCTCTGGGCCATATAGTCCTCTATATCTGGACATTTACAACCTAAAGTTGTTTCCAAATTCCTAGATACTACTTTTCTTTAAAATGTAAATAGTTAGGAAGATACCTTTTGTAGTCTTCCTGGTACTTTATCTTGTAAATTGGGAGCTAATCTGGGCTGTGGTTATTTGTCCATCCAAGAAGATAAGAGTTTTGTTATCCTTTGGGATCAAAGAGATAAACTCAACAAATAACTAAAGAGCTAATCTACATGTCGTGTGAAGAATAAAATAATTTTAGGGGAAGTGAAGGCAAACATTTCTTATTTTTATTCTGTACACATTTCAATGTCTCAAAAAATTAAGGCATTTTACATGAGTTCTCAGAACTCCAGAGAAGATTTATTTCCTCACAAAGTCTTTATTCTTTGATTAGCATTTTTATATGCTTTAAACATTGCTCTCATAGCAACAGTGCCAACCTATAAGACCTGACAAGAAAATTTGATTTTCTATAAAGCATTAAGATCAAAGTTGTTTAAAATGTATTTATTTGAAACTGAAATAGCATATACTTTGAAATTGAATGCTCAAAATTCTTAAGTGAAAAAAATCAAACAATGTAATTCCAAAGTCATGACTAATATTTTAAGTCCTATTAAAATCAAGTTAATTCCTCCAGGACCAGTTCATGCATTGATATTTTTAATTCCAAAGGTATAAGATTTAAATGTTCCACAGCACAGCAAAACATTTAAAAAATTTCCCAATTCTTTTTTTGCAAATATGTATAAAACCTAAGTATTATTTGGATATTGATTTCATTGTTTTAAAGTGAGGTTGAGAACTTTTCTAAGATTTTTATCTTGGTCCCCAGTGCTTCCTGGTATCAGTTTCTCTCTGTTTAGAGCATGTGTTTGAGACAGTAGAAACCTGTATAAAAATCAGGTAATTATTGTTTACATGCAAAATATTCCCTTTTACTTCAATATATGCTAGTGTTTCAATGCCCATTTATTTCCTTCTCCTCCTCATCCAACTCCTCCTTATTTTTATTATTATTTTGTAGGAAAAAAAAGAGAAAGAAGAGAGTTTTATTGTTCATGTACCATGATTTTGGCACTTAAATAATCTCTTTGAAATCTTACAACCTTTATAAAAAATATTTTGATGAAAAGACACACAGACAACATAGGTTAGTGCAACAATAGATTATTGTTGCATAGACATATGTGGGCCACAGGTGCAGTTTCAAATTTTTTTAATAATTATATTTAAAAAAGTAAGAGAACTAGAATTTACTTTCATTAATTTTTTTTAATTTAACTCAGTATATACAAAACATAAATCTCAAACTGAAAACACTTGAATAAAATGTGAGAAAGGAAAATTAATGAAATAAATATTTAAATAAAAATATTATACCTAGAACACGGTACTCTTTAATGTTTTTGTACTATAATTTAGGCACTGATTAAGTTTCTCAAACATAGTATTGGGATGATGTTTATATATTAATCTATACTCATTAGTCAAGCATGAAATAAGTTAACAATTACACAGTTTCCATATGGCATCTACATATGGCACTTTGCCTAAATTACCATTTACACTTACAATGAAAAGGATATATATAAAAGTTTATTAAAATTATAAAATTTATTGGGACACCTATCTCAAAGTTGAGAAAGCAAAATAAATATGCACAATTAAAATTTTGTAAAACTTTTCTTAGTATCTGAAAACAAAATCAGTCATAAAATTATTTTTTATTTTAACATATTGTTTCTATAAACCTAGGCAAGTTAATAATCTCTTTACTTCATAGTTTTTTTTTTCATCTACAAAGTGAGAATAATTGTAATACCTTCAATTCGGCTATAAAGCTTAAATGAACTTGTTATACGTAAACCTCTTGGACTATTGCCCAACTCATAGTGAGTCCTCAATACAAATTAGTTAATTACTTATTAATCATTGTTATCTTGATGCCATATTATGCCATGGCTAGTAAACTCTAACAAAATGATTGTATTTATTGATTTGTTAATTCATTGAACAAAAGTTTACCAATTCCAACTATGACCACTATGCTAAATTCATGGATAAATTATAAACAAAATACACATCTTAGATGATGTAGTGCTTCTCACTTTCCGTTTCCACTATGCTAGATAGAGGGATACAAGTAAAAACAAGAAATTATATCATTAGACCCATACCATTCTTCACTCTGAGTCCACACTGGAGGCTTAAGTTTCTTGCAGATTTATATCTTTTTTAATTTTTTTATAAGTCTTGCCCATGGACCATAGGAAAAAATGTAGTCAGAAAAATGAAGCAAACAACTTAAAATACAAATTATTATGGCAGCTTATTTTACAGACTAAGAATAATAGGCCCACATTATTATAATTTCCAAAGTGAATTTTTCAATTAAATTTTATAAAATATATTCTAAATGGTACAGTTTCTAGTAATGTTATATATTGAACAATCCAAAAAACTTAAAATAATAATTATTTTATTGCCTCATTAAGTTTCTGAGACGGTTGAGAATGAGAGGAAAGCTCAGATCAACAAGTCTGCCTTGGTTATCTCACGTACCTTTAGAAAATGACAAACTAAAGCAGTGGTTTGCATTTCTCTCTTCTCATGCAATCTAAAGGTCTCGTCATGTGATATTGCCATATGTGATTCTTTGGGTTCCTAGCAGTATGATGTCCAAGTAGACACTCTAATGGTTGCTGGAGTCTTAATAAAAGTATGTATTCTAACAAACAAAGCAGAGACTGCATTGCCTTTTGTGACCTAGACTCGGAAATCACATACTGTTATTTGTAGTACTTTTTTGGTCAAAATGTTACAAAATTCTATCTAGTTATAAGGGGAAGGGTCATGGGCTCCACCTCTCAATGGTGGGTAGATCAATGTCATGTTATGAAAATATGTGAGAGGAGAGCTATTCCTGTGGACTTACATGAAAACACATTTTGTCCTACCATAATTTCGGTGATTCTAGAAAAGTCATCTTACTCTGAATTATGTCTCTCTGTGCCAGAGAGGGTACATAAATTTCTAGCATTTGCAATTTATTTATTTTTGACTTGGTAGATATATGTCTTCAAAAGCATTTTCTTCATTTTCATTAGTGTGTTCCTTTGTTCAGTAACTCAGAAAGTGTAAAGTAAATAATTGCTTGGTGTGACCTAGTTTAACTAAAAAAGTTACTTTCTATCTTCTTTATGAGAATTCATGAATACATTATTTTCTTCTCTTTTTTTTGATGAAAGTATAACAAATATCTCTGAATGTAAAAGTACAATCTTAAAAAACTTTAAAAAATAAATCTGATTTTAAAGATAATTTGGGTAAATTAACTCCAACTTTGCTGGTGAATCTTGTTATGCAATCAGAAATATACAGAGTTGAAAGAAAACATTGGACCACATGATATCCATGAACACATATTTCTGAAAAAATGTATGCACACACACACACACACACACACACACATGTATACATACCTCCTTAATAATGCAACTTGTCACTTAAAATTGATTTAAACAAAAATTGGTGTTCTAATAAATATCAGTAAGTGGAATTTTTCTCTTCTGGTTATACATTAAGTAATTCAGAAAAATTTTTCAATGGAAGAAAAATAGAGCATTCAGTACAGAATGTAAGAGTACGTAAATGCTGTGCTGCCTCCTCTCATGACCACATATAAATTACAACTAAATAATAGAAAAATCAACTTGAAAAACTACCTGAAGAGTAGCTGAACAGAAGTCCTGTAACTAAAGATATAAAGAAGAAGCCAGTTAAGATTGATATGAAGGGCAGAGAGGTGAAACAAGCTGACCTAACACCCACATGTGGTGATTGACACTCCAGAAAGATATCTTGGCTGCAGAGATTCCCACATGAAGAGTGAGGGGTCACAGTCCCACACAGGACTTCCTAGACTGGAGCACACATGCTAGAAAGAGGAGCCCCTACAACTTCTAGCTATGAAAAACAAGTGGGATTCCGTCCGTCTCCATGTAAGGCTGCTGAAAACCCAGCTGTCCTCTTTTTCTTCTTTATTTCTTACCTCTTTCAATTATAGTTGACACACAATATTATATTAATTTTAGATGTACAATGCAGTGATTATAGACATTTATATAACTTAAGAAGCTATCATCTTAATAAATCTAGTACCCATCTGATACCATACATAATTATTATATTACTACTAACTATATTCCCCAGGCTATACTCTACATCTTCATGACTATTTCATAACTACCGATTTGTATCTCTTAATCCCCTTCTCTCTTCTCCTATTTCCCACCCCACAAACCAGCAACCACCAAAATGTTCTCAGTATCTATGAGCTTGTTTCTATTGTTAGTTTGTTTATCTTTCCTTCTAGATTCCACATATAAGTGAAATTTTATCATATTTGTCTTTCTCTGACTTACTCCAGTCAGTACAATACCTTCTAGATTCATCCATGTTGTTACAGATGACAAGACTTTATTATTTTCTATTGCTGAGTAATACTCCATTCTATATATGTACCACTCCTTCTTTATCCATTCATCTATTGATGGGCATCCAAGTTACCTCCACATTTTGACTATTGCAAATAATGCTGCAGTGAACAAGTGTACCAACATTTGCATCATGGGGAGAAGTGAGAAAGCAAGGAATTAAAAACCTATTTTAAGAAATAATAATAGAAAACTTTCCTAACCTGGTGAAGGAGAAGAGAGAGAATAAGTAATTGTAAACATATTTGAAGAAATAATGATGAAAAGTTCCCTAAACTAGCAAAGAAAATAGACCTACAAACCCAAGAAATGCAGTTCCCAACAAAATGAGCCCAGAGAGGCCCACACCAAGACATATCATAATGAAAATGCCAAAGCTTAAAGACAAAGAGAGGCTCTTAAAAGCAATAAGAGAAAAGCAGTTTTCTATAAAGGATCTCTCATAAGATTGTCAGCTAATTTCTCAAAAAAAAAAAAAAAACCTTTGCATGCAAGAAGGGAATGTAAATGGATTAATCTTCTAATCAAAAGACATAGGGTAACCGAACGGATAAGAAAACAAAACCCTTACACATGCTGTGTTCAGGAGACTTATTTCAGATCGAAAAACAAACACAAACTGAAAGTAAAGGGATGGAAAAATATTTCATGAAAATAGAAACAAAAAAAAAATCCAAAAACTGGGGTAACAATATTAATACCAGACAAAATAGACTTTAATACAAAGGCTGTAATAAGAGACAAAGAAGGCTCAAGTAACCCCACTTCTGTGTATTTATCCAAAGAAAACCAAAATACTACTTTGAAGGGACATGTGCATCCATATATTTATTCCAGGCATCCTCTTAAAGGGTTTACACACTTGCTCTCAGGCACTCACCCTGGGCTTCAGCAGGTGGACGGGGGCTTGGGAGGCACCCAGAGACATACAGGGAGAGACTGAGTTGTATGATTTCAGGGCAAGAGCTGGAGGGGAATCTGCCGTTATCCCTGTGTTGAGCCATCCTTAAGTGCAGACGACAAACAGGTGCCATTTTGTGTGTGTGTGTTGAGCCCTCCTGCCAAACAGCCAAATATGAATCTCATTGGCTTGATGAAATCTGCTTGCTCCACCCTGATGACTCCTTAGATATCTGCCCAGCCCATCTTGTGCACTGCTGGAAACACTTTCAGCTGTGGATGGCCAGCCCTGGCCTGCACTGCAGCCTTTCCTGGATCACTCTTGGTGGTCTACAAGCCCATGTAGGCAGTAACTGGTCTCTAGGTGCTTTGAGCCTTTTGCTGAATGGTCCCAGGCTTAGCACTGGCACCAGACCTGAATCTACATTAACCTGGTAAACAGCACTTACCCTATCCTAGTGAACCCCTGAGATCCTGCTATACCCAACTCCTGTAACCACCTGAGAATCTTTCAGTGGATGAGCCTTATGGACAGCTGGCAGGAAGCCTCAGGCCTCAGGGTATCTATCCTAGGCCTTTTGTTGAGCTGATCCTGGTATATTACTGGTGGCAATCATCTTAAGTTCACAGTATGGCCTCTCCTATAGGCCTCTAGGGCCAGCACAGACACCTACCTACCATGGTGCTTTATAGTTCCTATCAGGTAGCCCCAGGTGAGTCAAAGCAGAAGCTAAACTTAGCCTACTCCAAAGATGCCCCAGAGCAAATACAACTGGAGCTTAACTTCAGGCCATAACAGAGCATCACATAGTTAGCTCCAAAAGAGGCGCACACAAACAGTAGTCTTGGCAAGCACCAGAGCAATCTAAGGTAAATCTTTCTCTTTGGGATAAGACATCACGCAATAGTTCATATACTATGGTCGTGGTTAATCCTCACATCCAATCAGGCTGAGCGTTAATTCCAGCAATTGGTGTGCCAACAACAAGCAAGGCTTAACAACAACAGGAGGATAAACACAACTCACAGAAAAGGACACACCTGGAAAAATCAATTCATGTATACAGTGTCACTGGACCTCATAGGATACCTATTACATAAGGCCACCCTGCTAAGATTGAGAGACTTTGCAGATCTACCAAATACATAGAAACAGACACAGAGAGGCAACCAAAATAATGATGCAAACAAATATGTCACAAATAATAATAATAACAAATAAATAAACAGGAGAAAACTCCAGAAAAAGAAATAAACAAAACAGAGGCAAGCAACTTACCAGATATAGAGTTCAAAATACTAGTAATAAGAATGCCCAAGGAACTTAGTGAGGACTTCAGAAAAGAGATAGTAAGCATGAAAAAAGACATAGAAACCAGTCAGAAATAAAAAAATACAATAATTGAAATGAAGAATACACTAAAAGATATCGACAACAAATTAGATGAAGCAGAGTACTGAATGAGTAATTTGGAAGACAAATAAGCAGAAACTCCACATCAGAACAGCAAAAATTAAATCAGTCAATCAATCACCAATACTAAATAAATAAATAAATACATACATACATACATACATACCTATATACATAAAATAGTTTAAGGGGCTTCTGGGACAACATCAATGTTGTCCCAATGTACTAACACTCACATCGGAATTGTAAATCTATTTGAAAATATAATAGAACAAAGTTGGAGGTATCCTACTACCTGATATCAAGCTATACTTTAGTGCTACAATCATCAAAACAGCATAGTGCTAGCATAAAAACAGACACATAGGTCAATGAAACAGAATAGAGCTCAAAAGTAAACCCACGCCTATATGGTCAATTAATCTATGACAAAGGAAGAAAGAATATACAATGAGGTAAACAATCTATTCAATAAATGGTGTTTAGAAAACTGGACAGATACATGCAAAAATAATAATAAAACTAGACTATCTTTTATACCATTACAAGAATAAAGTCAAAATAAATTAAAGACATAAATGTAAGACCCCCCAAATTATAAAACTTCTAGACAAAAAGGCAATAAACTCTTGGACATTGCTCTTAGTAATATATTTTTTTTCAGCTATATCTTCTCAGGCAAGCGAAATGAAACAAAAAATAAATGGGGTATATCAAACTAAAAAGTTTTTAACGGTAAAGGAAACCATCAACAAAATGAAAAAACAACTTACTGAATGGGAGAAGATATTCACCAATGATACATTTGATAAGGAGTTAATGTACAAAATTTATAAAGAACTCATACAACTAAACACTAAAAAAACAAACAATCCAATTAAAAAATGGGCAGAGGACCTGAAGAGTTATCTCTCTAAAGAGGATATATATAGATGGCCAATAGACACATGAAAAGATGCTCAAGGTCACTAATCATCAGAGAAATGCAAATTAAAACCACAATGAGATATCATCCCTCAGAATGGCTGTCATCAATAAATTAATCAAAGAGTATTGGTGAAAATGTGGAAAAAAGAGGCCCCTTGTGCACTTTGGTGGAATTGCAAATTGTTATAGCCACTATGGAAAACAGTGTGGAGGTTCCATAAAAAATTAAAAATAGAACTACCTTATGACTCAGCAATTTCACTTCTGGGTATTTATTTAATGAAATCCAAAATACTAATTCAAAAAGATATGTGCACTGCTTGTATAATGCAGCGCTATACAATAGCCAAGATATGGATGCAACCTAAGTGCCCATCAAGAGACAATTGGATAAAGATGAAGTGGTACATACATAAAATGGAACATTACTCAGCCATATAAAAAGAATTAAATCTTATAATTGTGACAATATGAATTGGCCTAGAGGGTATTATGCTAAATGAAATAAGTGAGACTGAGAAAGACAAATACCGTATTATTTTTACTTGAATATGAAATCTAAAGAAAAAAATGAATAAACTAAATATAAACAGACTCATAGATATGGAAAACAAACTGATGATTGCCAGATGGGAGTGGGATTTGGGAACTGAGTACAAAAGGTAAAAGAATTAAGAGATACAAATTAGTAGTTATAAAATTGTAATGGGACGTAAAGTAAGGAATAGAGAATGCAGTAAAAATATTGTAATAACTATATATAGAGCCAGGTGGGTACTAGACTAATTAGAGATCACGTTATAAGTTATATAAATGTCTAACCACAATGCTATACACCTGAAACTAATATAAAATAATATTGAATGTCAAATGTAACTGAAAATTAAAAAAAATAGAAGACTGATTAATTATAGAACTAAAAATAATAATTAAGAGTGTAATATCTGAGAGAAAGTGAGTATACACATAATTATGTAATATTCTTCATCAATACTCATTATTATTTTATGTGGATTTTAGTTACTATCTGGTGTCACTTCCATTTAGCAAGAAGGAATTATTTTAGTTTTTCCTCTAAGACAGATATTAGCAACAGATTCTGTTTCTCTTCATTTTGGAATATCTTTATTTTGCCTTTATTTTGGAAAGATAGTTTTGATTGTTACACAATATTTGGATAACAGTTTAATTTTGTATTTAACAGTTAGACTATGTCATTCCACTGCCTTCTGGCATCCATTGATTCTAATGCGTGGTATGATATTTGTCATAGTATGGTTCTCTGCATGCGATGAATAATTTTTCTATTGATGCTTTCATGACTATCTTTATCTTTGTTTTTGAATAGTTTGAATATGATGTAGCTAGGTGTGCATATGTTATGTTTATTTTATTTAGAGTTTATTGACCTATATAAATTTGTAGATTAATATTTTTTATCAAATATGAGATTTTTAGCTTTTGTTTTTTCAATTTTTTTTTCTGCTCTTTTTCCCTATTTCCTCTACTTCTTGGCCTCCTATTATACATATGTTATTATGCTTGATGAAGTACTGTGGGATTAAGGGTCTCTAATTTTTTTATTCTAATTTTTGCTCTTCAAATTGAATACTCTCTATTGATCTACCTTCAGGTTAACTCATTCTTTATCCAGCCAACTAAAATTTACTGTAACTTTATACTGAAATTTTTATTTCAATTATTGCTATTTTAAATTCCAGAATTTTCATTTGATTCTATTAAAATTAACATCTCTCCATTTTATTGATATTCTATATTTGAATAGTCATTGCCATCATACTTTCAGTTAATTCTTCCTACATAGTTTCTTTACTTTGATATATTTATAGTAGCTTTCTTGAAGTCTTTTTCTATTAAGTCTAATAGCTATAAGTAGTCAAAGACAGTTTCTATTGACTGCTCTTTTTTTTTTCTTTCTCTTTTGTTTTGGTAAAACTTTTGTGTTTCTATACATGTTCTTTTTGCCTTTTTTCTAAATATAAGAAATTGTATATGTTATTTTATATACTATATTGTTGCAGTTCTAGTTTTTATGTCCTTTAGACATTGTGATTTTTGCTGTTTTAATGTTTTTTTTTGTCATTTATTTTTAAATAATTTGTCTAGATATTTTCTGTATAATTTGTCTCCACTGCGGAATTCATCCACTGAAATCTCTTATTTTATATTCTTTTTTTTTTTTTTAGCTTCTTCGAGACTGTGTATAAATATGGTTTGTTCAGGAATTCTTAAGATGTTGTGCTTAATTATAGATTGAATGATCCTTTACAGATGGATCAGATTAGTGCTGAGGCAGTTTAGAGGTATGTCCTAGATTTTATTCTCTTAATGTGCAAGTCCTCCTGCTCAGCCTAAGAAGCTGGTTAGCTGAGGCCTTCTGCTCTCTCTTCCTAGATGAACAGCCTTCCAGACAACCAGAGATGTTGGGACCTTATCAAAGACCACTATGGTGGATTCATTTCTCATATCTCCCTGTTATCTTTCTAAGTAGTCTGTTGTTTGGCTTTCTCTATTATTTGACAATGAGATTAGGAAGTTTTCCTCTATTCCTAATTTTCTAAGATTTTTTTTTGTCATGATTGGGTTTTTACTTCCTTAAATTTTTATATCTGAATCAATTGTTATAATTAAGTGATTTTAGGCTTTGAATTTGATAAATGATGTTAAATGATTTTTGAATGTTGAATTAGTGATGCATACCTGGGATAAATCATACTTTGTTATGATATATAATTATTTGTATAGATTGCTCTATTTAAGTTGCTAATATGTTGCTAAGGATTTTAACATCTATATTTGTGAGAAATATTTGTCTTTAGTTTTCTGTATGTCTAATGTCTGTCTGTTTTTTGTATTACAGTAATACCTCATAGAATGAGTCAGGAAATTTTTCCCTTTCTTTTTATCTTTTGACAGAGATTGTAGAGAATTGGTATAATTTTTCTCTTAAATGTTTGGTAGAATTCATCAATAAACCCATCTGGTACAGGTACTTTATGTTTGGGAAGGTTATAAATTATTGCTTCAATTTCTTTAATAGATATAGGCACCATCCGATTGTCTGTCTTCTTGGGAAAATTCTAGCAGAGCATGTCTTTAAGGAATTTGTCCATTTGTTATCAATTCTGTGGGCATGAAGTTGTTCATAATATCCCTTTATTATTCATTTAATGTTCATGAATCTGCACTGATACCCCCTTTTTAATTTCTGAAAATAGTAAATTGTGTCTTCACTCTTTCTTAGTCATTCTGGCTAGAAGTTCATCCATGATATTGATATATTCAGAGCCAGCTTTTGATTTTATTAATTTTCTCTCTCCATATCTGTTTTCAGTTTCATTGATTTCTGCTCTAATTTTTATTATTTATTTTCTTTTGTTGCTTTGTATTTAGTTTGCT
>NW_011888982.1:1840397-1864590 GCF_000151845.1 Pteropus vampyrus
ATATATTATTATTGATATGTGTGTTAGTAACTGTTTTGGAGTCATTTAGGGAGATAAAAACATGCATTGGCAGCACCTCATCTTTCTTCAATTTTAAGACATAATATTCCAAGTTATATATTTTAAGCTAGATAGAGTATACTACTATTAATTTTATTTTTCTTCAATGGCTTATATGTTATATCTATTCATTTATACTATTAAATGCCAAGTAAAAGTTGTGACAATTTCATAACTGTTCAGAAATATTAGATGTATTTTAACAATTGACTGTTAAAGTTACAGATGCTATTTAGATTTGTTTGTTCATGTTTATTTGCTGCCCTTAGTTTTCTAGAAAATGTTTTCCAGAGATACAGAATTACAGAAACAGTGGCATGTTTTCTAAAATATGTTTCCATCGATAAACCAGTTTTTTGTCTGTTATAACAAAGAAGCAATAGTTTTTATCTACACATCAAAGATAACTTTGAACAGCTCTCACAAAAGAAAAGAAATGTATTTCTTACATTTTGGCATTCATAGTCATCTGGAAAAAAACTAATGCAAAATCTTTTTCTAATGCTCTCTGGTGGTGTTAATAGCCCTTTACTGAGTTTAATCAAGCTTGAAATTCAGGCGATGAAGAAAACCTCAGGAGAATTGATCCAGTTGTAGGTGATAACAGTTTAAGATTGTGAAACATTATCTCTAGAATTTCAAGGTATATAGATCAAAATTACTTGTATTTCCAGTCACATTGTGAATATTAAAAAGATATATTATAAAAATAAGACTTTTAAGTATGAGGTTATTTCATTTCCTTCAATATCATTTTAAAAAAATATATTTAAAAGTAAATTTGGACTTCCTTTTATTTCCACCATAAATACTCCAGTATGCATACCTAAGATACAAAGACTTTCTTCTTCTACATAACTACCTTGCCATATCTCAACTTTAAAAATATCAATACAACTTTTGTCATATTTAATAAGCAACTAATTTTCAGATTTTTTTAATTTCCCCCATACTGTCTTTTCAAATTTGGTTTCTCCAATTTAACACCCAAATAAGCTCTTCCATTGCTAGAGATGCTCATTGACACTAGATCATTCTTACCTCTAGGCCTCTTCTATGAACAGAATTATTTATTAAATGTGAGTTTACCAGTCTAATTCAAATTTGATTAGTGTCTTTTTACCTAATTGTTTTGAGTTTATTCTTGCATCTTTATTTCTTTATAATGAAAATCCTTTTACTCTCTGGCACATGGAATGTTTTCCTTTATCACTTGTTTTGACCAATTTGATTATGACATGCATTGGTATAATTTTTCTCATGTTTCTTATGCTTGGACTTTGTTAAGATTTGTGGATTAGTGTTTATAGTTTTCACTAAACTGAAAATTCTCCAGCCATTGTTTCTTCAAATATATTTCTGTTCCCTTTTCTACTCTAGGCATTTTTATCACATGTATAGTTGGTAAAAGTTGGTAAATTGTAACTTGTTATTTAAAAAACTTGTTTTTTATATCTTCACTTTCACATTGTTTTTCTTTTTCTTCGTAATGCCTAAATTGCTGTCAATCTCATTCAATGTTTGTTTGTTTTATTTTTTAATCTCAGTTATTGTATTTTTCATAAACAAAGGTTGAATTTGGGACATTTTTCATGTCTTCTATATCTCTACTTACCACTTTCAATATATGGAATCTAGTTATAATAATTATTTTAAAGTCTTTGTCTGTTAATTCTAATGTCTGCATCATTCTATATCAGTTTTAATTGATTTATTGATGGATTGAATTGTCCTGTCTTTGCATGCTTAGAAATTTTGTATTGGATGTCAGATGTGAATTTTACTTTGTTGCGTGCTGTACATTTTTTATATTCCTATAAATATTACTAAGGCCTGTTCTGAGATGTACTTATTTAGAAAGAGATTGATCCTTTTAGATTTTGCTTCAAGGTTGCTTAGGCTGGACTAAGATTTTTTAGTTGTACTAGAGCAGTGTTTGTTTTAGGGCTAATTATAACTTATTGTTGAGGCATGACCTTTCCAAGTAATTTACTAATTGTTCCATGTACCCTGGTTGAGGGGAAAGGCATTCTTCTTGGCCTGTGTGAGGATAGGGTACTATTTCTTTTAATGTTTAAGGTGTTTCTTTCCCTAACCTAGAGTAATTTTCTCATATACATATTTCCTTTCTGTCCTGTGTCCTAAAAATTCTCTTAAGGCAGCCAGCCGGGAATATCAGAAGACTCATGTCATTTTTTTTCCCCCCATTACTATAGATCACTGACTTTATTACCTGATGTCCAATATTTTGAAAACCATTGTTGTATACATTTATTTTGTTATTGTTCTTTGCAGGAGGGTTGTGAGTCCCAGGCCTGGCAGTTCCCAGGACTGGCTGTGATCCAGGGTCACAGCTAGGAATAGGACCTCAGATTTAGAACGTTACGTTAGTGTAGTAGGGCTCCTGCACCTAAAATATGTAAACATAA
Source organism: Pteropus vampyrus (assembly GCF_000151845.1). Lineage (NCBI taxonomy): Eukaryota > Metazoa > Chordata > Mammalia > Chiroptera > Pteropodidae > Pteropus > Pteropus vampyrus. Next base: position 1,842,887 of record NW_011888982.1, read on the forward strand.
TTCAGCTTATTTTATCACACATGTGTGGCTAAATGCCACTATTGTACTCTGAATGCCACTATTGTATATGTGGAGCAAGGCTATTCCCTGGGGAGCAGAATGGGAGCACAGAAAGGGGAGCAGAAGAAGAGCAGAGGAAGAAGCCTACTCCCCACAATAAAGTTGATGCCTGCAGTTTCATTCTCATGTCAACCTCTTGTGTATTCTTCGAACTAGGCGTCTCACCACCGAAACCTTCCTTTCTCTACCAGCTCAGCACTGAAAAGGGTAAACTGTCTCGCTGTTGTATATCTTGGCCAGGAGCATAAATCACGATTATTCTAACTTTTTATCTTGTATTATTGGTCGTTCAATGATGGCAACTTTAATGTAAATTAGTCATATTTATCACACAATAGTTTAAGGTGGTACAATTGTTTTGCAAAGGAGAGAATCAATGCAAAGATATTTGAACAATAAAATTTATACAAGGCGATCACCTTTGATTTTAGAAGATAACATAAAGAGAAGAGTAAAAAATGGATATCAAGGAGATTGAAGTGTGAAAAGATGGAGATTATTTTCAGTGGAAGATGTTGAGAGCCTTGTTAGGTTTATCCAATACCAAATGACAAAAAGTTGTTGATTTCAAGAAAACACATTAGGAAGTGTAGATAGAGAAATGAATCTCATGAAAGAATTTGGAATATCTTGCTATTTCCTGAAGTGTCTTATATTTTCTAAAAGCATGCTTAGAAACATCTTACCAATCTTTCCTAATTCTTCCATTGCTGCTCTTCTCAGCCTTCTCTTGATTTCTTGGCTGCAGTCTTCGTATGAATTGATGACTAAACCAAGGTAAGGAAAAGCATTAACAATTTCAGTATCTTCATTGTCTATGTTAAAGTGGGGTATTTATTCTGTAGTCATAATTTTTGTCTCCTTGACGTTCAAATACAGTCCTGCTTTGGCACTTTCTTCTTTCATTTTCATCAGAAGTTTCAAATCATCATTATTTTCTGCTAGTAAGATGGTGTCATCTGCATATCTTAAGTTATTGATATTTCTTCTACCAATTTTCACTTTTTCTGTCTCTGAGTTTAGCCCATATTTTTGTATGATATGTCTCATGTACAAATTAAACAAATAAAGAGATAAAATGTACACTTTGTCTGACACCTTTGCTACAGGAAACCATTTGTCTACATATTTCGTCCTGACAGTGTGTTCCTGTCCATAATACATCAAGACAATTAAGTGCTGAGGCACGTCATTTCTTTCAGAAAAATTCCATAGTTTTTATGATCCATGTATTCAAGTTTTTTTTTTTTTAACAAGGGGTATTTACAAGAATAAGAAATTTCTTCCTTCCTTCCTTCTTTCCTTTTTTCCTTCCCTCCTTCCTCTGTCCCTCCATCTTTCCTTCTCACCTTTCTTCTTTCCCTGCCTCCCTCCCTCTTTCCTTCATTCTTTTCTTTCTATTTTATTTTCCCATCCCCTACCCCCTCCTCTTTGGCAACTAACAGCTTGTTCTCTGTACCTATGGGCCTGTTTCCGTTTTGTTTTGTTTTGTTAGATTTGACATATAAGAGAAACCATATCTTATTTGTCTTTGTTTGATGTATCATTTATCATAATAGTCTTGAGGTTCATCCATGTTATCAAAAATGGCAAGTTTTGTTTTTATTACTAATATTTACATATATACATATACATATATATGTGTGTGTGTATATATATATGTGTATGTGTGTGTGTATGCATATTTCTTAACTTTCTCTCTCAAATATATATATACACATATATATGTATATTTATACACCACATATATATATACACACTCTCTCATATATATATATACACATATATATATGTATATTTATACACCACATCTTCTTTATCCATTTTTCTATCCATGGACAAATGGGTTGCTTCCATATTTATCTATTGTAAATAATACTGTAATGAACACCTGGGTGCATATATATTTTCAAATTAGTGTTTTTGTTATCTTTGGATACATATCCACAGTGGAATTGTTGGATCGCATGGCAGTTCTATATCTTCTTTTGAGAAATGATTATTTAGGTCCTCTGCCCATACTTAATTATATTTTTTATGTCGTCGTATGAATTTTATATATATGAATTATATATAATTTTGACCCCTTATTGGATATATTATTTGTGAATATCTCCTCCCATTCAATAGATTTTCATTTTGTTGATGATTTTCTTCACTGTGCAGAAACTTTTTAGTTTGATGTAGTCCTATTTGTTTCATTTTACTTTTGCTGCTCTTGCTCAAGGAGACATATCCAATAAAATATTGCTAAGACTTACATCAGAGTTTATTGCTTACGTTTTCTTTTAAGAATTTTATGGTTTCAGGCCTTTCATTTAAGTCCTTTCCATTTTAAGTGTATTTTTGTGTATGGTATACGAATGTGTTTTAGTTTTAATTTTTGCATGAATCTATCTAATTTTCCCAACAAAAATTATTAAATAGGCTGACTTTACCCCACTGTATATGCTTGTCTCCTTTGTTGTAGATTAATTAACCATGTAAGCAGGTCATTCTATTCTATTTCATTCTATCTCTATTCTATTTCACTCATTTCTGTATCTGTTTTTGTGCCAGTGCCATACTGTTTTGATTATTGTAGATTTGTATTATAGTTTGAAGTCAGAAAATGTTATTTCTCCTTTTTTTCCCCAATATTGCTTTGACTATTCAGATTCCTTTGTGATACCATGCAAATTTTAAGATTAACTGCTCTAGTTCTGAAAAGAATGCCATTGGTATTTTAGTAGTGATTTCATTGAATTTATATATTGCTTTAGATAATGACACTTTAACATTAACCTTTTCAATCCATGAACATGGACTCTCCTATTTATTAGTGTCCTCTTCAGTTTCTTTATTCAATGTCTCACAGTTTTCAGAGTACAGATCTTTCACCTCCTCGATTAAATTTATTCCTTGGTATTTTACGCTTTTCAATGCAACTGTAATTAATTTCTCATTCTGATTGTTATCAATGTATAGAAACATTGTAGGTTTCTGTATATTTATATTGCCTTGCAAATTCACTGAGTCCATTTATTAGTTCTAGTAGATTTTTGGTGGCATTTCTTTGTTTTCTATATATAATATGTTATCTTCAAATAATGATAATTTAAATTCTTCCTTTCCAATTTAGATGCCTTTTATTTCTTCATTTTCTGATTGCTATGTCTAGGACTTCCAATACAATGTTGAATAAAGTGATGAGCATAAGTATCCTTGTCTTGTCCTCGATCTTAGAGAAAAAGCTTTCTGTTTTTCATCACTGAGTATGATATTAGCTGTGATTTTGTCTTATACCATTTTTATTATACTGAAATATATTCCCTCTATAACCAGTCTGTTGAGAGTTTTTATTATAAGAGGGTGTTGAATTCTGTCAAATACTTTTTATGTATCTGTGGAAATGATCACATGATTTTTATTTTTCATTTGTTGATATGATGCATCAGGTTGATTTATGTGTGGATGCTAAACCATCTGCGCATTCCCAGGATAAATTCCATTTGATCATGCCTTATAATCCTTTTAATGTATTGTTGAATTTGTTTTGCTGATATTTTGTTGAGAATTTTTGCATTTATGTTCATCAGGATTATTGGCCTGTAATTTTCTTTGTAGTATCTTTGTCTGATTTGGGTTTCAGGGTAATGCTGGTTTAGTAGAATTTAGACTTTCTAAATTCTAGTAAAGTTTAGAAGCATTCCCTTCAATTCAATTTTTTTTTTTTGAAAAGTTTGAGAAGAATAGGTAGTAATTTTCTTTAAATGTTTTGTAGAATTCATCCATGAAGCCATCTGGTCCTGGGCTTTGATTTGTTGAGAGCTATTTTTTAATGTATTTGTTTTATCAATACTTCAATTTCCTTGCTAGTTAGTAATCAATCTATTAAGATTTTTCTAATCCTTCCTGCTTTAGTCCTAGAAGGTTGTATATTTCTAAAAAAAATTCTCTATTTCTTCTAGGTTGTTCAATTTGTAGGCATGTATTTATAGCATTCTTTAATGATTCTTTGTATTTCTGTGGCATTGGTTGTAACTTCTCCTTTTTCACTTATGATTTTATTTACCTGGGCTCTCATTTTGTCTTCATGTTTGGCTAAGGTTTGTTGATTCTGTTTATCTTTTCAAAGAACCACCTGTTATTTTCATTGATATTTAAAAATTTTTTTTAATCTCTATTTTGTTTATTTCTGCTCTGATCTTTATTATTTTCTTCATCTGTTTAATATAGGTTTTGTATGCTCTTTTTCTCATTCACTTAGATGTAAAATTAAATTGCTTATTTGGAATTTTTTGTTGTATGTTTCTTCTTGAGGTAGGCCCATGAAGTTCCCTCTTAGACCTGCTATTTTGGTGTCCCATAATTACTTGAAACTTGTGTTTTCATTTTGATTTGTCTCAAGGTAGTTTTTGATTTTCCTATTTGATTTCTTTTTTGATCAATCAGTTGTTCACTGGCATGTTGTTTAGTTTCCATATGTTTGTCATTTTTTTTCTCCAATTTTCTTTTTGTAGTTGATTTTTAGTTTTATAGTATTGTAGGTGGCAATGATGCTTAAGATGATTTCAGTCTTTTAAAATTTATTGTGACTTGAATTGCTGCCTAATATGTGATCTACTTCTGAGATTGTTTCCTATGCACTTAAAAAAAATATGTATATTTTGCAATTTGGGGATGAAATATTCTGTAAACATCTATTTAGACAATAGGGTCTAATGTGACTTTAAAGCCATTGTTTTCTTTTTAATTTTCTTTTTGGATTATGTATCCATTGATTTCAGTGTAGTATTCATCCCTCATATTATTATATACTGTAGATTTCCACCTTTATGTCTATTAATATTTGTTTTATATATTTAAGTGATCCTATGTTAGGTGTGTAGGTCAAAGTCTTTACTGTAATCTATAAAATATAGACTAACTTGAAATTCTTGGGAACACTTCAGTAACCAACACATTTTCTCAATTAGATCTTAAGTACCTCTTTCCTTTCCTAATTTTGTTTGAATATCTGACATTTTCATCTATATAAGTAAGAAGCCTTTGTTGCATCAACTTGAGCATTATTTACTTAAAATTTAGAATAATAGTCCTATAGTTACTGTTCTCTTTGTCATCTTATTTTTGAAAATCAGAATGTATATCAAACATTTCCAGACTGTAGGCCATGTTTTGCTTCCATATTTGTTGACATACTCTTGTTTAGATTTTTTAATATATTTAGTCTTCTTAGCTTGAAATAATTCTTTTGGTATCCCACCTATCCCTTAAGATTTATTTCTTCCCAATACTTTCAGGGAAGTTTTAATTTAACTTTCTAGGATTACAGTTTCTTCCTCATAGAAATCTTCTTTAAAGTTATCTGCCATCCCCTTGTCTCTTCTGCATAAGATTTTTAGCATGCAGTTTCCACCTTCTTTGGAGGAGATAATGTGCTTTCTTATTGGCTGTTCAGAATTCCCAGTCCAAGTTTTAAATTCTGTTTTATTTTTTAAATCATCTTGTAGAGATCTCTTGTTTTTCCTTTTTTTTTTTTTTTCGGTTCTTTTTCATGTCCTTACATTGACTATTGTAATAGTTCTCCTTATCTTTATATATTAGTCATTGAAAAACTTTATTAAAGAGACTAATGCTGCTTTTATCAGCTTTTACTTTTGCCTCTCACCTGTCTTTGGAAATTTTAATGTATCTTCTGTTATCCATCTCAATTTTTTTTTTTTAATTTCCAGCCTAGTCTATTCATAATCTTCTTCAATATTTTTTCTAATTTTAGTCCACAGTTCTTCTGGTTCTTAGTCAATTAAGTTTAACAGTACAAATTTGTTCTTTTCTATGACCTTTAAGTCCATCAAGAATGTTTATTTATGTTATAATTTGGCACTATAATTATTTTAGTGCTCTTCTTCAGCTTTACTGTAATGTTTGATATTAATAGTTTGTGGTCATTACCACAATGTACTTCTGGTCTTATTTTGTCAGAGAGAATACAGCTTCTCCATCTCCTGCTTCCAATTACATAGTCTATTCAATTTGTATATTGGTCATCTGTTGATGTTCATGTATACAGTCATTTGTTCAATTGTTTGAAACGTGTCTGTGATGGACAAATTATTGGCTTCACAGAAATACATGAGCTAATCTCTTGTTTTATTTCTGACTTTTAGTCCAAATTTTCTAACGACAATTGATTCTGCTTTATATCCTACTTTTACTTTTCAATTACCTAGAATTATCAGCATGTCTTCTTTTGGTGTGTGATCAATTTCTTTTAGGATATTTGTGTTAAAACTTTCATCTTTTTTGGCTTCTGTAGTTAAACATAAATTTGAATAATGGTTATGTTACTAGGTTTTCCTGGAACTCTGATTGATATCGCTTGGTCTGACTTGGCATTGTTGCCTTTTATCTGTCCCCTTATTTCACATTAAAATCTAAATGTAATTATAAGACAGTTTCAAATGCCGCTTGTTTTATAAAGACTTTGTAATCTTTCTAATTAAATATGATTATGTCCTACTTTATATTTGGCTTGTTCCTCACTTGAATACTTTTTATTTACCTTGTATTATAGGTTCTCATGAACTTTAGCGCCTACTGTTTGTCATTACCTAAGAGATAGACTGCGCATTACATTTTTTGTATTCTTTATTTTAGCGGTTTTAACGATAATATTTTAATAAATTGATCATTTTGAATTCATTGGCTGTGCAATGTTTATTAAATGATTCATTAATTAAAAATCACTAAAGATTGTGAATGACTTACTTCATTTAAAAAATAAGTTTTTAAAAGATTCAAGTTTAAATTTATTATAATGTTTTTACATTTACATTAGTTTTGATTTCTAAAGTTGTGAGATCAGGAATAGGGCAACATTAATCACTAAGGGGGCATTAATTTAACTTTAATCTGTTATATATGTGATGCAAACAATGTGTGAAGCACTCAACTTTGCTTCCCATGTGTGACCTATAGGGGAAGAAAAAGGCAGTATTATTGTTTTTCAGGAGAGAATGGGAAATACGTTACAATTGACATTAATAAATATAGTTTTATTTACTTCGCGAATACCTTAATATCATTTAAATTTTGTATGTATTTTTATTAACATTACTGACAAATTAGATCGTAAAGAGTAAAACTGCGTAAAATAATAATGTTATACTATGTGACATTGTTAAACAAATTATTTAATGGTAAGCATGTAAGATATAATAAATTAATATTGTTAGTAGTGAAAACAAGGCAACAGAAAGTTGTTGAATGCTGAATTGAAAATAGAAAGTGTAGACTGCTTTAGAAAAATAGTAGAAGACTTACAGAGTTGTATTAAAATGTGATAATGATCAACGAATGAAATGAATTCTTTTTTTCTCTAGGGAACTCACAGTAGAAATAGGTATACTTTTTAGTTAACTTTCATTTAAAACCACCACTGAAAAAAATTAAACAATACTGAGGATGCAAAATCATCAAAGCTTTTCTTACTTTTACTCATTCCATAAACATCTACACTGCAATTAAGCTCAGAAATTTATAGATGTAGACTAAAATTATACTTATGAAGGCATAGTTTTACCTTTTGAATTTTAGTTGAATAAATACTACCTAGAAATTCAGGAAACTATAAATTGCATGTGAAAAGACATCATTCAAAGGCATAATATTAATGAAATATTTTCTCCAATTTTTTATTTAAACCACAATTTAGTTAGTTTTTAAGGAAGCAAATTTGAAAATAACATTTTTTCTTTCAGATTTCAGATTTTGTGGTTAACTTATTTCATTGTTTTTTAGATGATATTTAATCTTCCTCTTTAGTCTTATTATTGCATGTGATCAGTTCAAATACATATTATAGTATAGTAGACTAGTACTTAAATATATGTTATAATTTATAATTACCACTACTAAATGTTGAGACTTAACCATATTTTGAAAACTCTCTGGACCTCACTTTCATCTGTTAGAGTTAATAAACTTGTATACATTCTTCTAGCTTATAGAATTTAGTAAGCATCGTAGAATTATGATAATGACAGAACATGTTCATTAAGAACAAAAAATATAAGTTCTAAGCATTGAAAGTTTTGTGTATACCACCATCTTCTGTAATAACTCATCATCTAACTTATCATGTGGTTGTATGTACTTAATTAATTTTGGACTCATGTTTTATTATTTATTTTTAATTTTTACAAACTTATAAGTTCATTTTTAATTAAATGTATTGAGACGGCTTCAGTTAATAAAATTATATAGGTTTCATATGTAAAATTCAATAATACATCATCTGCATATTGCATCGTATGTTCACTACCAAAAGTCAAATCTTCTCTCTCCATGTATCTGAACCCCCTTTACTTTTATCTATTTCTTCCCTCTCCCACTTCCCTCTGGTAACCACTAAACTGTTGTCCATGTCCCCGAGTCTCTGTTCGTTTTGTCCATTTGTCGCTTTCAGTTTTATATCCCACGTATGAGTAAAATCACATAGTTCTTAACTTTTTCTAACTTATTTCTCTTAACATGATAATCTCAATATCCATCCATGTTGAAAATGGCAGTATTTCATTTATTTTTTTCTATTGTTCTTTTGTTTTCAATTTCATTTATTTCTGCTCTAATTTTGACGATTTCTTTCTTTCTGCTGACTTTAGGCTTTATTTATTTTTCCTTTTCTAGTTTTTTAAGATGAAATGTTAGGTTATTTATTTGGGCTCATTCTTGTTTCTGGAGGTAGGCCTGCAATGAACTTTTCTCTTATGACTGCTTTTGCCATGTCCCAAAAGTTTTGATATGTTGTACTATCATTATCATTCGTTTCTATGTAACTCTTGATCTCTCTTTTTATTTCTTCTCAGACTCAGTTATTCTTCAGTAACATGTTGTTTAATTTCCATGTATTTGTGGTTCTTCCTGATTTCTTTTGGCAGTTGATCTCTAGTTTCAAAGTATTAGGATTGGAAAATATAGTTCGTATGATTTCAACCCTCTTATATTTGTTGAGGCTATCTCTGTGTCCCAGGATGTGGTTGATTCTTGAGAATGTTCTGTGTGCACTAGAGAAGAATGTATAAGCATTTGTTTTGGGATGGAAGGCTCTGTAAATGTCAGTTATGTCCAATTGGTTTAATGTGTCATTTGAGGACATTATTTCCTTATTAATTTTCTGTTTGGGTGATCTGTCCATATTCAATAGTGGGGTATTTAGGTTCCCTACTACGATGGTGTTTTGGTCTGTTTCTCCCTTTAGTTCTGTTAGTAATAGCTTTACACATTTCCGAGCTCCTTGATTGGGAGCACTGATATTGATGTGTTGTTTCTTCTTGGTGCATGATTCCCTTTATCATTATGAAGTGTCCCTCAATATCTTTCTTTACGTTTTCTTATTTTGAAGTCTATTTTGTCTGATATTAGTACTGTTACTCCAACTTTTCTCTGAATGCCATTTGCTTGAAATATCATTTTCCACCATTTCACTTTGAGTCTACATTTGTCTTTGGAGCTGAGATGTTTCTCCTGGAGGTAGCATATGGTTGGGTTTTATTTTTTGATCCATTCTGCAACTCTGTGACTTTTTATTGGTGAGTTAAGTCCATTTACATTTAGAGTGATTATTGAAATATGCAGTCTTCTTATAGCCATTTTTTCTTTTGCTTTCTGGTTGCTCAGTGTTTCCATTGCTTTCTTGTCCATGTGTTTCTGTTTTCTTTACTTTGATTGGCTTTTGTGGGTTTTGCCTCTGGTTCTTCTCGTTTCACGTTACATATTTCAGTTCTGAATCTTTGGCCTGTGGTTACCACTACGACTATATAAAGGATAGTGATATATATATATATATATTCATCTATTTTCTTCATTTTCTTCAGCGCGTGCCTTAACTCCATTCCTTTTTTGCGAATTTAGATCTTTAAATACTCCCCTTTTCAGTCATTGTTGTCTCAATTTGTTCCTATGTATGCAGAACGTTCATTACTATCTTGTTATAACAATTCACTTATTATTTACGCTATAATGCCCTGCTCTTAATAAAGGTTGCACTCCTCTGCTTCTATTTGCCGAGTAGTCACTTTACTCCTAAGTATGTATTTTTGTTGGTGTTGTTATTTTGTTTTAGGTGAGCTGACCCCTTTCAGTATTTCCTGTAGTGCAGGCCTCGTAGTGGAGAATTCCCTCAAATTTTGTCTGTCTGGAAAGGTCTTGATTTCTCCTACATATCTAAAAAAGAGCTTAGCTGGATACATTATTCTAGGTTGGTAGTTTCTTTCACTTAATAGTTTAAATATTTGATTCCATTCCTTTCTGTCTTGTAAGGTCTGTGCTGAGAAGTCCAATGATAATCTAACAAAGAACTGGTTCTTTGAGAAGGTTAATAAAGTTGACAAACCCCTGACTAGATTCAATAAAGAAAAAAGAGAAAGGACACAAATAAACAAAATCAAGGATAAAAGAGGGGAAATTACAACTGGTATCGCAGAAATACAAAGGATCATGCAAGAATACTATGAAAAAGTATATAATATCAAATTTAATATCCTAGAAGAAATGGACCAGTACTTAGAAAAATACAACTTTCCTAGACTGAATCAAGAACTGGAAAATCTAAATAGACTGATCAGCAGTATGGAAATTGAAACAATCATCAAAAACCTATTAAAAAGTAAAAGTCCAGGACCAGATGGCTTCACCAGTGAATTCTACCAAACATTTAAAGAAGATTTAATACTTATTCTCCTCAAACACTTCCAAAAAATTGAAGAGGAGGCAATACTTCTCTACTCATTTTATGAAGCCAGTATTACTCTGATACCTAAACCTGGTAAGGATAACACACAAAAAAAGAAAACTACAGACCAATATATCTCATAAACACAAATGCAAAAATCCTAAATAAGATACTAGCAAACCAAATACAGCAACATATTAAAAAGATTATACACTACGATCAAGTGGACTTCATCCCAGGGGCACAAGGATGGTTCAACATACGTAAATCAATTAATATGATACATCACATAACCAAATTTTTAAAAAAGAATCATGTGATCATATCAATAGATGCAGAAAAAGCCTTCGACAAGATAGAGCATCCATTTAAGATCAAAACACTTTACAAAATTGGCATAGAAGGAAAGTACATTAAAATAAAAAAGACCATCCATGACAAACCCTCAGCCAACATTATACTTAATGGTGAAAAACTAAAAACCTTCACTCTAAGATCAGGAACAAAGCAAAGCTGTCCACTATCACCTCTCTTATTCACTATAACATTGGAGGTCCTAGCAAGTGCATTCAGACAAGAGAAAGATAAAAGGCATCCAAATAGGAAACAAAAAAGTCAAACTGTCATTATTTGCAGATGACATGATTCTTTATATAGAAAACCCCAAAGACTCCACAAGAACACTACTAGAAACAATAAGCAAATACAGTAAAGTGTCTAGATACAAAATCAGTGTTCAAAAATCCATAAAATTCCTATACTCTTAACAACAAAGTGTCATAAAAAGAAATGGAAAAAAATAATTCCTTTCACAATTGCAACAAAAAGAATAAAATACCTGGGAATAAATTTAACAAAATATAATGAAAACTACAAGACCCTATTAAAAAATTTGAAGAAAATACAAAGAAATGGAAAGATATTTCGTGTTCTTGAATTGGAAGAATCAACATAGTTAAAATGACCATATTATCAAAAGCATTATACAGATTTAATGCAATTCTCATCAAAATTTCATCAACATTTTTTAAAGAAATAGACAAAAAAAAAATCATCAGATTTGTATGAAAACCAAAAGACTCCAAATTGCCAAAGCCATCCTGAGAAAAAAGAACGAGGCTGGAGACATCACTCTGCCTGACTTCAAATTATACTACAAAGTGAAAGTAATCAAAACAGCATGGTATTGAGAACAAAACAGACACACAGACCAGTGGAACAGAATCAAGAGTCCAGAAATAAACCCATATTTATATGGGCAAATAATTTTCGACAAAAAAGCCAAATACATACAGTGGAGAAAAGAAAGCCTCTTCAATAAATGGTGCTGGGAAAACTGGAAAGTCACCTGCAAAAGAATGAAACTAGACTGTTGTCTATCACCACACACCAAAATTAACTCAAAATGGATTAAGGATCTGAATGTAAGACCTAAAATGATAAAATGCATAGAAGAATACATAGGAACTAAACTCAAGAACGTAGGAGTTGAGGTTTTTTTATGAATTTGACCTCAAAGGCAAGGGAAGTAAAAGCAAAAATAAATGAATGGGACTACATCAAACTAAAGAGCTTCTGCTCAGCAAAAGAAACCATCGACAAAGTAAAGAGACAACCATCCAAATGGGAAAATATATTTGCAATATCCAATATCCAAAATATACAAAAAAAAAAAAAACAAAAAAAACTCAGATGACTCAGTAACAACAACAACAAAAAATGATCCAATCAAAAAATGGGCAGAGGAACTGAACAGACACTTTTCCCCAGAGCACATACAAATGAAAACAAATATATAAAAAGATGCTCAACATCGCTAGCTATTAGGGAAATGCAAATCAAAACCACAATGAGATACCATCTCACACCTGACAAGACAAGCAATAACAAATGTTGGAGAGGATGCGGAGAAATAGAAACCCTCATACACTGCTGGTGGGACTGCAAATTGGTACAGCCACTATGAAACGCAGTATGGAGTTTCCTCAATAAACTAAGAATTGATCTACCATATAATCTGGCAATCCCTCTACTGAGTATTTACCCCAAAGGCTTGAAAACTCGTATCTATAAAGATATTTGCACACCAGTGTTCATAGCAGCATTATTCATAGTGGCCAGGATATGGAAGCAACTGAAGTGTCCTATGATAGATGATTGACTAAAGAAGTTGTAGTAAATCTATACAATGGAATATTACTCAGCCATAAGAAGAGATGAAATACTGCCATTTGTGACAACATGGAGGCAACTCAAGATAATCATACAAAATAAGCAAAATAAGCCAGACTGAAAAAGTTGAAAATCACATGATATCACTTATTATGGGATATAAACCTAAAACTAGCAAATGAGCAGGACAAACAAACAGAGACTCATGGACACGAACTATAGACTAGTGGTTACTAGTGAGGTCGGGGAGGAGGGGAGAGGTAGCTAAGGTAAAGGGGGTCAAGTATAGGGGATAGGGGGAGGATGAAGTGGGTAAAGGGGATCAAATATATGATAGCTGAAGGAAGGACTTTGGGTGGTGAACACACAATAGAATATGCAGTTGTCAAATGATAATGTACACCTGAAAATTATATGATTGTATTAACCAATGTTACCCCAATAAACTTAATTTTAAAGAATAAAAATTAAGTATTTCATCTTTTCTTATGGCTGAGTGATATTGCATTATATATGATTACCACTTCTTTATTCAATCATCTATCTATCAAAGGGCGTTTGAGTTGTTTTTGTGTCTTGGCCACTATAAATAATGCTGCAAAGAACATCTGGATGTGAATATCTTTGCGGATACATATTTTAAAAATTTTGAGGTAGATGTACAAAAGATGGATTGCTGAGTCATATGGTAATTCTACATTCCCACGAGCAGTGTATGAGAGTTCTTTTTCCTCACAACTTCTCCAACACTTGTTTTTACTTATCTCGTTGATGATAGCATTCTAACAGGTCTGAGGTGGTATCTCATTGTGGTTTTGATTTGCATTTATCTAATAGCTAGTGAATTTGAATATCTTTACATATGTCCATTAGCCATTTGTATGTCTTCTTGGGAGAAGTTTCTGTTCAGATCTCCTAGCCCATTTTTAATCGGATTATTTGTTTTTTTGTTGTTGTTGAGATGTATGAGTTCATTATATATTTTGGATATTAATACCTTATTGGAGGTACTGTTTACAAATATCTTCTTCCATTCAAAAGTTTGACTCTTTGTTTTGTTGATAATTTTTGTTGTTGTTGTTTTTTCTGTGCAGAAACATTTTAGTTCGATATAGTCCCATCCATTTATTTTTGCTTTTACTTCTCTTGCCTTTGAGGTCAAATTCATAGGATTCTCTCTCAATCCAAGGTTCTTGAGTTTAGTATCTATGCTTTTTTCTATGCAATTTATTGTTCTGTGTCTTATATTTAGGTCTTTGATCCATTTTGAGTTAATTTGGTATATAGTGACAGATAGCAGTCTATTTTTATTCTTTTGCATGTGGCTTTTTAATTTTCTCAGCCCCATTTTTTGAAGAGGCTTTATTTTTCCCATTGTATGGTTTCAGCTTCTTTGTCAAAAAGTATTTGTCCACATATATACAGGTTTATTTCTGGTCTCCTAATTATGTTTTATATTTTTTTTAAATAGTAATGAGCAAAAGTACTTTCTCTTTCTGATTAATATCTTTTACTTTTAAATAATGAAACATGAGAATTGATAACTCATAGTTCATTATTTTAAAGCAAATTAGTGCCTTTGGTAATAGTACTATTTAAAAAAAAAACATAAAACATAATTGAGAGCAGTGTAAAGTATTTATTTATTTTTTTTAATATTCAGTCATTATATAGCAAATCTGTCAAAAAAATGAAATTTACCAAGGGATTTTAAATAATTTTACTTTTATTTTTACGCATCTTTACAGCATCTTTTGCCCACTTAACACATGCCACTTATCACCTGAGTTGTAGGCTTGTTTGGCTTCCTCATCAGACTTGAGGATAGGTACTTTTTCCTTTTGTTTTTAGTCTGTACTTGAAACTGGGGCATATATAGAATATCTACAAATATGTGTAAAAGAATGTTTTAAGGTAATTTTATAGTTATGCCACTATGGAATCCATTGGTTACAATGCTTAACTGCATAACGAGCATTGTCTTTCTCTAACTTGAGAATACATATTGATACACCTCTTGTGGTCTAGATCTGGTTTACCTCCCTGGAGCCCCATCTGTTAAAATTCTTATTTATTTTCCCTAGGGAAAGGGAGATAATGTATGATTTATTACCCTCCAACACTTCACAGAACTGAACTAATCTCTCAATTACCCATAATACAAATGGCACTCTGTATCTCCTGTGATAATAGTCGGTACTATTTGTCTCAGAAGGATATAATGAGGGACCAAGAGTTTTGCTGCTACTACTCTTGGGTAAATTTTCTTAAGTAGATTTAGGAAGTTGCTAGCCTTTCTTGTCAGTACCTGAATTATGGTATTGGTGATAATTCAGACTTACAGAGACATGAATATCAATTTTAAAATACTGAAAAATATGTTCTAAAATATGTGTGCAAACCACAGCAATATATTATATGAAAAAATAATACATGCACATCCATCCAACTGGCAACCACAGATTTTAATGTACTTTTTTTTAAAGGACTTTTCAAAGTGCTATTATGTATATTTTCTATTCTAATTCTATTGTTCCACCTTTGTTTATCAACAGAAATATTCATATAAAGAGAAACATCTCTTCTACTATTTGGTTAGCTAGTGTTATCTAGTGTTACAGCTTATATAGGAAAGGGAAGACACATACTTCATTTATTTAACAATTTTTTTAAAAAAATTCATATTCTCAGTATAAATACATTCTTACACCCATTACAATGTATATGAAAGTTGTTATAGTTGCTTTATTCACCATAGATGAGAATGGGGAACAAGTCAAATGTCAATTAATAAAATGGTTAAATGAATTGTGTTATATCTATCCAGTGGAATATTATGTAGTAATTCAAAAGAATTAATTAGCAATATTCACAACATCATGGAATAACCTCAAAGATACTATGTTAATTTAAGGACGTCAAATAAAAAAATACATGATGTATGATTTCATTTATGTAAGATTAAAAACAGATAAATTAATCTCTGATAATAAAAATTAGATTAATAGTTACCCTCAGGGAAAATACTGATGAGAGTAGCCTATGGAGTTTGCTGGAGTGTAGAAAGCTTTCTGTTTCTTCTTCTGAATATCTTTTCATCAAGCCATTCACTGATTTCCATGTTAAAAAGTATATAAAGTACAACAATTTTAAAAAGTTGTTCAGTTCACATAATGGTGACTAATAACATGAATACACACACATGCACACATTACTGTGAGCGCAATGAACTTATTATATGTATTTCAGTCTCAACGGTTATTATTCTGATTGATGTTCAAACTGCCTTTTGTGAGGGCCTATTCAGGTTGTTTCTTTGGCTTCTTTGTATTAATTAATTAATTTATTTTTTTTTAAGCTGTTGCATTCTATTTACACTTACTTAGTAGTTTTTGAAACCTTCCTTGCTGTTTGATATAATGTTCCAGGAACATCTTGAAAGTTTTCTAGGCCCAAACTGAAATGGATCATTTCCCGAATAGCACATCTTTTAAGTAAGAAGCAATAGTTTGCGATATCATTCTAATCTAGGAGTAATTATTTCTACTGGGTTGATCATTGTTTCAAACTTATTCAAATTACAAAAAGAGGAGTGTATTTTTAATACATAAATTGCAGCATTAATTCATACCAATATTTCGATTTTGAATGTAATACTAAGGATTTTTCTTTAACCTATTGTGTTTTATTTCCCTCTTGTCATAGGACAAGAATCCTATTTCTCTAGAATACCTTTGATGATACAATTAAAATGTTATATGGTTACTTAGTATTAATTTACTTTATCCTATATTACATACATAACCACTTTAAAATAACATTACTTTTAAAATATGATTACTGAAAATAGTTTACATTTTTAAAAATTTTATTTTATTAGTTTCAAGTATACAATACATTGGTTAGACATTTATATAGTTTATAAAACAATCCCCCTAATTGCTCTTTCTCTCCTCTGGCTCTCCATCTAGCCATTGCATTAATGCTAACTGGGTTCCCTATGCCATGCTCCTCATTTCTGTGACCGTCTATCAACTACTAATTTGTACTTTTTTAACTCTTCCCACTAGAGACGTATAGTTAAATTGTTGTTATTGAAATTCACAGATTTTCTGTGTGATTATGCTACAATTATATTATCTGTAACATATAAGCTGACTCTTTCATTTCATTTTCAATTTTAAAAACATATTTTAAATACTTTTGTTTCATAATTATGTAATAAATATTTACATGATTTCAAAGTGATATGTATAAAACAAGGTCTAAACAAAAGTTTCATTTTTACCATTGTCTACTTCTACCTATAACCTCCTTCTTCATGAAGGCAATAATTTTTATTTAATTTTGTGATTTGTACCTTCATTTTAAAACATGATCTTTTGCTTTGTAATCTGTCTCATTTGTGATCTTCCTCTTTTCTGCACATCCTTTCATGCTTAGGAAGATTTCTATTTTGGTTCTAATGTTTACCCTTATATTGATAATTTTATATATAATATTCTTAGTGTCCTATTTTTTTTCTCTGATTGAGTTTTGGTTTTGATTTTGACTGTCAATTTCCTCCTACAAGCAATAATGAAATTAGCAAGTATTTCTTATTTTCTCTTATCCTGCATCTGAAATAATATTCTTTTATTGTCAGGTAACAACCATAAGGTAACTGTCATTGTTTAGTTTATTCTACTTTTTATATTTTTCAGTTATCTTGATTACTGTTTTTTATTGAGGTGAAATTCACATAATATAAAGTTAACCCTTTTAAAGTATACAATTCAATAACAATGTACAATTTAGTACATTCACAATGTTGTACAATCACCGTCATTATCTAGCTCTGCAATGTTTTCGTCACCCCCAAAGAAAACTCATACCCATTAAGGAGTCTCTATTTTCTCCTCTCTCAAGGCAAAAACTAGTCTGCTTTCTTTTTCCATAGATTTATTTATTCTGAACATTTTATATGAATGGAATCATATACTGACCTTTGGTGTCTGGCTTCTTTCCTTAGCAGAATGTCATTGAAGTTTATTCACATTGTAGCATGTATCAGTACATTATTTCTTTTTAGTGCTGACTATTATTTCATTGTATAAGTATACCACATTTATTTATCCATATAACCAGTGGAAAACATTTGGGCTGTTTTTACTTTGGGGCTATAAATGGTAGTGTTCTCATTTGTTTAATAATTGCAATACATTTTTATTGACAGAGTATGTGCCATTACGAAAATCTCCTATTTTTAACCATTTTAAACTCTTTTTATTTAATGTTCACCATTAGATCTTATGCCAATCTAGTTCTAGTTGTTTGTGTTTTTTAAAACATTTTTGAAATAAATTATTCAGAGTTACCTGATTTGTTTCTTTCTGCATACTTATATACATAGTACTTGAAAGCAATTTGACTGAAAATAAAATTCATAAATTTCTTTGTCTTTCTTTTATATATTTTTCTTTTTTTGTTAAATTTTGCTTAAGAACATCTTAAATATTTATTTTGCACAGGGTCACAATCATTGAACAATTTTATTTTCCTTAAAATTGAATGTTACTTAATTTAAAACATTTTCCCAATATCCTTCAATGACATTGGTCCATTTCTTTCTAGCATCAATATAGCTCATTAAAAGTTTGATGCTAATTCTGTTTCTCTGTGAACAGTGTCCACTCTGTTGTTATTTTTAATAAAGATTTTGCAATTTTCTCAATAATTTCTGTCTCAAAATTGACTATTAAGCATCTGCATACTTTAAACTTATCTTTCTCTGAATTGGCCCCTTTAATTTTAGAATTTCTATTCATTTAAGTGATGTATTTAGCAAATGCATATTGGCTTCCCTGAATTGATTGACCCCATAATTCCAGATTTCTAAATTGCTATTGTGTTTTTATTTGACTTATTTTTTTCAGTCCATCTAGTTTTTCTTCCAAAGCTCACATTTAAAATTTACATAATTTCTGGAATTTTTAAAAATAAATATCACATTCTATTTCCCTTCTTAAAGTGTATAATTATAGTTTCTCAAAAATATTAGCTCAGCTTCTTTATGTTAAAATTGTAGTTTATAAATTTGTAGGCTTTCTTACTTGTTATTATACAACCTTTCAGGTATGAGAAATAGCACAAGAAATAGTGTCATATATCCACTTAATTGCTACTATACTAAATAAATGCTTAGAAGTAACTATCTAAAATGCTATTTCCTTTCCTAACTCCTGGACTTGGTATTTATAATTTCAAATGCATATATTTATACATTTTGTACTCCTAAGAAAACATTTTAAATTATAATAAATTTTCTAAAAACAAAAGTTTGACATAAAATTTTTAATTAAATTTATTGGGGTAACATTGTTTAATAAAATTATAAAGGTTTCAAAACAAAGAGTCAGCCAACTGAATGGTAGAAGATGATTGCAAACAATGCTTCTAGTAAGGGGCTATTATCCAAAATATATAAAGAATTCATACAACTCAACAACAAAAACAAACAATCTAATTAGAAAATGGTCAGAGGATCTGAACAGGCATAAATCTTTAATTGTAGGTAATCCATGGGTCCATGAGCAGATTATTCCTAAAACTCAAGTGGGCTGAGATATCTTTTTTTGTCTTTAGTCTAAAAGATTTATGTAGTAGCTTAGAAAGATAGAATATAGAAAAGTTAGTTTAAAAATATATAATTTTCCTAATTTGGTAAAAGCAAATAACCACAATGGCTCAAATCATTTTATTAAGTCTGTTCTCATTTTACCCATGACAAAAATAAATCTTGAAGATATTTGTCAACACTGAAGTATATGTTGTATGTGATGCATTAAATATGTTAGGGTTAATTCCATGTTTTCTAGTTCTATAATTTGACAAAAGCATATAATGTCATATATTCACCATCACAGTATACAGAGTAGTTTCACTGCCTTAAAAGTCCACTGTGCTCTACTCCACCTATTAATACCTCTACCTTTCACTCTAAACCCCTGGAAACCACTCATCTTTTCAATACTCCATAAAGTTTTGCCTATCCATAATGTTATACAGGTACAATCAAATAGTATGTAGCCTTTGTATACAGACTTCTTTCTTGTGGCACTATATATTTAAGTTTTCTCCTTTGTATGGATGTACCACAATTTCTTTATACATTTATCTATTGAAAATCATCTGGTTGCTTCCAAGTTTTGGCATATAAATATAAAGCTGTTACAAACATTAGTGTGCAGTATTTTATGTGGAAATAAATTTTCATTTATTTGGGCAAACACCTAGGAATGAGCTTGTTGGATCATATGGCGAGACTATGTTTAGTTTTGTTGGAAACTCCTAAACTGTCTTCCAGAGTTTTTGTACCATGTTACCTTCCCACAAGAAATAAATAAAGTTCTTGTTCCTCCACATTCTTGTCAGCATTTTGTGTTGTCAGTGTTCTGGATTTGTCTCATTTTAGTAGTTATGTATCTCATTGGTGTTTTGATTTGCAATTCCCTAATACATGCTCAACAGCTTTTCATATGCTTATTTGCCAGGTTTTTATCTTACTTTATTAAGTTATCTATTCACATTCTTTGCCCATTTTTTAAAATTTAGGTTGTTTAATTTTTATTGTCAAGTTTTAAGAGTACTTTGTACATTTTCAAATAGTCTTTTATCGGACATCTCTTTTATAAATATTATCTCCAAATATGGTTTGTCTTCTCATTTATGACAGTGTATTTTAGAGAGCAGAATTATAAAATATTGATGAAATCTAACTTATTCATTATTTCTTTCATAGATCAGGCCTTTGGTTTTGTATCTGAAAAGTTGTTGCCAAACCCAGGTTCATCTGGATTTTTTCCTATGTTATTTCTAGGAATTTCATAGTTTTGTGTTTTGGATTTAGATCTAAGATCTGTTTTGAGTTGATTTTTGTGAAGGGTATAGGTCTCTGTCTAAAATTCTTTTTGCATATATATGTCTATTGTTCCAGCACGATTGATTGAAAATACAATGTTTTATTCCTTGTATTGCTTTTGTTCCTTTGTAAAAGATAAGTCGACTATATTTTCTGTGTTTGGACTATGATATACTAGATGTAGTGTGGTTTTTGTTTGTTTGCATTTATCTCGCCTGGTGTTCTCTGAATTCCTGGATCTGTGGTTTGGTGTCTACATTAATTTTGGGAAAATGCTCAGTCATTATCACTTGAGATGTTTCTCTGATCCTTTCTTTTTTATTCTTCTTATAGTTTTATCTTTATCTATATATTATACCTTTGTAGTAATCTCATAGTTCTTAGTCTGACAATTTTTCAGTCTTTATTTTCTTTCTACTTTTTTTAATTTTGAAAGTTTCTATTGACATATTCTCAAATCCAAGGATTTTTTTTCTCTAAACTGTGTTCAATCTACTAAAGAGTTTATCAAAGGCATTCTTCATTTTTGTTATAGTGTTTTTTTTTTTATTTAATCTATAACATTGTTACTTTATTCTTTTTTGAATTTCTATCCCTCTTCTTACCTTACTCACATACACTTGCTTTTCATCACTTTTTTTATTGGAGCCCTTAGTATATTAATCATAATTGTAAATCTGATTTGTCTTCTCAATTATGACAGTGTCTTTTACAGAGCAGAAATTTAAACCACCCCATGGATTCTGTCAAGACTTTTTTAATCATAGTTCCTTTAAATTTCTGGTATGGGAATTCCAACATTTCTACCAAATCTGATTCTGATGCTTTCTCTGCCTGTTCAAACTATTTTTTTTT
>NW_011888982.1:1865815-1955101 GCF_000151845.1 Pteropus vampyrus
TATTTAAGTTTTCTCCTTTGTATGGATGTACCACAATTTCTTTATACATTTATCTATTGAAAATCATCTGGTTGCTTCCAAGTTTTGGCATATAAATATAAAGCTGTTACAAACATTAGTGTGCAGTATTTTATGTGGAAATAAATTTTCATTTATTTGGGCAAACACCTAGGAATGAGCTTGTTGGATCATATGGCGAGACTATGTTTAGTTTTGTTGGAAACTCCTAAACTGTCTTCCAGAGTTTTTGTACCATGTTACCTTCCCACAAGAAATAAATAAAGTTCTTGTTCCTCCACATTCTTGTCAGCATTTTGTGTTGTCAGTGTTCTGGATTTGTCTCATTTTAGTAGTTATGTATCTCATTGGTGTTTTGATTTGCAATTCCCTAATACATGCTCAACAGCTTTTCATATGCTTATTTGCCAGGTTTTTATCTTACTTTATTAAGTTATCTATTCACATTCTTTGCCCATTTTTTAAAATTTAGGTTGTTTAATTTTTATTGTCAAGTTTTAAGAGTACTTTGTACATTTTCAAATAGTCTTTTATCGGACATCTCTTTTATAAATATTATCTCCAAATATGGTTTGTCTTCTCATTTATGACAGTGTATTTTAGAGAGCAGAATTATAAAATATTGATGAAATCTAACTTATTCATTATTTCTTTCATAGATCAGGCCTTTGGTTTTGTATCTGAAAAGTTGTTGCCAAACCCAGGTTCATCTGGATTTTTTCCTATGTTATTTCTAGGAATTTCATAGTTTTGTGTTTTGGATTTAGATCTAAGATCTGTTTTGAGTTGATTTTTGTGAAGGGTATAGGTCTCTGTCTAAAATTCTTTTTGCATATATATGTCTATTGTTCCAGCACGATTGATTGAAAATACAATGTTTTATTCCTTGTATTGCTTTTGTTCCTTTGTAAAAGATAAGTCGACTATATTTTCTGTGTTTGGACTATGATATACTAGATGTAGTGTGGTTTTTGTTTGTTTGCATTTATCTCGCCTGGTGTTCTCTGAATTCCTGGATCTGTGGTTTGGTGTCTACATTAATTTTGGGAAAATGCTCAGTCATTATCACTTGAGATGTTTCTCTGATCCTTTCTTTTTTATTCTTCTTATAGTTTTATCTTTATCTATATATTATACCTTTGTAGTAATCTCATAGTTCTTAGTCTGACAATTTTTCAGTCTTTATTTTCTTTCTACTTTTTTTAATTTTGAAAGTTTCTATTGACATATTCTCAAATCCAAGGATTTTTTTTCTCTAAACTGTGTTCAATCTACTAAAGAGTTTATCAAAGGCATTCTTCATTTTTGTTATAGTGTTTTTTTTTATTTAATCTATAACATTGTTACTTTATTCTTTTTTGAATTTCTATCCCTCTTCTTACCTTACTCACATACACTTGCTTTTCATCACTTTTTTTATTGGAGCCCTTAGTATATTAATCATAATTGTAAATCTGATTTGTCTTCTCAATTATGACAGTGTCTTTTACAGAGCAGAAATTTAAACCACCCCATGGATTCTGTCAAGACTTTTTTAATCATAGTTCCTTTAAATTTCTGGTATGGGAATTCCAACATTTCTACCAAATCTGATTCTGATGCTTTCTCTGCCTGTTCAAACTATTTTTTTTTCTTTTTAGAATGTCTTATTATTTTTTGTTGAAAGCCTAACATGATGTATTGGATGAAAGAAACTGATAAATAAGCCTTTAGTAATGTGATGGAAAGGTTTGGGGAGAGTTGAATCATTCTACAGCTCTAAGATTAGGTCCCTAATTTTAGTGAGCCTATTCCCCTGGACTGTTAACTTCACCACTCAGATGGGGCAGGATGGTTAGAGGAGTTTGGAGTTGGGTGTTTTCCTTCTTTTTTCTGGGAATGCTGGAGATAGGGATTTCTCTTCTCTATGTAAAAGTCTATTACAGGCTAGAGTTAGATATTATTCTTTACACAGGTTGGAGTCTTTGAATGTATACCAATATGCTAGGTTCTGATAAAATAGTTTATTTTCAGAGTAGTTCTTGTTAAGAACAAAATGCCTTGATATGTTTCAAAAGAGTCACTTTCTCCTTTCTCCTGTCTGAAGCATGAGACTTTTCTCCAATTTTCACTGTGAGAAACTGGTAGAGATAACATTCACAGAAGTGTGAGTCGTCTCCTTCAGATTCCTTCATCCTGGAGTTTTTTTACTCTCAGATTTGTCCACAGTGAGTCTCCAGTAGTTTGTTAACTACAGTTCAGGTTTTTCTACCTGGTATTGGTTCCCACAGAAGTTTCTACTCCTGGGTAAAATGTTTCTCTTCCAATAAGTTGTAACACTATCTGCTCATCTAATCTTAAGGTCAGTGATTTACTCTATTAATCCATCAATTATCTGGGGGAATCTAAGAATAGTTGATATCTTCAGTTTGTTCAACCAGTAATAAGTCACTCCAATTTCTTTAGATTAGTATTAACATGGTATATCATGTATATAGTATAACATGGTATATCATTCTGTGCTATTATTTTTAAAGTCATTTTCTTGTAGACAGCATATAGTTGTGACATTTTTCATACACTCTAACAGTCTTTGTCTTTTTATTATTTTATTTAGACTATTCATATTTAAGTGATCATTAATGTAATTACAATAATATCTGCCTTATTTGTAAATGCTATCTATTGCTCTTCTTCTTTAAAATATGCCTTCAACTCTAATAAATTTCCCCAAATCAAAGTTTGCTCCTTTTATGCCAGGCCATTTGAGACACTCAGTGCTAAATAATGACAATGTCACCAGGAAAGAGCTCAGTTTCAGAATATAATAGTTGGAGCAGTTGTTTTCTTCTGAAGCACAACTGCTTTGGTTTTAGAACCAATATAATCATTTGAACAGGTCCATTTCTTCTGTGTACTCAGGTTGGAAATGTGTATCTATGTGTAGCCTAATACAAGTAAGTAAAATCAACCAATAGCAGTATGTGTGGCTTCAGATATATAAGAATATTGTCCTTAAAATAAACTAAAGTTTTGGTAACAAACCACTTACAGAAATGAACAATGATGAGAATTTAAAAAAAAAGAAGAAAAGAAGAAAAAGGAAAGACAAAAAAAAATATTTGAAAAGTCACTGCTAATTTTGTAAAAACAATATTGTAATGCTTTCAGGAAGTCTTCCAACTATTTTCCTATCATATAATTTATAGAATGGCTGAAATTACTTCTCTCTGAGTTTGTGCTTAATTATTTCATTTAGCTAACTATGATATATTTTAAATGACAGTTAATGTTATATACTTCTAGGCATATATTAAGTCATGAAAAAGAGGTTAAAGGACAAGCTCTAGAGCCAGATTATTGGCCTCAGGTCCGGTCCCACTACTTCACAGCTGTGAGACTTTGGACATAATAAATTAACCTCTCTGTGCCCGCACTTTACAATCTACAAATTGGGAATAATAAAAGTGCCTACCTTAGAAGGTTGTTATAGAGTTTAAATAAATTAATATTTTAAATTTATATAATACCTAACACATATTTTACATGATTTTATTGTTTGTTTTATATTTTCTGCCATTTAAAAATTTATATGTATTTTATATTTTCTCCAAACTTTTGTATAAATATCTCGTTTATTATGCAGAATTTTATAGTCTCAATTCCTCGCTGAATAACTTTTATAATCATGTAGTACTTCAGCTTATTATTTTATTTTAAAACCGGGTTTGCTATTTTTTGTGATGAACACGCATTACTATTTGCCATTACTGTTGGAAACAATATTATCTCATTACACACTGGGATTTATTCAGATGTTTTCCCTCAATATGTTGTTCTACTTCCCTCAATATGTTGCACTATCCCCAGTGAGTCTATGTATTTATGTTCTGTCTTCATTTATCCACTTGGAGAAATGTCACTCATTTATCAATGCCATTCATTTTTTAGCATTGATGGAGGCTATGTGAAGGTCTCCTAGATTATCTGAGCCTGTTAGTAATTTTCTTTCTTGTCTTTGCATAGTAGTTTGCTTGCATATTACATATTAGAAGAATCATAGTTATAGTCTGCTTCCTCAGAATGTAGTTTTCTCAGGACAGAGATTATATCTGTACACAGTTGGCCTCAACAGAGTTACATGTATAGTAAACTACATTATGTGAAATGAAGAACTGATATAAATAAATATCAGATAAATTTATTGAACTCATGTGTCTTAATAATATCATTTTGTGTTTGTATTGATCTTATTATCAGGGATACATATTCTACAGTGAGGAAGCTAAGGCACAGAGCAGTTAAATAACTGCACAGTCATGATCCAAGGTATGGTTGAGATGCACTTTAAACCCCAAAATATTGAGTTTGTACTATTCATTACTGTATGTCTCTTAATATCAACATTATTGAAGAAACTAACTATGTTCACTTTTTGTATTTATTATGTTCCAGACATTATAAATGTTGCTTTGGGAATATTAACTCTTCTTTTAATTTCACAACTTCCCTGTGGAACAGGTATTACAAGAACTTTGAGAATTCAACTTTTGGTTTTTGTTCAGATATGTAAAGAGTTTAGGTGTTATTACACCCTTTTAACAATAAGAAAAAAAATTAGTAAACTGTAGGTCAATAGTGCTTCATATATTCAGTAGAAAATTGTGGTCACAGAGCACTGCCAGCCTCCAAACTGTAGACAAGTGAATAACAGCTTATTAACAACATAAAACACCATTGGAGCCAGCAAATGGTAGGAAAATTTATTGTAATTGACAAAGTACTGAAAGTTCAGTGTGGATTAGCTTGAAAGTAAAATACCCCTAGAGGCCCAGTCTTAAGAGGGCCACAGAAGATTCATGAATTTTATCTGCAGGAACACCACCAGGTTCTCACAGTAATGATCAAAGAAAACTACAGTCAGGGGAAAAGTAAATATTTCAAAATACACCAAGAGCATTATTTCCTAATTAATAGAAATCTCTCAAGAGAGAGAGAAAAAAAAAAAAAAAACTACTTTATGAGAGCCTAATCAATGTAGGGAAAGGTAAATACACATCTCTAGAACCCACAAGCTTTTCTATGTCACCTGAAGGCAAGGAGAGAAAAAGTGCTGAGGTACTTTTGAATGTCCAGCTAAGAGGCACAGACTAACTGAGAGACTGAGACTTAATCAGAGAATTATGGAATGTTTACCCTTCTCCTATATGGATCACCATATCAACAAGGCTCCAAGAAAATAACAGTGGATTCCATCTGAGAGATTGTCAATGAATAGACTCTACTTAAGAAGGAATCTATAGAAAACCCCCAAAATAACATGGGAGACAAAAAGAAAGAAAGTAGAGAAAATTGAAAACTTGGACATCTATCTATAACTATGGCAAACAATAAATACTAGATAAACATAAAAATTCGCACTAAAGTTTATTTTTACTTATTTACCACATCCAGCTTTGAACTAAAAATGATAAGGCATACTAAAAGGCAAACAAAAAACACAGTATAAATAAACAGAGCAAGCAAAATAACCAGAATCAGATATGCAAAGATTCTGGAATTAACAGGATATTAATTTAAAATATCTATTAAATTTGCTAAGAGATGTACTGGGGGCTGGAAAGTGGACAACATGTAACATCAGATAGTTACTATACACAGAAAGATGGAAATTATAATTAAGAATCAAATTCTTAAATTCAGATTTAAGATTAATAATTAAGAATTTAATTAAATTAAGAATTGGGCAACATACTCAATTCAAAAATATGGAACAACAAAAGTTGATGGGCTTATCAGTGACTGGACAGAGCAAAGAAAGAACCAGTAATCTTTAAATATGTCAGTAGAAATTATCAAAATTAAAAATCAAAGAGAAAAAAGACTGTAAAACAATAAAACAGAATAATCCTGAACTGTGGGAAACATTTTTTAAAAATGTAAATACAGGTAATGAGAACACCAGAAAAAAAAAAAAAAAACAAAGAAGAGAACAGCAGAAATATTAAAGAAATAATTCTGAGATTTTCAAAATTAATGACAGACTAAAACCACAGAGCCAGAAAATTCAGAGAACATCAAACAGAATATATACTAAAAAAACCACCTAAACCCATCACATACAAACTGCATAAAACCAAAGACAAAGAAAATCTTGAAAGAAACAAAACAAAACAAAACAAAACACCAATTTACCTATAGAGGAACAAGAATAAGAATTACATCAGATTTCTCTTCAGAAAACATTTAAACAAGAAGACAGTGAAGTAAAATATTTAAATGTTGAGAATAATGAGAAACACCAAACTAGAGTTCTGTATCCAGTGAAATGTTCCTTCAAAAGTGAAGAAATATTGAAGAATTTCTCAAAAACAAAAACTGAGAGACTCCATTGCCAGTAAACCTGTCACGCAAGATATATTAAAAAAAAAGTTTTTCAGAGAGAAGAATTATATAGATCAGAAACTTGTACTATATAAAGAAAGAATGCTAAAGAAGGAATAAATGTAGGTGAGATAAAAATCATTTATTTTTCTAATACTTAATTGATCTAATAATTCTGTATTCAAAATATTAATGGGAATGATATATTTGGTGACTCTAGCTTATGGATTAGTGAAATGAATAATATTATAAGGGATGGGATGGAGGAATTGTGAAAAATTGTGTAATAAATTGTGATAATTTATCTGCATTACCCATGAAAATGTATAGTATATTTGAAAGTAGACATAGATTAGTTGTAAATGTATATTGTAATCATTGGAACGACCACTGGAATAATTGAAAATAACTAAATAAAATTGATATGCTGAGAGACAAGAGGGAGCGAAATCACATAAAATGTTCGATTAGAACGAAAGAAAGCATAAAAACAGAGAAAGTACAAAAAGGAAAAAAAGAAAAAAAGATAACAATTATCAGTTACAAATATGATAGATATGAATTCTATTATATTAGCAATGGCTTACATGTGAATGAACAAAATATACCAATTAAAATGCAGTGTCAAATTGAGTACAAATCAATAAGACCCAAGGTATTTTGATAATTTCTTACAAAACAAATCATACTTTTACCATATGATCCATCAATAATATTCCTAATATGTACCCAAATTACTCGAAAACTTACTTTGTCATTGAAATTTTTCCTGACTTGTTGTTTAATCAATAGAAATTTCTAATGCTTTTGTATCAGTCAGTAGAGTTTGATATCAGTTAAATTTAATCAAGCTTAACATTCCAGTGAGTGAAAATCTTTCAAACCTACAATAGAAAGTGGGAGATCAATAAGGATATCATCAGCATTGATTAAATAGATTACATAACCAACTACGAAATGGAAAACCTTTATGTCATTACCATGATTTCTATGTCAAAGTCCATACCTGAGTTTATAAAGCCAGGTATTAAGGCTAGAATAGTAAAATGAGATATTTATATTAGAACAATCCAAGTATCATAAATAGTAGAACAGTTGAAAGCAATTAACAATTGATTTACTTTAACTATGAAAACAACACTTTAAAAGATTGAAAGTATAAACAAAAAAATAAAGCCAAGTAACTTATTTTTAATAAAATTACAAATACTATGTTGGAGTTTTACATGAAGAAATGTAAATAGCAAATGGCAAACTTGATCAGATTTAGTAAATTATTTTACTGTATTTTATCTGTAGTTGCATAAAAATTAATCATTGGTTAAATTATGTTAATAATTCTTATGTGATTACCAAAACCATTTAACATAGTGAGATTATCAGATAATTAAAAGTAAAAATTAATGATCCTATTAATTTTTGAAATAGTTATGAATCAGTATACATAAAATACACATTTTTTTTTTATCAGATTATGTTCTATGCTTAATAGAGTTGAAACCCTGGGCCTTAACACATTACAATATGATGAATGTGGATGCTTCTCAGGCTAGCAAATTCAAGAAAAAAACATCAATCAACATAAAAAATAGAGCAGGGTGGCTGGTTTTAGCCTCCAGAGGAGATAACTCAGCCCTGCAGCTGGTTTCTCTTCTTTCTGACAGAATACTATAGTCTCCAATGACAGTCTTCCAAAACACAAAATGTAAATTACATTTTCAAAGACATTTCACTTTCTGTCTGAGAAAGCTTATTTAGTTTGGGGTTTATTGTTTTACTATTAGTCTATTGGTTAACTGTGTTATACTCAGAATTTATTGTGATTTTTTTCCTCTGAATTTTGAAATATAATCCATTTTGGAAAAAAAAAAACCCTCAGTATTCCAATTAATATGTCTTTATTTAAAAAAAATTACACATAGATTAGTGGCATAAAACAATACAAAAATATTTATTTTGCTTGAAGGGCTTTAATTTGAGCAGGGATCAATAAGGATAGGTGGTTTCTGCTCCAGGCTGTTAGCTAAGGCAAGTCAAAGTCTGGCCCCTGTTCTCATTTGAAGACTCACTCTCTTGTTAATCTGATACAACAAACTGGGATCTCTCTATGTGGCCTGATCATCCTCACAGCATGGTGACAGGGTTCCAAAGGCACGTGCCCTGAGAGATAAACAAGAAAAGACAGAGGGAAATAGAGAAAATCAAGATGAAGCCACAATGTTTGTTCTGATATAACTGTGGAAAGCATGCAGTGTCACTTTTGTCTCATTCTATTTGCTTAAGATGTCCCCACAATCTCACCCAGTTTTAAGGGGAGTAAAAAATGATTCTATCTCTTGATGGCAGGGTAGTGACAGAGTTCTAGAAGAATACGTGAAAACAGATATATTGCTATGGGCATTTTTGAATAATATAATCTCTCATACTCTGCCCTTTGGCCACCACAATTCACAGCATCTTTCTCATATGCAGAGCACACTCAACCTCTCTCAAAAACTCCAAAGTTTTATCTCATTATTGCTCCAGGTCAAGATTTAATCATCCAGCTCAGCTCTAGGTGTATATTAGGCTTCTTGTGTTTGATTACTTAAGTACAGCCTTTTTGGTTCTGAAAGATATTATTTTGGGCTGAATTGTGTCTGCTTCAAATTTATATGTCAAAGCCCTAACTCCCAATACCTCACACTATGACTGTATTTGAAGATAAGCTTTGAAGAGGTGATTATATTAAAATGAGTCTGTTAGTGTAGGCCCTTATCCAGTCTGACTGGTGTCCTTATAAGAAAATCAAATTTGGACACACAGAGAGGAGACTATGTGAGCTCACAAGAAGGCAGACACCTGCAAACCAAGGAACCAGGCCTCAGGAAAAGTCAAATGTACTGATCTCAGACTTCCAGCTTCCAGAAGTATGAGAAAACAAATTTATGTTGTTTAATCACCCTGTCTGTGAAATTTAGTAGCCCTAGCAAACTAATACATGTTTGTACCAAAGAGACAAGTTATCTTCTCCTTGTCCACAGCCATTATACAATGGTGAGGCAAAAATAGAAGAGACACAATAGACCCTTCTGTTCAAAAAGAGAAAACACTGGAGACCCATAACTGTTACTGGCCAATAATAATTCTAAAAGCCAGTGGGGCACATGTTGTCAGTTTGTTGATTCGAGCTCAGTTACGGTGCCTAGGTATAAATCATTTAGCTCTTGACTCTGCTCTCTGGTATCTAGTATTCTGGCTCTGGCTTCTTTGATCTTGATTTCTGCTTCTGACCTCTTGGTTCTACCTTTGAGATCACAATTCTGCTTTCTGAAATCTTGGATTTACCCTCAGGGATCTTGGATTTTTACTCTGAATTGTACTTGATTTATAAGGAATTGAATGTATTATGAATGTATTATATAAGCTTGAAATTGATTTCTAGGAGATACTCATTTCTTCTTTAAGTTTATTTTCTAATTGATTTATCAAGTTCAGACAAAAGTCAAAGTATGCAATGACTATTGACTTTTATCAACTTTTCTTCATAGTCAAAAATTTTGTGTTTTAGTATTTCATTATTATGCTCCGATATACTTTTATCTGTATAAAATGTCTTTACATAAAATAATGCTTTATCAAGTACGCTTTTTTGGCTGATATTTTTAACCCCTTTTTCATTTTATCTGCATTTACCTGGTGTCCTTTTCCATTCAATTAATTTTATTCATCTTTGTTTTAGTTTAATAGTATTATTTTACCGAATTTAATTGTGTTTAATTACATTAACTTAGTTTAGTTAACTTACTGATAGCCTGTAAATATTTAGTCTTCTATTGTGTTATAATTTATTATTATATTATTTAACATGATGAGGGGCCATGGTGGAACAGAATGGTATTCTAAGTTATTGCCAAAATATCTTTGATGTATTAAAAAGATATCTATGATATATTAACCACCAATAGTCATTTTCTTCTAATCAATTTCTATAAATGTCATTAGATCTACTTGTGCTGTATTGAGATTTCCTTAAACTTTAACATAGGATTCATTTATTGCTTCATTTATTCTGAGCACCTATTACATACATGGCATGTAATATGTACAAAATTGAAAAAAAATAATAAATCACGAGATTCTTGAAAGTAAAGACCACACATTGCTCATCATTGTATCTCCCGAATTTTTCTCGTGCTTGGTTAAAAAATATTCATTCTTCGTTTATTCATTGTATGAAGTTATGGACCTTTCAAAGAGCTTTCAGTTCAATCACATGAATGTGACACACAAACATAAATATTCATATATACAGGTATACTCTAAATAAGACTGTGGAGAAATAAAAATTTCTGGATTTCTCAGTGTGTCTGTAAAAAGCCTTAGCCTCATGAGCCACAGATATATATATATGATATAAAGTTAGAGAATATTTACTTTCACTTCCTCAAGAAGTAGTCTCACATATCATAAAGATTAGATCTGTAGCTAGTTATTTCTCTAATGATGCAGTTAATTGCTGCAATGAAAAAGAAAAATAAAACTTCTCTCATCTCCCCAAAAGTTAACTGGATATATCCTGGAATGGGCACCTAGGTGAGCTCCCAAGGTAGCAGGGACACTGGAGCTTTAGTTTTCTAGAAATTTACATATTAAGGAGAAACGAGGCCATGAAACTAGGAGACATCGTCAGGATTTAAAAGCCAAAAACAGAATATAAACACATCTTCCTGGTCTTTGGAAGCTGTATCTGCATTCCAATATGTTAGGGTAAGAACTCAGAATCCACAATGGAGCAAAGGGGTTTTATTTTTTTCTCTCTCTCCTTTTGGGAAGATGGAAGGACTGTCTCGCTCTTGTATATAATGGAGAAAGTACATTGTTCTCCATCCCTTACATATAAGTGTTTGGCTACTCATATAAGGAATTTGGCCTTGCTTTCATTATGTTGCTCCAAGGGTGAGGTCTGACGCAAGGAAGATCAATGCACTTAATGTTTACTGTATGATATTTAATCAGAAATCTGCCTCTGATCCAGAATACTTTGTGTTCATTCAGGATAAAACTAATAAAAATGAATACTACATACCCCACAAGTAGATAACCTATAATAAATATGACAGTGAAATATAAATAACACCCTATAGATTTAAGATAAGCAGTTCTTATATTGATACACTGAATGTAAAGGCCAAAGACAATCATTTCATAATTCCATTATCATCCCTATGCTGTGGGTATCTGACATAGATTAAGTTTTGTTTTTTAATAATACTGCTGGGCTAAGGCTTTATAGAAAACTATTTCAGTATACCACTTATACATACATTATCACCTCTGTGGATTTAATCCTAATTTAATTCTTATAGTATGCATTGCTTAATATGAATATAATTCTCGTTTTATGTATGACATCAAAGGAGACATTGCAGACTTTACAATAATACAGGAGAGTCCCTGACATTAAGAGGTTTACTGTCAATTAAGTCCAAGAACTAAGTGCTTAGTGTAACAAGACAAATATGTTAGTACAATATGCATAAATTGTTATTAGATTACATAGATGAAAAAATCACTTGTATTATCACTTGTATTTTTCTAATTTTTCTAAAATTAGAAAAAGTTTTGTGTATTCAATATACAGCAAATCTTTTTTGAATGGCCATTATGCTTTTGGAATTGTGCTGTGTTGAGTGCTGGTGATTAAGACAAGGTTCTTGCTTCAAATATACCACAGTTTGGCAAGACAAATTTGTAAGAAAAGTATTTTTTTTATCCTCAAAATTTTTTATCCTCAAAAAATATTTTTTTACCCAATATATTTATTTTATCCTCAAAATTCATTGAAGAAATAAAACCTTTTTTGCAGCTTCCTAATTTGAATTTTGCTAAATGCATCTCTGTGCTATTGTTATACATTATCTTCCTATGTCCTCCTGTAAATTAGTACTTAGATATAGAAATTTGATAAGATTTGGGTTTAGAGTGTTTCTGTTTGTTCTAGGTAACTGTATATAATTCTGTTAGAAAGTGCTCAGTATTCCTTTTTCTTTTGTGCATGTGTTATTGGCTGGCATCGCTGATTATTAACTAGGTCTATTACTCACTTGGGTTGCAAATACTGATATTTTAGTTTTGTGATTGTTTTTGTATATTAGCTGTTATTAGTGTCTGACCTTCCTGGTTTGCCCAGAATAAGGGTTTTTCATTCTTGAGATATGTGACTTTCATTGAAAAACTGTGAAAGTCCAGGTAGACCTGGACAAGTTGGTTTCCTAAATGGATAACTTCCACACACAGAGTTTCCCTTCACCCACCATTTAGCTACTCAAATATAGAGTTTATATAGAAAACAACAACAACAACAACAACAACAACAAAACACAAAAAGGCACTCTATTTTTGACAAAAAGGATGAATGTTACTCTTGGAACTTTCTAGAAAATTTACCTTTAACGACAATATTTTATTTTTTCAATTGAAAAAAAAGCCTTCCTTTCCTTTTTTTTCTTATAGCATTGGATTTTATCATATATAATTTAATAATGGTGTTTAATCTAGAAATAAATAGGTCTATAACAGAAATAGTACAGTAAAACATAGACACTGGCATAAAAAACTAAAGGTGAAATAGTGAACACAAATTTAAAAAAATCATAGTGTTGAAAAACAAATTACTACTTAATTTAAGGAGATATGAAAGGTGGAGAAAAGCTGTTAGTGTTATATGTCTCAGAACATACTTGGCCTAAGAAAATGAAATTAATTCTAGAGTGATTTGCTGATTGCGAAGATTTCTTTAAAAATGGTGGTAAAGTTTTATTTTTTTCTGAAATAAGGAGGCAGTTCTTGATGATCTTTGGTGATTGAGAAATACCAATTCACTCATTCTAAAATGTCAAAATAATATTGGCTTTGAAGAATGAAAAATAAATATTTACTGCCTCCAAGTTTCAAGTGTTGAGTTCTTGGGGGAAAGGAAAAAGCAGAAAAACATATCCTGCCATTGAGGAAATTTTAATCCTTCTAATTTGGTTGAATATTAAAAAAGATGATACATTAGACATTTAAAAACGAAATAAATATTTTATAGTAAAATTTTGAATATATGATAAAGTCTATGAATCTGCAGGATTTTCTGTTTTTATATGATGGGTCAACCATGTTTTTACCTCACTAAACATTACTTTAGTGACAGCACCCAAAACATAAACTTGTATCTTATGCTGTTGTTTGCAGTAATTATAATCATTATAATTGTGTTTCTTTACTCTCCAAAAGACTAATGACTAAGTTCTCAAAATATGAAATTCCAACTTCTTACTAAACAATAGCTAAATTTATGATACTTATAATTCCCTAAAGCTTATTTTTCTCATGGTATACTCCTACTTAATAAGGGTTACTCTTTTTGCTTTTTGAAACTATTTTAAGAAAATGTTTTCCCCAAAGATATTACTTATCCTGTTGAAAAATTCCCCCTTGAAGATAATTTTATTAATTTACATCATTGTGCATGCTACATTGTGTTTTATTGGTAACAAAAAAAAGGAGACATTGGAAAACTTTCTAAACCTTTCTGTGGAGATTGCTGTTATTGGATTTTGTTTTGTTTTGTTTTTTCCAGTTTTATTGAAATATAATAGACAAATAGTTGTTTATATTTACATTGTACCATTCAGTAAGGTTTTTTTTTAATTGTCATTGGCATACAATAATATATTAGTTTCAGTTGCACAGCATAGTGATTACAGATCTATATTACTCATAATGTGAGTAATAACATGATCCGCCCACTGAATCTAGCACCCATCTTTCCCTTCATACATTTATTATAAAATTATTATTTTCTTTATGCTACATTTTGTATCTCCATGTGTATTTTGTAACTATCTATTTTAAAACAAGAAAGACAAATATAGCCATGACAAATTTTCTTTATTGTTATTTTTTCCCTTTTCTTACTGTTTAATATAGTTGACTTTCGCTTACTTATCTTGATACATGAAGTTGTATCGAGCTCAGAGAATTTTGATCTAGAACAGACTTAGGAATCTTATTTAAAAGCACCTAATCTTAGATATTGATTGCATAAATAAAACCAAACGAAGTAGACTTACTTAAATTAACTGCTAAGGGTAAATGCAATTATATAACTAGATTAAGATTAGAAAATCATTTTTATAACAGAGTTGTACTAATATGTCCCTGTTTTAACTGCCTCCTGAGGAAGGGAACTTTTCCTGTTTTCTTTCTACTGCAGAGAACTCCTGTGGAGAAGAGAGTAGTCCTGGTGATTTATTTTTATTCTTTCCCTTCTGGTGTAAACTGCTATTACACAAATTAAGACAGTTATTACACAGATTTTCAAAAGCAATTGAAATTCTCTCGCCTATTCTTACAATATTTAGACCTCTCAGAATACATGCATAAAAAGTACACTTTTAGTAATTATCCTACTCACTGAAAGTAGCACTGCAATTGGGTGGGAACACTTCAGTCTTTTTATTATTCCAAGCAAGTAGAATTTATTTATATCATAAAAAATAAGAATGTTACCTTGATAAGTAACTCAAATTAAATACTTCTCTTTATTGAGATATGATGAGCTAGTTTGGGCTTTTTTGTATGATCACAGTCAAATGCAAAATGAGCATTTATTTTAAGTGCATTTACCAGTGATGGTTTGCGTGTATGCTTGCCCGTGCGCGCGCGCGCGCACACACACACACACACACACACACACACACACACACACACACACACACGATATATTCTTCCACTTTGTTGACTACAAATACACTGAGGCCAAAAACTATTTTTTCTCTTTCACACAAGGTAAAGTTTAGCCACAAAAGCTACATTCAGTATGATAATAGAAGTGGTGCTTTCAATAGAAATGTGAGTGGGTGAAGAGTTGATAAATGAAGATTGGAAACCATACAGCAAGGCAAGGGTAAAAGACTTATTCTTCAGTCACAACTAACATGCTTCTAGTGATTAGTATTTTAATTGGTCCCCAAGCAAAACAGGTGCTGTAGAAGGACTAATTAATAGTGTGTACCTGGTTCTTAGAGTGTGGAGGACACATGAGCCCTCAGCAGGGAGTGTGCCTATCTTGGAAAGGCAGACCTGTAAATTGAATGTGTAATGGATAATAGCCAAAGCAGTACTGTCCCTTTTAGAGAATTTGTCCCTTCTCGTCCTCACCTAGAAAGCTCAGTCTTCCTATTCTCTACATATTCCTGCTAATGGAAACCACAGTTGTCCTTTATTAACCTTTGCTAAAGGTAGGCTTGACTTTTTCCCTCCTAAAAGGCTTAAAAGTTACAAACAGTTCTTTATGTCTAGAGCAAACAGCCGCAGATTTACTTTTTATTAAAAAAGCACTATTGACTCTCTGCAAACTAAAAGATGACCAAATGTCCTTTAAATTAGATTTGATAAAAAGTTTTGCAACATCAACACACCTTATCTGGAATACTCTGTGTAATATTAATAACAATTTATTTTCTTATTTTTTCATAATACTAGGTTTAGGCTCTTATGGTTCAGGATTATGTTTTCTATATGTTGTATCATTACTGAAGTGGTGAAAAAAATAGCTGCAATTAGATATTGTTTCACCTTGTCCTGGTTACTTCCAGGCAAATCTTGCAACCTGAGGGTTGGCATTACCATGTCTTTTGCTCTATTCGTTTTCTATTGTGTAACAGATTACCACAAATTTAGTGGTTTAAAACAGCATGCATTAATACTTCAAAGTTTCTATGTGTGAGGAATCTAAGCATGGCTTAATTGGGTACCTAGTTCAGGGACTTCCAAGGTTACAATCAAGACATCATCCAGGATATGTCCTTTCTGGAATGTGGGGTGTTTCCTCTTCCTAGCTCATATGGCTGTTGCCAGAATTGAGTTCCTTGCAGTCATAGCACTGAGATCCCCATTTTCTTTCCGACTAGAAGTAATACAATTGAAGATGAAATGAACACACAAAATTGCATGCCCAGTTGTGTAAAATTGGATTACAACTTTGATGCTATGAAGTTTCTTGAAAGTGGCAGGATATGGGGAGATGTACTTAAATATGACATTCATGTGCCTTTTAACAAAAGAAAGCTTGCCATTCTTGAGAACTATATATTGTCTCCAACAAGGAGACTTGAGTTCTGGAAATTATGGAAGAAAAATGCAAATGCAGTTTACTTTTAATACCTACACTATTTCCCTGAAATCACATGCTGCCTTACAGAGAATTTAGTTCAAATATTTTATTATACAAATGATGAAACAGAAAAATATAAGCCAAACAGCTATTTAGTAAAAATTTGAGAATTGAAGTATCTAGACGTTTTCATATTTACTTATTAATTTTCTTATTAGACTGCCAATTATAACCAAATAATATATTTCTAATTCATGATGTATCATGATTAGATGTTATCTACTGAAAGAAGAAAATCCAGCTAATTTACATTACCTTCTCATGTTACCCACTATCTTGTTCAAATTTAAGAATTACATTAGTATTTTTAGATTAGTGGGTACCTTTTAAGTTACATGCTTCTTTACATACTCACTTGCTTTACTTGAGAAAAGATACACAAAAGATCAAATTTGAGATTCTTTTAATGTCAAAAAAATGTCTTTGCTCTGTCTTAACATTTAAAAGATAGTTTGAAAATATTTTATCCTAGAGCTCTGAAGATGTCACTCCACTGACTTTTAGCATCAATTGCTATTGATGGGAAATCAGATTCCCAAATGTTCTCCAATCATTTAAGCAACCAGGGCTCGGGGCTCTGTAAATGTGGCTCCATCACAGCACAGCCCACACAACAGGGTAGTTGTGTTTCTCTTTGGTCTCCTTCACCAGAACTCACAGAGGGCAGGGATTTAGTCCTTTATGTCTTTGTATTCCTGCGTTGGGTGTTATCCAGACATGCAGAAGTCAGTCAATAAATGCTAAGTTAAGCTAAATTGAAGTAACAAACTAAATATACATATTATTTCTGAGACATGCTTTATTATTGCTTTGAAGTAATATGAATTCTCAGCATCAGACACATTTATGTTCTAAAGTAAGTCCATAATTACATTACAAAATCAATATAAATATCCCTAGCATTTGAGAGTTATCACTATTTCTCCCATTACCGAGGCATATAGTTTATATTATATTAACATTATTTTCTGTGCAATAAGACTGGACTTAAAGGGAAATTGAC
This sequence comes from Pteropus vampyrus, assembly GCF_000151845.1. Taxonomy (NCBI): domain Eukaryota; kingdom Metazoa; phylum Chordata; class Mammalia; order Chiroptera; family Pteropodidae; genus Pteropus; species Pteropus vampyrus. Next base: position 1,883,404 of record NW_011888982.1, read on the forward strand.
CAGCTTTGATACTAAAACATGTTTAATGTTGTCATTATTTGATTGTCCTTGTCAGTATATTCCTACTTATCTGTATTTCCAGAATGATTTTTCTTGTCTCCTATGATTATTTTCCGGTATATTAATAACTACTTAGTGATATAATTTTAAGAAATCGAAAAGGATTTTATCTTGTATTACTTAACAATGATGAAATAAGCTTAATAATAATAAAAAATACGATGAACTCCAAAGCCAAATGTAAATAATTACTGGATTTTAGTAGCCATTATTTTCTTTCAATAACCCAAATGACTGTGTCCTTACTGAGTATCATGTAATTAGTTTTTTTTTCTCTTTTCATGTTGTTTTAGTACTTCCTTACTCTTTTGAAATCCAACTCCATCTTATCTTTAAAAGCCTTTTCCAGCCACTTTAACATAATGTAAGATCTCTTTCAAATATTTGTGCACCCACTATGTGACAGCCACTAAATGTGCTGGGTTCTGGAGATGCTGTGCTGGTCAGCAGGGAGCAAGCCTCCTCTAAGCAGCCCATGGGCTATTTTCAAATGTTCCTTGAACTTCAGAGGAATGAAAATTAAAGATACATTAGTTTTCCATACAACTTGTACTCCATGTCATTCCCAGGTGTTTGGAAGAATGCTCACATTTTTTTTTTTTTATTTGTAGTGCTTATTAATTTTTTTTTAAATTAATTAACTCACTAGTTAATAAAAAAATAAATAAAAAGAGCAAAAGTCAGGATTCCTTATCTTGTCTTCAGGAAACACTGAAAAAGAGCATAAGAGAACCACTTCCATGTTTGCATTTGACACACTGAAAGAGAGAATTGAATAAAGAAGGATGGACAATTTTGAAAACAATTATCTCAGGACTCCCACTTACATTTCAAGATTTATGATGAAATTTGCAATAATATAGGTCCTCGAAACATTGACCAAATTATGCTATGTTCAACTCTCATAACTTAATTTTTCTAAGAAATTATTTTATAATGATTATTTGGATAATTTAATTCTCTATAAATTATCAAATGACTTTACCGTAAGTATAGAAAAGATAATTTATTTTTATCAGCATTGAGGTGAATGCTATGTTATTTTTACAGATTTCAAATATAGTCAATAAATTAGCATCTTGCTCCAAGGAAAATTATCATTTTCTATGCAGATATGTTTTTTATTTATTTTTGTTTTTTAAATTTTTTAAATTTTTAAATTAAAGTTGACATTCAATATTATTTTATATTAGTTTCAAGTGTACAGTTTAGTAGTTAGACATTTATATAATCTACAAAGTGATCCCCCTGACTAGTCTAGTACCCATCTGACACTATACATAGATATTACAATATTATTTACTATATTCCCTATGGCATACTAAACATCCTTATGACTATGTTGTGACTATCTATGTGTACTTCTTAATACATTTTTCACGCAGCCACCCCACCATCCCTCTTATCTGTCAATCACCAGTTTGTCCTTGGTATCTATGATTCTGCTTTCTTTTACTTTGCTCATTTATTTTGTTCTTTAAATTCCACATATAAGTGAAAACATATGATATTAGTCTTTTTTATGACTTATTTCACTAGCAATAATATTCTCTAGTCCACCCATGTTGTCACAAATGGTAAGATTTCATTTTTTTTATGACTAAATCATAATCCATTGTATATATGTACCACAGCTTCTTTATCCAATCATCTATTGATGGGCATTTAGGTTGCTTCCATATCTTCGCTATTGCAAATAGCACTGCAGTGCACATAGGAATGCGTAGCTCTTTATGGAGTAGAGTTTTGGTTTTCTTTGGATAAATAACCAGAAGTCAATTACTGGATCAAAAGGCGATTCTATTTTTAATTTTTTGAAGAAACTTCTCACTATTTTTCATAGTAGCCACACCAATTTGCAATCCCACCGACAGTGCACAAGGGTTCCCTTTTCTTCACATGCTCACCAACACCTTTTGTTTTTTGATTTATTGATGATAGTCATTCTAACAGGTGTAGGTGAGATCTCATCTTGTGGTTTCAATTTGCATTACTCTGATAAGTAGTGACGTCAAGCATCTTTTTTATATATCTATTGGTCATCTATATAGCATCTTTGGAGAAAAGCTTATTCAAGTCCTCTGCCCATTTTTTAATTGAATTGTTCGTTTTTGTTGTTGTTGTTGTTGTTATTGTTGTTGAATTTTTTGAAATTTTTTAATAAATTTTAGATATTCCCCCTTTACCCAATGTATCATAGGAGAATATCTTCTCCCATTTAGTAAGTTACCTTTTCATTTTTTGATGATTTCCTTTGTTGCATAAGAAAAAAAAATGACGATTTTTTTTCTTTTTTTGATGATTTCATTTGATGTATTCACATTTATTTATTTTTTTTATTCCCCTTGCCTGAGAATGTATCTAGGAGCAATGTCTGAGAGTTTATTGCCTATGTTTTCTTCTAGGAGTTATATGTTTTCAGGTCTTACATGTAAATCTTTAATCCATTTTGAGTTTATTCTTGTATATGGTATAAGAAGTGACCCAGTTTTATTTTTTTGCAAGTATCTATTTAGTTTCCCAACACCATGTATTGAATTAACTTTCTTTGCCCCATTGTGTGTTCTTGCCTCCTTTGTTTGATTAAATGATCATATAGGTGTGAGTTTATTTCTGGGCTCTCTATACTGTTCTATTGATCAATGTGTCTGTTTTTGTGCCAGTACCATGCTGTTTTGATTACTATAGCCTTGTAGTACAGTTTGATATCAGATAGTCTGATACTTCCAGCTTTGTTTTTCTTTCTCGAGATTGCTGTGGCTATTCAGAGTCTTTTATGGTTCCATAAATTTTTGGATTATTTGTTCTAGTTCTGTGAATAATGCCATTGGTATTTTGATAAAATATGCACTGAATCTGTAGATTGCTCTAGGTGGAATTGACATTTTAATAATGTTAATTTTTTCTATCCATGAGTTCACTATATGTTTCCATTTATTTATAGCCTCTTCAATTTCTTTTTTCAATGACATCATTTTTTGAGTACAAATCTTTTGCTTCCTTGGTTAAAGTATATATAAATATTTTGTTGTTTTTGATGTGATTGTAAATGAGACTGTTTTCTTAATTTCTCTTTCTGATAGTTCATTATTAATATTTAAAAAGTGACTAATTTCTAAATATCAATTTTGTATCCTGCTACTTTATTGAATTCGTTTATCAGTTCTAACAGTTTTTTGGTGAAATCTTTAGGGTTTTCTGTATATAGTATCATGTCATCTGCAAATAATGACAGTTTTACTTCTTCCTTTCCAATTTAGATGACTTTTATTTCTTTTTCTTGTCTCATTGCTGTGGCTAGGAATTCCAGTACTATGTTGAACAAAAGTGGTAAAAGTGTACATCTATGCCTTGTTCCTGATCTTAGGGGAAATGTTTTTAGCTTTTCCTCATTGAGTATAATGTTAGCTGTGGGTTTCTCATATCTGGCCTTTATTATATTGAGATATGTTCTCTCTATTCCCACGTTGATGAGAGTTTTTCCTATGAAAGGAAGCTAAATTTTATTGAATGTTTTTTCTGCATCTATTGATAAGATCATATAATTTTATTTTTTCAATTTGTTAATGTGATATGTCACATTAATCAATCAGCTGTCATTGAACCAAACTCACATCCCAGGAATAAATCCAACTTGATTTTGGTGTGTGATATTTTTAATATCGTGCAGAATTCTGTTTTCTAATATTTTGTTGAAGATTTTTCCATCTATGTTCATCAGGAATATCAGCCTCTCTCTCTCTTTCTCTCTCTCTCTCTCTCTCTATATATATATATATATATATATTTGTAATGTCATTGTTTCATTTGTGAATCAGGGTAATGGTGGCTTCATAAAATGAGTTTGAGAGCCTTCAAATTTATTTCTTGAAATTTTTGGAATAGGTTGATTCTTCTTTAAATGTTTAGTAAAATTCACCTATGAAACCATCTGGTCCAGGAGTTTTGTTTGTTGGGAGTTTTTTTTTTTATTATTATTACTAATCAATTTCATTAGTACTATTCAATCTGTTCAGATTTTCTGTTTCTCCATGCCTCAGTCTTGGGAGATTGTATGTTTCTAAGACTGTATCCATTTTTCCCAGATTGTTCAATTTGTTGTTATATAATTGCTGGTAATATTTCATTATAATTCTTTGTATTTCTATGGTGTCAGTTTTCACTCCTCCTCTTTGATCTCTGGTTTTATTTATTTGGTTGCTCTCTTTTTTCCTTGATGTGTCTGATTAAAAGTCTATTAATTTTATTCTTTCAAAAAACCAGCTTTTGGTTTCATTGATCTTTAGTGGGGTTTTTTTAGCTTCTATTTTATTTATTTCTACTCTACTTATATTATTTCCTTTCTTCTACTCACTTTAGACTTTGTCTGCTCTTCTTTTTCTAATTCTTATAAGTATGTGGGTAGATTTATTTGAGATTTTTCTTGTTTCTTGAGATAGGCCTGTATTGCTATGAATTTCCCTCTTAGAACTGATTTTGCCCTGTTCCATAGATTTTGAGTAGTTATGTTTTTATTTTCATTTTTCTCAAGGTATCTTTTGATTTGTTCTTGATCTCATTGTTAACCAATTCATTGTTTAGTAGAATGTTATTTAGTCTCCATGCGTTAGTGTATTTTTCCTTTTATTTTTTTTACTTGTAATCAATTTCTAGTTCCGTATCACTGTGGACAGAGAAGATAATAGATATAATTTAAACCTTCTTAAATTTATTGAGATTTGTTTTGTGGCCTATCAATTGTTATATCTTAGACAATGTACCATATGCACTTGAATATATATTCTGCTGCTTTGGAGTGAAAAGCTATAAAATATAAATTAAGTCTATTTGGTTTTATGTGTTATTTAAGACTACTGTTTTCTGTCTGGAAGATCTGGTCATTGGTGTCAATGGAGTGTTAAAGTTTCTTACTATAACTGTATTACTGTTGATTTCTCTCTTTATGTCTGTGAACTGTCGGAAGCCAGCCGACAAAGTAATTGAGGGTACCTGAAAGGGGGAGCATGGACTGAGGAAAAGAAAGAAGACAGACAGAATTGCAGGAGGGATCACAGAATCAAGCTGTGTCTGTGTCCCAGAGTTTATTTAGAACACACTATTTATAACATTACAATAAGAAAGACAGTAGTCAAGAATCAAGGTTAGCCAGATTACTTATCTACTAGAACAATGAGATTCTCACAACTCAGAACTCTCTGCTAAACTATTACAAGGAATGTGCAGTGACTGCTATGTGAACAGTTACCTCCCAGTTTTTCCCAGCGCTTTACAATCTCAACTTCTTACATTGTTGCCAAGTACACAAATATCCTTGTTCCTTGTTATACGATTTCACATGTCCATAAGTGACTCCCCACAGTGAACATTTGCTTTATATATTTAGGTGCTCTTATTTTGGGTACATCATGTTTACTAAGGTTATGGCCTCTTGTTAGATATACCCCTTTATCGTCATATAATATCTTGCTTTCTCTCATTGTAGTCTTTGATTTAAAGTTTATTTTATTCTGATATAAGTATAGCTACCCTAGTTTTTTAAAGTTTCTCTTTCTATGAAATATTTTTTCTCATCTCTTGACTTTCAGTCTGTGTGTGTCTCTCAATCTGAAGTGGGTCAATCTGAAGTGAAGTAGACAGCATATATATATATTGGTCTTGTTTTCTTATCCATTCAGCTACCTTGTGTCTTTTGATTGGAGTATTAACATTTAATGTAATTATTAATATGTACGTAGTTATTGCCATTTTATGACTTATCTTTATTTTCTTTCCCCCTTTTTTCTTAAATAAGTCATTTTAAAATTTCGATAATACTGATGTGGTAGTGATCAATTTCTTTAGCTTTTTTCTGTCTTGGAAGTTCTTTATCTTACCTTCCATTTTAATTGATAGCTTTGCTGAGTAGAATAGTCTTGATTGTAGGTCCTTTCTTTTCATCACTTTGAATATTTTGTGCCAGCATCTTCTGGCCTGCAAAGTTTCTGTTGAGAAATCATCTGACAGTCGTATGGGAGCTCCCTTATAAGTAACTATCTACCTTTGTCTCTCTGCTTTTAGAGTTCTCTTTTTGTCTTTAATATTTGGCATTTTAATATCACGTGTCTTGGTGTGGTTCTCTTTTGGTTTCTCTTGTTTGGTACTCTGTGCTTCCTGAACGTGTAGGTCTATTTCTTTCACCAGGTTAAAAAAGTCTTCAGTCATTATTTCTTCAAATAATTTCTTAATTTCTTGCTTTCTCCCTTCTACTTCTGGTATTCCTATGATGAAAATATTGTTATGCTTGATGAAGTCTCAGATGTCCCTTAAACTATTCTCATGTTTTTAAATTCTTTTTTTTTCTTTTTGCTGTTCCAATTAGTTGTTTTCTGCTGCCTTGTCTTCCAAATCACTGACTCAGTTTTCTGCTTTATCTAATTTACAGTTGATTCCTTCTAGTGTATTCTTTATTTCAGTTATATAAATTCTTCATTTTTGATTTATTCTTTTTTTATGGTCGTTATGTCTTTTTTATGCTGACTTTCTCTTTGTTGAAGTTCTTGCTGAGCTCATCTATTCTTCTAAGTTTGCTAAGCATTCTTATAACCATCGTTTTGAACTTTGTATCTGGTAGGTCGCTTGCCTCCATTTTATTTAGTTTTTTTTTTTTTTTTCTGATGCTTTCTTCTTTCATTTGATACATGTTTTCTTTTTATTTTCTCATTTGGGTTATCTTTCTATGTTCATTAGTATGTATTAGGTGGATTTGCTACATTTCCCCATCTTGTCTGTGTGACTTTATATAGTAAGTGTGTTGTGTGGTCCAATGGCTCAGTCTCTCTCATTGTCTATGCTTGGTGTTCCAGTTATGTCCTTTTTGTGGGTAGTATTGTAGTTAAGTCTGGATTGCTATTGGCATGTCAGTGGATGGGACCGACTCTTAGATTGACTAGTAGTGAGGATTGCCTATACACACAGTGTATGAGCTGCCTTGTGGAGGCTGACTCAATGGAGTGGGATTTGTGCCAGAGGGCTCATGTTCCTGTTAAGACCATCCTTTGTATGTGTCACTGTGATGAAATCAGGTGGTACTTTATTGTGGTCTGAAGTCAACCTCTGGATATGTTGGTTCTGGGGCCCTTTGAGAGGGCCTCCCATACAAGCCAAGGTCAGCACTCCCTGTGATATGCTCCAGTTCACCTGGTAGGGTCTACAAAGTGATCCTCAGTTGCCCTCTCCCTGTGCTGGACCTGGAAGTATGTTAAAGAAGGCACACTTAGAACTGAAGTCAACTGCCACAAGTACTGGACCTGGGACAGCTTAGCTAAAGGCTCAGGACATCCTAAGACCTGAAGCTGTCTGCTGGCTGACTATAATTCTTTGCAGCTGAGAAAGCCTCAGGCGATACACAATTTGGGTAAGTTGGGGTTCCAGGAAGTCATCAGGTTGGAGTGAGTGGTGTTCCCTAGGTTAGTGCAGATTCAGATTTTGTGCTAGTTCTCAGCTGTGGCCACTTGCAAAGTTTCAGATCATACTAGGGCTAGCCACCACCCTCCTTAGGCCCATAGACCCCAGATATTTGTTTTAGAAATACTGCAACTCAGGCTGGGGGTGGTTATCTGACACAGGAGGCTTGTTGATTGTTGTTGAAAGAAACTTTTGGCGAAGGGTGGAGTGAGCTTGGTTGCTTATCAAAAATAATCCTCTGGCAATTCATGAGGTGGGTATGGCAGGATCCAAGTGAGTAACCAAGGTGGAATGAGCAGATTTCACCAGGTCAATGCAGATTCAGATTTGACTGTGTTGATGGAGAGCTCAACACAGCAAGATGGCATCTGCCTTTAGGCTGCACAGGAGTAGGGCTTAGCACAAGGACAATGACAGCTGTCCCTTCAATCTTTGCCCTGATTTCACAAAACCCAGTCTTTCACTGTATGTCTCTGGTGCCTCTCAAGCTGCTGTCCTTCCACCAGAGCCCAGACTGATTGCCTGCAAGCGAGTCTGTGCACAGGTTCGTAAAGAGGATATCTGGATTTCCAGCTGCCTTCCATCTCACCAGTATAGCTGAAATCCCCATTGATTTTTACAGTCAGATTTTGTGGGGACTCCTCTTCCCAGCACTAGAACCTTAGGCTAGGTAACTCTGCATGGTGCCGGGATTCTTTGCTATTCCACGGATATCTTCGCAGCTGAAATTTCCCTCTTGATGCTCAACTGCTACACATAAGTGTGGGGCCAGCTTGTTTTACGTCTCTGTCCTTCCTTTCAGTCTTTATGTCACCTCTTCTTTAAATTCTTAGTAATAAGAGTTATGTTAGCTAGTTTTCAGATGATTCTTCAAGTTGATTGTTCTGTAATTTAGTTGTGGTCATGGGAGGAGGCAAGCACAGTGTTTATCCACTCTGCTACTTTGAATGAACTCCCACAATGTTTTTAAACCTTAATTACTTATTCAAGTCAAACAATCAAGTGTGACAAGAGAACATTTTCCTGCCCGACATTTTTATTTCTAATTATTATATATGCGAATTTGCTCATAATTGGATATTCTTTTGTCTCTCAATATTTTAAGAGGTATGCATACTGATATTCTGTGACCTCAAAATGTGGCTTCCTAATTTCCTCGTTCATTATCATCCACAGACATATCACCACATTGCTCTGCGATGTTCGTCAAAGTAATCATTTCTGCCTTCTAACTGAAGAATGTCCTATATTATCTTTTTTGCCTTTGCTTTTATAACTGAAGTTGTCAGCTAATTATATCCTTGGGTATCTGAGCATCAAAATTTCCTAAAATAAACATGCCTTTTAATTTGTTCTTTAGTCAGTCTTCATCTAAGTTCACTTACTTAGTCCATAAAATGACTCCCCACTTTACAGGGCCTCTAGATTTCTGGCATTTATACTCTTCATATTCTTCAGTTCAGAAGCCCCACTCTGTACCCAGTGGTATTTACCAGCATGTATTTGACATCTGGACTAGAGCTGGATTCTTTATTGCTCCCTGGCGATTTGCTTTCTAGGTTTGCACATTGTAAACTCCTGGCATTTAAGTGGTCCTAAATTTGCTTGCCTTGCATATTATAACACAATATAATCCTAGTTTATCTCCAATTTGTGCATCTCTGGCTTTCTTCTTGTTCCCAATGTGATGATATTTTTCAAGAAAGTTTGCTTTGAGTTAGTCTGGCATCAATGATAGCAGTAATGTTTTTTTTTCAATCTCAAAGTGATTTTGCAAATCTATCTAAAATATGCCACTGTCTTGCAAAGTCAGAGAAAGACAAATACCATAGATTTCACTTGTATATGGAATCTAAAAAAACAAAATATATGAACAAGGAAAACAGAAACAGACTCAAAGATAGAGAACAAAGTGTGGTTGGCAGATGAGAGGGATGTTGTGGGGCTGGGTGAAAAAGACGAAAGGATTAAGAGGTATAAATTGGTAGTTACAAAACAATCTTGGGAGTGTGAAGTACAGCATAAGGACTATAGACATTAATATTATAATAATTATGTGTGGTGCCAGGTGGGTATGAGATTTATTAGGGTGATCACTTCATTAATTATATAAATGTGTTACCTCTGTGCTATATATCTGAAACTAATATAATATTGAATGTCAACTACAATTGAAAAAATTAATTAAAAACACAAGTTATGTTAAATTAAATGTGTAGAAAAAACTGGAGTCATTTATCAACTCACCCCATTCAAAACTCTTTTTAAAAATCTGTCAGCATGATGAAAAAAATTTTAAGGAAGAAAACTTCAAGATTAAGGATTAGAAAAGCATTTCAAAGTTCTTTTCTAGTTCTTTTCTCATTTCTATTTGCCTCTTTCAACTTGTGTTTTACATTTAAGCTCATAGTGTTTTATTCTTATTCTGCTTTTCCACTATGATTCCTTTCTTCTCTTTTTCCACATGAATGTATTACAGATTTTTCTGTCTACATTGATACCCAATTAATTCACCAAATGTTTATATTTAACAAAACAAACAAACAAACAAACAAACAAACAAACAACTAAACAAAAATCCCGGACTTTCTTAGAATTATAAGGCTTTGTGTAGAAGAATTGCTGGGATAAATTAATAAATAACTCAATTCTAATTTTCAATAAAAGTGATAATCAACAACTATTATTAACTAGTGTTACTAGTCAGGCAGAAATTGCTGTATACACACCAACACAGGTAGATCATCATTATGTTATATTTTTCTAAATATTATATGTAACTTTTTTCTTGGCTCGTGGTTTTATAAAATAATCACCTTTGAAGTTTTTAAGAAGAAATGTATGTATTTTGTCACCTTTGCCAGACTGTACTCTTCTCATACAATGCAGTATGGTATCATGTACTCAGATCTCCAAACCAATTCATTGTACAAATGCATATATCTGTGGATTCAGTTGTTACTTAGGGACTTACTGCTATTATTTATTAAATAGTACTCTTCTAACTTTGAAAAATATGTTTTTCTTTCCAGGTGGGTGTGTTTGAAAGAATCTAAATTCTGAATTCTTTATTCATATTCGAAAAATGAAAATGACATTCTAAAATCTTTCTTTTCATATATTTTTATTTTTTTATTTTTTTCAATTATAGATGACATACGATATGTTTTTAATTTCTGGTGTATAACACAGTGATTAGACGCTTATATACTTACGAAGTATATGAAGTGATCACTCAGATAAATCCTGTACCCATCTGACACCATACATAGTTATTACAATACCACTGACTACTCTGTACTCTACATCCTCATGACTATTTTGTAACTACCAATTTGTACCTCTTAGACCCTTCCCCACTTCACCCATGTCCCCACACCCCAATCTGACAACAATCAAAATGTTCTCTGTAACTATGAGCTTGTTTCTGTTTGCTTGTTTATCTTGTTCTCTAGATTGCACATATGACATTTGTCTTTGTCTGACTTATGCTGCGCAACACAATAACTTCTAGATTCATCATGTTTTTGCAGATGGCAAGATTTCATTTTTTATGATTAACTAATATTCTATTGTGTGTATGTGTGTGTATATAACCTCTTTTTTATCCATTCATCATTGATGAACACCCAAGTTGCCACCAAAATTTTGCTGCTGTAAATAATACTACAATGAACATATGACTTCACGTGTTCCTTCAAAGTAGTGTTTTGGATGTCTTGATATAAAACCACAGAAGTAGAATAATTGGGTCCTTCTTTATCTCTTGTTTTAAAGTTTTTTTGTCTTTGTGTAAGTGTTGCTAACCCAGCTTTATTTATTTTTTTCCATTTTCATGAAACATCTTTTTTCATCCCTTTACTTGCATCCCTTTACTTGTCTTTTGATCTGAAATGAGTCTTGTGGGCAATGTATGTAAGCATCTTGTTTTCTTATTTATTCAGCCACACTATCTTTTTATTGGAGGATTTACTCCATTTACATTTAAAGTAATTGCTGCTAAATATATGGTTACTGCCATTTTATTATTCATTTTTTTCTTTCTTTTATAATTTGTTTTTTCTTCTACTTAAAGAAGTCCTACTAACATTTTATGTAATACTGGCTTGGTGATAATGAACTCCTTTAGCTTTATGTTATCTGGAAAGCTCTTTATCTGTCCTTCGATTATAAATGATAGCTTTGCTGGATAGAGTAATCTTCATTGTAGGTCCTTGCTTTTTATCACTTTGAATATTTTGTGCCAATCCCTTCAGGCCTGCAAGGTTTCTCTGTAGAGAAACAGAGTCTTATGAGAGCTCCCTTGTAGGTAACTAACTGCTTTTCTCTCACTGCTTTTTAAAATCCTTTCTTGGTCTTTAACCTTTAGCATTTTAATTATGATGTGTCTTGGTGTGGGCCTCTTTGAGTTCATCTTGTTTGGAACTCTCTGCAATTCCTGGGCTTGTATGTCTATTTCTTTCACCAGGTTAGAGAAGTTTTCTGTTACTATTTCTTGAAACAGGTTTTCAATTCCTTGCTCTCTCTGTTTTCCTTTTGGTACCCTTTTGATGCAAAAGTTGATATGTTTGATGTCGTTCCAGAGACCTCTTAAACTATTCTCATTTTTGTAGATTTTTTTTCCTGGTTGCTGTTCTGATTGAGTGTTTTCTGCTACCTTATCTTCTAAATCGCTGATTCTGTCCTCTGCCTCATCCAGTCTATTATTGATTCCTCCTAAGGTATACTTCATTACAGTTATTTTATTCTTCAATTCTGACTGGTTCTTTTTTTATGTTTTCTGTCACCATTTTTAAGTTTTCTATGTCTTTTAAAGTTCTTACTGAGTTTACCTACTCCTCCCCTAAGTTCATTGAGTAGTCTTACAACCAGTATTTTGAACTCTGCATCTGGTTGATTGTTTGCTTCCATTTTGTTGCAATATTTTTCTGGAGCTTTATTCTGTTCTTTCATTTGGGACACGTTTCTTTGTATTCCCATTTTGGCTTCCTCCGTATGTGTGTGTGTGTGTGTGTGTGTGTGTGTGTGTGTGTGTGTGTGTGTGTGTGTGTTAATGTGTTAGGTAGGATACTATGTCTCCTAGTCTTAGTAGAGTGGCCTTATGTAGAAGATATGCCGTAGCACAGTTGGATGCTCCAGGAATGTTTTTTGAATGAGTTGTGTGTGCCCTCCTATTGCAGTTGAGCATTTGTTGCTATTTGCCTGTCAGTGAGAGGAAATGACCCTTAGGCTGATTGGTTGTAATGACTGGCCATGACCACTAGAGGAGCTATCACGCAGGGGCAAACCTAATAGAGCAGAATTTTTTTAGTAGGGTTCTGGTGTCTGCCCCATCTGCCATTTGGATCTGTTGTCCTCAGATGTGACCCTGGGTTGTGTCAGGCTCAGACTGAAGCTGACCACCAGGATTGCAAGCCGTGTAGGGGCTCTGACACAACCAGGTTCAGCTGCAGCCTGTGTCCTTCCTGGGGCCACCTGGCATGAGCCACCAAGCAATCCACATATGACCACCACCCATGCTGCCCTTGGAAGTTCCTTGAAAGGCCAAGCCACAAATGGAGTCCAGCTGTTGCTAGTGCCAGACTTGGGGGTGCTCAGCAAGATGTAAGGGGCATGCCGAGTACAGATGCTGCTTAGTTAGATATTGTCAAGCTTTGATAGGTTTTAGGAAAGTCTGCAGTATGAGCTAAGGCAGGCCGTTTGTATGGAAAAATCTACTGGAAGTGGTTCGGATAGGCCTTTGGGAGGGGCAAGGTCTCAGGGAATCACCTGGGTGGGGTGACCAGTTTTAACTAATTTGATGGAGACTCAGATATGGTGCCCTTCTGGGTCTGCAAGCCGGGCAGGGGAGGGCTCAACATAGAAACAATGTCCTCTACCAGCAATTCTGTCAGGAGAAACTTACTCCTCCAGCCCTCACCCCAAAGCCAGACAACTCAGTTCTTCCCCATATATTCCTTGTGCTTTTCAAATTGCTGCTCCAGATCTAGAGCTCAGTGTGAGTGAGTTTGTCAGTAAATCCATATGTGAGTGCCTTAAGAGGAACTTCTGTGCCTCTCTCAGCCTTGCATCTCACTCTGCCACAATCTCTGCCGGTTTGCACAGCCAAATGTTGTGGAGACTTCTTTTTCCAGCGCTGGAACCCTGGGATGCAGAACGAGGAGTAGGCCCAGGACTCTTCATTCTTCCAAGGGGGCCTCCACAGCCAAGATATTTCTCCTGGTTCTCAACCATCATATGTGAGTGTGGGACCAGTCTCATTCATGTCTCTGCCCTTCTGCCAGTCTTGAGGTGGCCTCTTTTGTGTGTCCCCAATTGTAGGACTTCTGTTCAGCTAGATTTCAGGTGACTCCCAATGATGGATGTTCTGTAGTTTAGTTGTAATTTTGATGTGGTTGTGAGAGGAGGCAAACACACTACTTACCTACTCTGTCACTTTGACTGAAAACTTTCCCTGTTTTTAATTTCTTACTCTACTTCTAATCATGGCAAGTATACAGATAGTGGAAATATCAAAATACCATCACCGAAATGTCCTTAAAATTCTGCCATACACAGTATTTGTCAAAAACAAACAAACAAACAAACAAACAAACAAACAAACAAACAAACTTCTTGAACTTAAACAGCAATAAGGTTGAATATCTTCTCTTCTTGCTATTTACACTCATCTTGACTTCTCTGCAGCATTGTCCAATGCTCTTATTGTTCTACATAATATTGGGATCATTTATGTGTCACTATCTTATACTCTACGTTTCTAACATGATATCAAAGCCCTTCCTCCCTCCCTCCCTCTCTCTCTCTCTCTCTCTCTCTCTCTCTCTCTCTCTCGCTCTCTCTCTCTTTTTCTTTCTTTCTTTCTTTTCTTTCATTATGGTGACATCGATTAATGATATCCACTAAGTTTCAAGTATACAATTCAACAATAAAGAAGTGTGAGTTCACTGCCCTTAGATTTCTTTCTGTCACCACAAATTTGACCTTTTTTATACCATCTACTTCATCCCCTCCCCAGCAACCACTAGTCTGTTTGTTTGTCCTGTTTGTTTGTTGCTTTTAGGTGTATAGCCCACATATAAGTGATATCATATGGTTTTCAAGTTCTTCTATCTGGCTTATTTTGCTTAGCATGATTATCTCAAGGTCTATTCACGTTGTCACAAAAGGTAGTATTTTATTTTTTTTCTTATGGCTGAGAAATATACCACAGCTTCTTTATTCAATAATCTATGATAGGACACTTCCCTTGCTTCCATGTTCTGGCCACTGTGAATAATGCTGCTATGAACATTGGTGTGCAAATATCTTTTTGGATATGAGTTTTCAAGTCTTTGGGATAAATACCCAGCAGAGGGATTGCTGGAACCTGTGGTAGAACGATTCTTAGTATTTTGAAGGACCTCCATATTGTTTTCCATAATGGCTGTACCAATTTGCAGCAGTGTGTGAGTGGCCCTTTTTCTTTGCATTCTCTCCAACACTTATTATTACTAGTCCTGTTGATAACAGCTACTCTAACAGGTGTGAGATGGTATCTTATTGTGCTTTTATTTTACATTTCCCTAACAGCTAGCGATGTTGAGCATCTTTTAATATGTTTTTTGGCCATTTGTATGTCTTCTTGGGAGAATGTCTGTTCAGGTCTCTGCGCATTTTTTAATTAGATTGTTTTTGTTGTTGTTATTGAGTTGTATGAGTTCTTTGTATATTTTGGATATTAGGCCCTTATTGAAGGCATTGCTTGCAAATATATTTTCCCATTCAGATAGTTGTCTATTTACCTTGTTGACATTTTATTTTGCTGTGCAGAAGCTTTTTAGTTTGATGTAGTCCCATCCATTTATTTTTGCTTTTACTTCCCTTGCCTTTAAGATCAAATCATAAAATCCTCTTTAAGTCCAAGGTCCTTGAGCTTAGTTCCTATGTTTTCTTCTATACATTTTATTGTTTCCCTCAGGTCTTATATTCAGGTCCTTACTACATTTTAAATTAATTTTGGTGTGTGGTGATAGACAACAGTCTAGTTTCATTCTTATACACATGGATATCTAGTTATCCCAGCACCATTTATTAAAGAGATTTTCCTTTCTCCATTGTGTTTTGACTTTTTTGTCAGAAATCATTTGCTCTTATAAATGTAGGTTTACTTTTGGACTCTCAATTCTGTTCACTGGTTTGTGTATCTGCTTTTCTGCCAATACCATGCCATCTTGATTAGTGTTGCTTTGTAATATAGTTTGAAGTTGGACAGAGTGATTCCTCAATCCTCATTCTTTTTTCTCAGGATGGCTTTGGCATTTCAGGGTCTTCTGTGCTTCCATACCAATTTGATGATTTTTTGTTCTATTTCTTTAAAAAATGCCAAAGAGATTTTGATGGGGGATTGCATTAAATCTGTATAATGCTTTAGGTAATATGGTCGTTTTAACTATGTTGATTCTTCCAAACCAAGAACACAGAATATCTTTCCATTTCTTTGTATCTTCTTTGATTTCTTTTAATAAGGTCTCGTAGTTGTCATTATATAGGTCCTTCACATGTTTGGTGAAATTTATTCCTAGGTATTTTATTCTTTTTGTTGCAATTGCTAAATGAATTATTTTTTCCACTTCTTTTCTGACACTTCATTATTAAAGTATAGGAATGCTATGGATTTTTGAATGTTAATGTTATATCCAGAAACTTTACTGTATTTGCTTATTGTTTCTAGGTAGTGTTCTTGTGGAGTCTTTAGGGTTTTCTATATAGAAAATCATGTTATCCACAAATCGTGACAGTTTGACTTCTTTGTTTCCTATTTGAATGCCTTTTATATCATTCTCTTGTCTGATTGCACTCGCTAGGACCTCCAATTTTATATTGAATAACAGTGGCGACAGTGAACAGCCTTGCCTTGTTCCTGATCTTAGAGGGAAAGATTTTAGTTTTTCACCATTAAGTGTAATGTCGTTGGCTGAGGGTTTGTTATTTATGTTCTTTATTTGTTAAGGTACTTTCCATCTATACCAAACTTGTTAAATGTTTTGATCATGAATGAAAACTGTATCTTGTCAGGATTTTTCTGCATTTATTGACATGATCATATGATTCTTATTTTAAATTTGTTTATGTTGTGTATCACTGCCGGAGCCAGCCGGCTGAGATGAACAGCACCTGAGAGGGGGAGTGAGGATTAAAGAAAAGACAGAGACAAGAGATAGAGTCGGGAGGGTGTACAGTAAATACTGCAGCCCCGAGTTTATTTACAACACACTACTTATAGCATCGCAATGAGAAAACAGCAGTCACACCCCAAGGGCAGCCAAATTACTTATCCTGCAAAACAATGAAGCTCTCACAACTCAGAACTCTCTGCTCTGCCATCAAGCTCCCTTCTTTGAAAATACTGAGTGCTTCAAATAGTTTAGTGCCACTTATCTCGGAGCTCGCCAAGTTAGCTCGGCTCCCAACATATCACATTAATCGATTTATGTATGTTGAACCATCCCTGTGCCTCTGGGATGAAACCCACTTGATTGTGGTGTATAATCTTTTTAATATATTGCTGTATTTGGTTCACTAGTATCTTATTTAGGATTTTTGCATCTGGTCTGTAGTTTTCTTTTTTGTGTTATCTTTACCAGGTTTTGGTATCTGTGTAATATTGGCTTAATATAATGAGTTAGGAAGTATTGCCTCCTTTTTGATTTTTTGGAAGACTTTTAGGGAAATAGGTATTAAATCTTTGAAAATTTGGTGGAATTCACTTGTGAAGCCATCTGGTCCTGGACTTTTACATTTTGCTAGTTTTTTGATGATTGTGATGATTGTTTCAATTTCCATACTGCTGATAGGTCTGTTTAGATTTTCCAGTTCTCTCTGATTCAGTCTAGGAATGTGGTATTTCTAAGTACTGGTCCATTTCTTCTAGGTTATTAAATTTGGTGTTATATACTTTTTCATAGTATTCTTGTATGATTCTTTTTATTTCTGTGGTGTCTGTCATAATTTCCCCTATTTCATCCCTGATCTGTTTATTTGTGTGTTTTCTCTTTTTTCTTTAGCAAGTCTAGCTAGGGGTTTGTTAATTTTATTAACTTTCTCAAAGAACCAGCTCTTTGTTGCATTTATATTTTTCTATTTTTTTCTTGGTGTTTTGCTTCCAATTTCATTTAATTTTGTTCTAATTTTGATTATTTCTTTTTTTTTTCTGCTGATTTTAGGCCCTATTTGTTCTTCCTTTTCTATTTCTTTTAAGATGAAACATTAGGTTGTTTATTTGGGCTCATTCTTGTTTTTGGAGATAAGCCTGTAATGATATAAACTTTCCTCTTATTACTGCTATTGCCATGTCCCAAAGTTTTGATATGTTGTGCTGTCATTATCATTCATTTCTATGTATCTCTTAATCTCTCTTTTAATTTCTTCTCTGACCCAGTCATTCTTCAGTAGCATGTTGCTTAATCTCCATGTATTAGTGGTTCTTCCCACTTTCTTTTGGCAGTTGATTTCTAGTTTCAAAGCATTATGATCAGAGAATATAGTTGGTATGATTTCAACTCTCTTACATTTGTTGAGGCTATCTCTGTGTCCCAGGATGTGGTTGATCCTTGAGAATGTTCCATGTGCACTAGAGAAGAATGTATAAGCAGCTGTTTGGGGATGGAAGGATCTCTAAATATCAATTATGACCAGTTGATCTAATTTGTCATAAAGACCTTATTTCCTTACTGATTTTCTGTTTGGATGATTTGCCCATATCCAACAGTGGAGTATTTAGGATCCCTACTGTGGTAGTGTTTTGGTCTGTTTCTCTCATTGGTCCTGTTAGTAATTGCTTTATATATTTCAGGGTTTTCTGATTTGGAGTATGGATATTAATATGTGTTATTTCTTCTTGGTGTATGATTCTCTTTATTATTATTAAGTGTCCCTCAGTATCTTTCTTTACCTTTTTTATTTTGAAGTCTATTTCATCCGATATTAGTACCGCTATCTAGCTTTTCTCTGAACGCCATTTGCTTGAAATATAATTTTTCACCTTTTCATTTTGAGTCTATATTTGTCTTTGGAGCTGAAATGTGTCTCCTGGAGGCAGCATATGGTTGGTTTTGTTTTTTGATCCATTCTGCAACTCTGAGCCTTTTTATTGGTAAATTCAGTCCATTTACATTTAGGATGATTATTAAAATATGAGGTTTTCCTATAACCATTTTATGTTTTGCTTTCTGGTAGCTAAGTTTTTCTATTGTTCCTTGTACTTGTGTGTCTTTTTTTTAATTTTCAATTTTTTTTATTTGGGTTTTTTGGGTTTTCCCTCTGATCTTTATTGTTTTATGTTATATATTTCAGTTTGAATCTTTGGCATGTGGCACATTATGAATATGTAGCGGATAGTGTGTGTGTGTGTGTGTGTGTGTGTGTGTGTGTGTGTCTGTGTGTGTGTGTATCCATTTTCTTCTGCATGTGACTTATCTCCATTCCTCTTTATGCATTTGGATCTTTGAATCCTCCCCTTTTTTGTTATTGTTCTCTCAGTTTGTCTCTGTGTATGCTGAATGTTCATTACTATCTTGCTATAGCAAATCTCTTCTTATTGCTTAAGTTTATAATGCCCTGTTCTTAGTAAGGCCACACTCCTCTGCTTCTATCTGCCTGCTAATCACCTTACTCCTAGTTATGTATTTTTTTGACATTTCTTTTTAGCCGAACTGACCTCTTTCAATATTTTCCGTAATGCAGGTCTCATATTGGAAAATTCCCTCAATTATATGTCTGAAAAGGTCTTTATTTCTCCTTCGTATCTAAAGGAGAGTACTGGGTACATTATTCTTGGCTGGTAGTTCCTTTCATTTAATAGTTTGAATATTCCATTCTACTCCTTTCTGGCTTGTAAGATTTGTGCTGAGAAGTCCGACGATAATGAGTTTTCTTTTAAAGGTTATTGTCTTCTTTTCCCTGGCTTCCCTGAGAATTCTTTCTTTGTCTTTGATTTTTTGATAATTTTAATATGTGTCTCAGTGAAGGCATTTTTAGGTTGAGATAATTGGGTGTTCTGTTGACTTCTTGAATTCCAAGCTCCAGCTCATTCCTTAGATTTGAGAAATTCTCATCGACTATTTGTCTGAAAATGCTTTCTTGTCCCTGATCCTTTTCCTCACCTTCGAGTATGCCAATTATTCTTATGTTTCCTCTCCTGATGGTATCAGCTAGTTCTTGTATTTCTCTTTTTATTATTTTTTACTCTTCTTCCTTCTGATTTATTTCTAATTTCTGTCTTCAATATCACTGATCCTTTCCTCCATTTGGTTGACTCTATTTCTCAAGCTTGCTATTTCATTCTTCACTTATTTTAGTGTAGTCATCATTTCCAGAAATCCTATTTGGTTCTTTTTAAGGGTTTCAATCTCTTTGCTAAAAAAAAAAAAAAAATCTCATTCTGCTGATCTGTTTGTTTTTCAATCCTTGGAATTGTTGATATGAATTATTTTGGATCTCACTGAGTTTTTTCAGAACTACCATCCTGAATTCTCTGTCATTTAAGGTGCATTTTTCTATGTCATTAAGCTTATTTTCCAGAGATTTTTCTCTTTCTTTCTGAGCTGCCTTGTCATCTTCGTTGTTCATGGTGGTTAATGTACTATTTATCCACCTGGACATTAATGGAAGTATATTCCGCTTTTTCTCCAGAAAGAAGATTCATTATATAAAGATCTCTCTTTAGCCTGTTGCTAATAAGGCATTTTTCTTTTGGTTTTCAGTAGGTGGCATCTAAGCCTCTTGGATCCCTGCTTTATATAGAGTCTTAAAATGCCTTTTTTTTTTTTCTTATAAATTTTCACTCTTGCTCACTACCCTCAGTCTCAGTCCCTGTCATTGTAAGTTTTGGTAACATTTGTTTAGATTCCTCTGAGGCTTCACAGTGTTCAGTGTTGGAGGATATAGGAGAAGGTGACCTCTGGATTGGGGGATGGAGGCTGTGACTCAGCTTTGGTTCTGCAACCTTGAATGGTCATAATCAACTGTTGCTTCTCTGCTGTCTTCACTTCTCCGTTTATTTCCCTGATTTATGGGCACTGCTGCTGCATGGAGCTCACAGCTCTCTCAGGCAGGGCTGTTCAGGTAACCAGTCACACCTTCTCCCTTTCCCCTTCTCCTTCAGGAAGCTCCAGTTGCAAGAGACTGCTTCTTTGTTTCTCCTAGTCTACCACCCAACTCCCACTGTTCTGACCTGTAGTAGCTCTTATTCCCAGATCTCTCACTCAGATGAGCTTATGTTCAGGTTGGTTGTTTTTTGTTGAGTTTTAGATGTTCAGCTTATTGTTGTTTCAAGTGGAGAGATCTGGGGACATCTCTCATTCTGCCATACTTCTGATATCTTCTAACCAACTTTTTTATATGTGCTATCTATGAATTCTTCCCTTCGAGGTAGAGAGTATCAGCCTGAGATTATAGAGGAAGAAACTAAGACTTAGAGGGTTTAAATAACTTGACAGTTTCTTAAAGCTGGTAAATGAGTGGCCTGTATTCAAATCTAGATTTTCTTCACTACAAAGTTAATATTTCCTGTCTAATATTAAGTAGATACTTAGTCTTTCCAGTTATCAATGTGACATATGCCTTTTCTTATTTCACACTAATATTGACACTGTTTTTCAGTAAATATTTAAGCCACAATGAAGAAATAGAATAGCCTGCTTGTGTTTTAAAAATATTGAATTCTATTTTAAATTTGGGCACTAAAATGGGAGACTTTAGAAAATGTATGCCATTTTTCTGGAACACCCTTTCTCAGTAGTATAAAGAGGAAATTAGAGTAAAATAATCAACAAGACTATGTCAGTTTTTAAAATTTTATTATCTATCTAACTGATTAGATACGTGATGGATTCATAAATTGAAATCATTTTTAAGATGCTTGATCACTAATGAACCTGCTTCTGAAAGTGATTTATTTTAATTATTACTATTGTATAATTATTTTGCCATATTTTTAACATTGTGTCTTATACCTGTTAATATTATTGATAAGTATTTTTCTTAAAAAATTGAGTAAAATAAATGCACATGTTTCTTGCTGTGAACATGATATATTAATTATGGTTTAATTATGATTTAATAATTACATTAATTATTAATATATTGCATATTAATGTTAAAATATATAGGATTTTAGATCTATTTTGTTAGTGAAGAGCCCTGTGGAAAGGAAATTGCCACTGCCATTCTGCTATATTTTTGATCAGCTGTAAGTGTTTGAAACTTCTCTGTTTGCCACTCTAACAGTAAATTTCCTTGAGTCAGATTGGTAATCCATAACTTGGCTAAAAACTAGAGTCAGAAATCCAGTACAACTTTGACCATCTCCTGGGAGCCCGATCTCTCTCTAGGGACTTACTGAATTGGACTCTCCATACTCACATGATCCCTTGGTGATTCCTTTGCATAATAAATTTTGAGATGCATTTCTCTTAAATATAACTCAATCACTTTTCTATACTATGTACTAAGTAAAGATGTCAGGTTTTTTAGTATTGTCTTTTTAAAAAATCATTGAACATTTTTCCAATTTATATTAGTTTCTGACTTTTCAATAAGAGCCTTTTATGTTATTATATTTCCCTCTTACATTCATAACAAGATTTCTTTTAATAGTTATAAAAAGGAAAGGTAAATCAAACATGTGTTAAAATTGTTATTATTATTAAAACCAAGAACTGGATGTTAAAATCATTCTGATGAAAGTATTGTTCTCATGATAGAAAAATTTGGTAAATTTTTGATGGACTATAGTGATCATATTTTTTTCCTCAATATCTACATGTTAACTTGGTCAAAATATCAAAGTTATTTTTGGAATCATAGAAAAAGATTGTAATAAGTAACAATTCTAATAAAATTATACCAGCAGTTTCAAATTTAGTCAGTTTTATTCCTAGACTTCATTGCATTACTACTATTTTGTATAGACAAGGGACTTTATGTTTTTCTAGATATATTTGATATATAATATTGTATAAACCTAAGGTATATAGCAAGTTCATTTGATATATTATACTATGATTGCCAATATAGCAGTAATTTGTACATCTATCACATATGTAATTATCATGTCTTTTTAGTGGTTGGGATAATTTAATTCTAATCACTTAGCAAGTTTGATGATTATAATACGATAATGTTGTCTATATTCAATGTACTCTGCATTAGATCTATAGGCTTATTTAGTACTCATTGTAAGCTTGTACCCTTCAACCATGTTTGTCTTTTTCTTCCACTTCCTATACTGTTGTGACCACAATTTTGCTCCCTGTCTTTATGTTTGGCTTTTTAAGATTCTACATATGAGTGTTATTATAGAGTATTTGTCTTTTTCTGTCTGACGTCTTACTCAGTATAATGTCCTCTAGGTTTATGTTGTCACAAGTGGCAAGATATCCTTTTTTCTTATTACTGGATAATGTTCCATTGTGTATATATATACTACATCTTCTTTATGCATTTATCCATTGAAAGGCACTTGGGTTGTTTCCATATCTTGGCTATGATGAATAAAGCTGCAATGAAGATGAGAATGTATCTCTCTCTCTCTTTAAAGCTTGATTAATGACTTATTTTAATTTTCAATTTTTATTCATAGCACACATCAGACATTTGGAAAACTGCAATGGCAACAACTCTGACACATTTAATACCTGGAAACCAAACTTGAACAAAGAGAAACACAGCCTTTTGAGTTTTTCTGATACCTGAATTTTTAAGCTATACATTTTGTTCTTTTGGGGAAAACTATCTAAATCATAGTAAAACATTATAAGCTGAAAGCTAACAACAGTGTGAACGTTATTGTCTCAAATTTAAAAGGAATTTAAAAGAAATCACAACCTTCAAAGGATAGAAAGTAATAGATTACAAAGGCTCACCGTGTCTATCTTGAATAATACATAAGTTGTGTTCTGTAAAGAAGGGTTTTGAAGGTGCGATAAGAGCTTTAATGAAAGGATGAATGGAGGTAAGACAAATTTAAGAACAATTGGATGCTAACAGAAACCTTGAAATCTTAGCTATCTTAAATTAAGCATTTGCTGAGTGAAAATATAATGGTAATATAATTTTATCACATCAGAAATTGTTGTAAAATTTAGTACATATGTAAAGATTTAGATATAACAATCATTTTGTTCTAGCCAAAACCCCAACAGTATTTCAGTTCCACTAAAAGCATTATTTTAATCTCTTTAATACAATATCTCTTCCGCTTTTCTTTTTAGGTTGGTTGTCATTTTTTAAGATTAAGAACTTTTTTATTTCATTTATTTGATTTGTTATCTGGCTTTGCTAATCATAATCACATGTAGAAGATAATTACATCAGTAGTATCTTTAATCTTGATTGTCTGAAAATGGCTTTATAGTAAATTTAATTTCAGAGGCTTTGCTTTTCTATGTTCCATGGGAAAAGAAAAATCATAAGTCTTTGCAATTGCATTTCTCTCTTCATTGGTCTGTCACTTGGGATCTGGAAGGATAGTCGAGTTATTCAAAGTGTCAGCAACTCTGTTAATGCTGGTAATATCAGCTCTAATATCCTTCCTGACATCATTCACACCAAAATTTTTACAAAGTGTCACTGAAACAATTTTTTTTTTTTTTCTGGTGGACCAATTGAGCTCTCCTTCAGGAACAAAGAAATGCTACAAGTTGAAGTGCTTCACTGTTTGACTTTCAATTTGATTTACTTTTGACCAAAGACTAGGGTCTAAAACATTCACATATACTAGAGTTTTCTCAGTTTTTTTTTTTTTTTCCTTCTGAAGTAAAAAGTCTGTCCTTCCACTTCTGTTTACTAAATCTCCAGATGGTTTACCTGAAATGAAAATAATTCTTCCAGCTGTCCTTTACTATAAATTTTTCCTGAAATGGTGTCATTTAATGACTGTTTTCTCTGTATTATTTAACAAATTATGTTGTCTTTCATTAACATTCATAAAAAGGAAAAGGTCATTTTTGCTTCTTCAGTTATCTGATTCTCATCAATCCAACTCTTTATTGTGAAATTTTTGTGTGAAAAGCAGTTTTCATATCTTTGGCCTGTGATGCTTGTATACTCTTATCCTTGACCTGAAGATGGAAAATGTTCACATTGTTTTCTAAATATCTTGAACAGTTCTTAAATTGACTATTTTGTGTATCATTCAGATTTTTACATATGATTCTTCTCCTAGGGCTTGAATTGGGTTTCACTAACATAGGTGTAATACTAACATTTTCATCTAAATTCTTAAGAAGTACTTTAAAATTATCATTGAAAACAGCAGATGAAATAGGGTGGTTGATTGCTATGTCACAGGGAATAGTTCAGGTTTCTCTGAAGTATCATTACAGACTTGTTAAACATCTGAAATTTATTTAAGTTGTAAAGTGCTGCTCTCACTTTTTGTATTTAAGAGTTGTATTTGTTTTATTTTGCATTGTTTATTATGTAAGATAACACCTGAATTATGTAAACTATATTTCTGACACTAAAAAGGATTCTTTTTTACATCTAGAGACGAATCCAAATCTGCCTTGGTTTGGTCACTAGTTGCAATTTCCTTTTCTGTGGCATTTTCTTGAGTCCTGGAAACAATCTAACTTATTGTTTGAATGATTCAGCTTCAGAAATATATTTTTTATGATTTGTATCATGAGCCATCTCATTTAAGATACTGTCAAATAATGTTCTGTTGTTTTCAACCTCCAGATGTACATCTGCAGAGTTAAGATTTAATTCTACACATCTTTCTCGGTGTATCTTCGCGCTCTCGCTCTCTCTATATATCAATATATAATATCTATATCTATATCTATCTATCTATCTATCTATCTATCTATCTATCTATATAGATAGATAGATAGATAGATACCACTAAAAAAAATTATTTGGTGATTTAAATTCTGTACAACCATTGGCTTTTTCCAAACCCACCTTGTCTTTTATTTCTGTAATAACTCCTTTTCTAAAGTCAGTAACATGTAAGGTTTGTCCTTGACTAAGTCTTTCTTTTTCTATGTAGAGGGTTTTGCTTAGGAAGGTTTCACTTTGATTTTCATCTTGAGGTATGGTAGTATCAATTTTATTCTTGGATATTTAAAAAAAATAAACTGTTAATTGTTTATAATGATTTCTTCCATAAGTGGATCTTTCTTTCTTTCTTTCTTTCTTTCTTTCTTTCTTTCTTTCTTTCTTTCTTTCTTTCTTTCTTTCTTTCTTTCTTTCTTTCTTTCTTTCTTTCTTTCTTTCTTTCTTTCTTTCTTTCTTTCTTTCTTTCTTTCTTTCTTCCTTTACTCTGTACTAAGTTCTAAACTTAGTACAGCATTTTCTTCCCTTATTTCTTTCCCAGAATTAAATTTCTGCATAATGATGTTTTGTGATTTTTCCCATTGACATTTCACTGTTTTCATTATTTACTTCTGTAAAATTCTGAGACTTCTTGCCTTCTTCAAACTTTCTTTGATCACATAATTCATTGTAATGTTCATGTATAACCTAATATGAGTTTCTTTAAGTGATGATAACTCATTTTTAATCTCATTTTCTGCATTGTTTTTCAATATATTTTTTCCAAGTTCCTAGTGCTTCTCATCCTCATTTTGAAGATTAAGGGAATTTTTCTTTATATCCTTTTACCTTTTTCTTTTAAGCATATTATCCTTTCAAGAGACTATAATCCTGCTTCCAGTTCATTATTACCTTGGATCTGTTGCTGGAGTAATTGCTGCATATATTGGAAAGAAGTGATGATATCCTGTTTTTCTTCTTGAATATGGTTAATCTCTTCATTAATCTTTTTATTTAATTCCATGTCCATTTTGTGTCTTTCTTGAAGTTCCAGAAATTTCTATTCTTTAATTGTTAAATTTATGTTTTCTTCTTCCATTTTATGTTGACATGTGACTTTGGACTACATTTCTTGGATAGCTTGTTTTCATTTTTTTTTTTTTAAGTTATATACTCAGAAGTAGAATTTATGGACTATATAATACATCTTTTATCAATTTTTGAGAAACTTTCATACTGTTTTTTGTAGTAGCTGAATCCTTTTACAAGGGATAACTTCTCCACATCCTCACAAATACTTACCTTTTCATTTTTTAATGATAGCTGTCCTAACAGGGATGAGGTGATATCTCGGTATGGTTTTGATTTTCCTTTCCCTGTTGATTAGTGATGTTGACCACTTTTTCATATGTATGTTTCCCATTTGGATGTGTTCTTTGGAAAAATAAATTGTCTATCTTTTGTCTAGATCGTAATGCATAATTCATTACTAAATGGATAGTATCACTGCAATAAGGTATGCAAAGGATCTTGATCTTCTGGCCACTCTGTGTCAGGCCTCTCCATATACCACGTACTCAGGCCATAAACATGACATGGACTGTAGTAATTACCTAGTAGAGTAGTCTTCAAATTTTTCCCAACAGAACTCCAGGCTTTGAGAAGAGTGGCTTAATTTGCTGTGAGAAAGAAAGCTAGCCTGAGAATCTGAGCCTGCTCTCATGCCTATATTTTATAGCTGAATAAATAAATACAATTCCTTAGGTAATTTTGCATTTCTTGTAGCAGATGAAAAACTGTTTTAGATTGGAAACTTGTTTTCAAATAAATACAAATATTTTTATGGTGAAGAGCAAGGGCCACGATCTTAAATGCCTCTAGCACTGGGAGATAAAATAAACAAGTGAAGATGTAATGTGTCCTGTATAGAAGAAGCAACTGGTCAATTAGTTGGAGAGTAAATGTACTACCAAGAGTGAAAATTTAACACAGAATCAAAATATGTCTACAGGCCAGATTTGACCCTATATTTGTTATTGGAGATCTCTCACATTGAGGTACTCAAAAATGCAGGGAGAAATAATGTGTTATAAAACAAAATCACATATGAAATATGATACATATTAGTGATAAAATATGCTGTTTTCATTGCCATTCTCTGTGGGCATGAGACTTGAATCTTCACTTTAATGTCATTAGATCTCCTTCAGGCACATGACTGGACAGAGAGGACCAATCTGAGTGGTCCTTCTTGCTGTGCTGACCTGGTCATTACTAGAGAAGTGGGTGAGTCACAGGAGGGCCTGAGTGACAACCCCAGAACTTTACAGAGAGTTAAGAGTTTGTATATAAAACAAATACAACATGTAGAAGAGCCAAGTGATAAAGATGAGTGAATGGTAAGGACTAAAGAGAAGAACAAAAGAGAAGGCAGTTTGTGAGAATGAGTGCAGAATATTTTAGAATTGTAATCATAATCATAATGGCAGGTGAAAAATAGTCAAATAAACCAGCAGGGAAAAGGGAGCTTTTTGGATTTAACCACCAAAAGCAGTGCCAACTTTATAAACCTTGCATGCACTTTTTTGGGGAAATTAGTCCCAAAAAGAGCCAAGATAAGATATATTGACAGAATACTCTTACAGTATGATGAATAATTAAAATTATACATTACTTTAACTATGTAGATCATATACATTATTCACTTCATATCTAAAATTAAATTGACAATTACTAAAAATTTAGACTCACTGCTAGTTGAAATTTGAGAATCCGTATGTCTTAGAGAGGGTAAAATATTTTTCTATATCTTCCTTCTGAGTTTTTATTGCCACGGTAATATTATTTTTGACTGATGATAGTTATAATAACTAGTAAATTTTTCAAAATACTTATACACATTATATCTATTTGACATCACCCTTGAGAAAGCAGTCATTGACTGCTTTCTTCATTGGATATGAAAAGTTATTGAGACTTGGACGATTAGCAAGTAAATACCACAGTCGATATAGACCACTTCCTTAATAATGGCCTGATGCTTTCCATACTGCACTAGTCTTCTTTCTGAATTTTCATCAAATAGGATACAGTAAGTTCTCATTTAAACTCATAGATGGGTTTTTGGAAACTGTGACTTTAAGTGAAATAAGAAATAACAAAACAAATTTTACCATAAGCTAGTTGATACAAACAAGAATTCAGTTTCTATAGCAAATTTCTCATTAAAAAACATTACCAAACATCTAAATAAAGATCCAGAACACTTCTAGTATCAAACATTGAAATAAAAGCAAGCTACATGTACATTTAAGAAAGAATAATAAATACGAATGATAATTATTTTTCAATTTGCTTATTTCAATTCAAGGTTGTGGATGGCTGGAGTCCATCCCACCAGCTCAGAGCAAAAGGCAGAAACTTGCCCTGGACAGAAAACTTCCATCTCAGGGCACACTCACATCCACACCCATTTTCACTCAGGCTGGGACAATTTAAACAGGCCGATTAACCTAATATGCACATCTTTGGGATGTGGGAGGAAACTGGAGTATATGAAGAAAACTCACGCAGACATGGGATGAACATGCAAATTGCACATAGATACAGTGGCTTCAGCCAAAAATTGATTTTTTTTTTTGTCATCAACATTATAACAAAACAAGATTGAATGAAACAACATTATTCAAGGACCTTCTGTACTTGTTTTTACCTGTGTATTTGATGTGTTCAACTCCCATTTTCTGTCCTTGTAGGAATTTGGACATGGAGCAAAAGCTGAATTCTCTCAGACCAAACATGTGAGGATAGCAGAGAAAAAAGATGGCAGGAGAGTGGGTTTCAGACTTTTCAATTCACCTATTCACTATTAAGCTTGGACCTCACAGGAGAAAAAGAAAATGTGAGCTCATTTAAGCCACTATTTATTTTTTAAAAAAGTAACCAATATAGAAAGATGAAAGATGTACATAGTTGCTCCCAAGGTATACAGTGCTAAATCAACAAAAAGTTTACTAAAAATGAAACCCAACTGATTAAAGCTGTCATTTAAAAAATATTGTTTTAACCAACTTTAAGAGGGAACCAATTATTCAGTTTCTAGTCAAGGTATAATGTGAAGATGTGAAAGCATGTGGAAAGGGTATGTGCTAGGTTTGAGTATGGGATATACAAAAAGATAAATTTTCCTATGTTATAATTTTGCCTAAGGGAAATTTCTATAAATACATAACATTTTTACCTTCAGTAAACTAAAGTGTCATAGTAAGTAGAGTATTAGAATTTTTTTATGCTCACTAAATAAAGCATTCTGAGAATTATCTAAATAAATCTCAAATATTTTACACCAATACTTTTTATTCTATTTTATAGAACTTAGTTCTCCATTTCAACATTTTTCACGTGTGTACTGTTATAGAGGTACATTCTTATTATTTTGTCAATTTCATGCCAAATAATCCATTTAGATGGAAAGATGATTTATCTATCTATCTATCTATCTATCTATCTATCTATCTATCTATCTATCTATTTATTTATTTTTGTGGTGTTCATGAACTTGTGTTTGTCTAATTTTGCTTTCCCAGTTTTAGTTACAAATGAGGTTTAATCACAGGAACTGCTACTATTTTCAGCATAATTGATGTCAATAGCTTATGTTAATTTCTGAGTATTAGATTTAATCATCAGAGGCAAGACCTTTGGACATGAGACAAATCTCGTGATCTGTGTGACATAGATGGAGCACTCTGTAGTCACTCAGGAAATATTCAACTCCACTTTGACTTTTCTTGATCAGAGACCAGGCTGTCACCATTATTTGTTGGGTCACTTTTGTAATAATAGTACAAACAGGTTTCCTTAGGCTAGAGTTTTTTCATGTTGTATGACATAATTTAGCTGGTCATGGGGATTCCAAATAAATCAAGAATGAGATAGATCACACGGTGCTAAATGGATTTTCAGAAATACCTAGACATGTACTCTTTTAGTCAGTTATTTTAACAATAATATTGTAACTATAATTCTGTATATAAAACCATAAAATCTCCATGGTATATAATATTGTATCAGTCAGGATTCTCTTGAAAAATAGAACCAGTTGGATACATATGTATCTATATAGATATATTTTGAGATTTATTTCAAGGAATTGGCTCACACCACTGTGGGGGGTGACAAGTTTGAATTTTGTAAGACTGGCTGGAAGGTTGAAAATTACTGAGCAGGAATTGGTGCTGAAGTCTTAAAGCAGAATTTATCAGAGAAATGTCTGAGTTTGGCTTTTAAGTTCTTTCAATTCTTTGCATGAGGCCCAACATTATCTAGAATAATCTCATATACTTAAAGTCAACTGATTGTAGACATTAGCCATATCTGCGAAATACCTCCATATAACCGGGTACCAGGTTGACTAACTGGTCTAGCGTAGGTGACACAAAAAAAATTAACCATCACAATCTACCCTTTGTCAGTTTGGCACCCAAACACAACTTTTAATCCTATTTAATCTCCAAATAAAAACCATAAACTCATATTTTTAACCAAGGTAATGCAGATAGCTTTCATACAACTTAAAATGCACTTATCATTTTCTTTGAAGGACATGGAAAGTCCTTAAGTGATATTCAATTTTCTCCTTGATATACCGTAACTTAAATGTTGTGATGTAAAGGTTTATATCAAATGTTTCTGGTTAGTCTACTGATCCTGCTGGTGAACAGCTAGAAATGATTACCAGAGGCAGCCCTGCCTTGGATCCACTGTAGCAGGTTGGCCTTAGTGTGTGGAAGTCCAGCTGCTGAGCCCAAGAATAGCTTCCATTCCTGCCCCAATGCCATTTTGTTTATTTGTCCATTGGGCAATGACAGGTTAGAAGACATAAGGGGCTGATTGGTAGCCGCAGAACAGATCATCTCATTCACTGGATTTTAAAAATCTTCATTTGCCTAACACCCTTTGGTAAGCATTTACATGGTATATACATATCTTTTTTTTTTTTGTCCATATATTATAACAATATCAGTTCATTAATTTTTACAAATGTGTCATACTAATGTAAGATGTTAATAATAGAGGAAAGAAGATGAGGTATACATGGAAACTCTGCATTATTTATATTTCTGTAAATCTAAACTATTTCAATATGAAAATTTATACAAAAATGTCTCAGAAAGTTTTAAAAAATTATAAGCATTTAAAATAATTTTATTATAGTTATGTAATTTATGCTACTTAGTAACCGTTATTTTGAATCTCATACTAATTCATTTTCTGAATGAACATCTGATACTTTTATCTTCTACTTTGATGAAAAATGATAGCAGACTAAGGAAAAAAAGGACAAAAAAATGGTAAAAGGTATAGATACAACCCCTACTCAAATGTGTCATATTATTAATAATGACATCTTAAAAATGTGTGTACTAAAGGTGAATTCAGCATAGAAAACTAAATATAAGATTAAGCTTAGGCAGGTGGATTAAATATCTTTATGTCTATTTCTTTGGTTTTCTAGTCGCAGAAGATTAATTCTAGAGACACCATGTTTTTTTTTTATAAGCAATAAATGCTGAATTCTACTTTTATAGTAAAACAATACCTCTTTGTCAAAATTGAAGTAGAGTAGATGTTTAATTTTTTCAAATATAATCTTTAAGAGCAATTTTGAAAAATAATTGTTAAATTAATGAAAAATATCTTGCAGATACCTTAATATTATGTACTTTATATAATCGAATTATACTTTTTCTTATCAAATTGCCCTTTTATTTGCTAGTGACTTATTTTTATCTAACTCTACTATAATCAGTCTCCTTATGCATTCCAATAAATTAAAACCAGGCCCACAATTCATAAGACCTGTTCAGGAAGAATATTCAGTATATCATGTGGTATGTTCAGTTACTATTGAAATAGTCAATTCTTTTCCTTCTAAAGTAGTTGCAACAATCCATTTACAGCATAAGTAAACCTCTTACTCTATTTCACCCACACATACTTGTTCACTAATCTCAAACAACAGAAAATGATAAAGGACAAAATAGTTTACTGTTTCAAAGACTGAGAGGAGGAATAATTTTGAAGTGTACAGAGTCTTCTCTTTTGGAATTCACCATACAGTTTACTTTGAAGTTTCATTTACCTAAACCATTATATTTCGACTGTGCCTTTTTTATAATGTCATGTTGTCAATTTTCTGTGATAACTTTTAGTTTTATTAAATTTATCATATAATTAAAACTCTCTAACAGCATTTTAAAAAAGTTTAGATGCATTTATATACATTTAAGTTTATGTCTACCATTTAGGTAATATAGTGCTCATAAAATGAATCTGTATTATATATTTTATACATTGATTTATAATTCACTCTGATAAATAGCTTGTTTCCTTACATCACACTGTTTGTGAACAAAATTTTAAGTTCCAAAGAGAATTATTCATACATATTTTTTTTTAATTAAAAAGAGTGATATTAATCAACCCCTTTTTCAAGAGATAACATCATGAAAGTCAACTTTTAATTACTTCTTTTGAAGTTTCATTTCCAGTTGCCAGCTCAGATTTCAAAATGAATGTTGGGAATAAGCTAACTCTTGAGAGAGGAGGTTAATCATATTGTAGATCATATCTGAATACTTAGTGGAGTAGGACATGAAAATGCACATTCTCAATCGCTCTGAATGGTGGCAATATGTTTATACTTCACAAAAGCTGGGATTCAGACTTTTTCATCTCTTCCTTCATTTTCTCTTTGTTATACCCTAGGAGTTCTTGTTTGGTGCAGTGGACCATGAACATAGCTGAGCATAGGATCAGCTTCATAATTTCTTACACTTTAGTAGTGTTCTCCTTGCTTACACTTGATGCTGTGCTCAAACGGCTTATTATTTCTGTCTTTTCAGACGGCATCCTTTGCAGTGTCATAGCACATGGATTTCAGGACTGCCTGTGAAGAGGTAAGTTAAATGGCTCTCTGCTTTTCAAATAAGGAAAATAGGAATAAACAGAAAACACTTGGCCCTCCTTTATGTAAGTAGATCATTGCTTTCAATAGAGAGGTGGGTGATAAGTTCATTTTACTTCCAGGTTATGATCTCTTTCTGCAAGACTAGAAAGCAAAAGAGTGCCTGAGAAGCCTCAGATATTTGCTCTTTCCTTAAGAAAAAGAAGGTTGGATATTTGGTTTGATTGAATTGCCCTTCTCCATGAACTATACACTGCAGGATTTCAGGTAGTAGAAGTGTTATAAGTAATTCTTTCCACATAAATGGTTATAAATTAGAAGATTATATAAAGTCTCTTTCAGCACTAAAATTATATATTTTATGATTCCAATATTATTTAAGTATTTCAATATTATTTAAATATTAATACATGACAATTCAAATTCTCTCTAGAACTGTCATCACACTTCAGTATAAGTTAAAGGGGCACATTGCTCCTGTAAGGATATTAAAACCCATTCAAAGGTGCAGTCAAAAATGTATGAACTTAGACCTCCAGGTAATGTAATTGTTCTATTTTAGGAAAAAAGACTATCTTTTTGATTAAATATGGGACATTCAAAGTATTGTATTTTTATTCTTCAGGCAAAATGTAAACATTCATAGGTTAAAATATTTCACATTTATTTAAAAAGTATAAAACATTTTTATCGTGTATGAATAACCTAAGAAAAAACAATCATAACTAAATTGCCTATGATAAAGTTAAAAACCAACCAACAAAACCTTCAGTTATTAATATTTGTGAAAATTTTTTAAATGAAATTTTGAAAAATATCTCCTTTAAAAATATTTATCACAGTTCGTTCATAGTTTAGAATTTAAGTTCTTTCAGAAAATTAATAAATTGCTTTTAGTTTTTTAATACTTATACTTCTTACATTGTAGTTATTTGTTTACAAACCTCTCATGAGTACTGAATATTATAAGGTCAGAGTGTATAACTTATTCATCTTTTTAACTTCGCACCTATCCATTTATATTTAAAAAAATAAATTAATGTTTCAGAAGCTTAAATATAGAAGCATAAATTTTAATTATGTTCTATTTCTAGTTTTGAATGTAGTAAGTCTACTATTTCCATCAAATTGTTATGTTTCTGATAGTAAAGCATCCATTGAATGAGACACAAATGAAACACATAAGGAATTCACAAGATAGAGACTGGATAGTGGCTAAATGGCATTTTAACAAATGGTTTACCTTGGACTTTGGAGGCTGACATAAGATTTATTTCTCAGACCTTTTTTAAAACAAAATTGTTTTGATTCATTGATTCGAACTATATATAAATTCTACTTAGGGTTCAGAAGATTTATCTTATGATGATAATTCCGTTGTGATCATCTTACCCTTGCTCCTGTAGTAATAGGGTCTTGCTCTTTTGCAATAAACCCTTTTAGAATAATTATCATTTAGACTGTCCTCCCCATGGAATACAACTGTCTCAGAACTGCTCAGCAGTAGTACCCGTGTGTCTTCCACATGGTGGGTGTGTTGGCAAGAGTAGAGAACTATAAGATTTCCTGAAGATGATCAAATCACCCCGAATATAGGCCACAATCAATGAGTTTGTCTGCTATTAATAGTCTCAGACCATTTAAATGGACAGGATTCATAAAGATAATTTAGCTTGTCATTTTGTAGATGAGAAAATTGAGAGGTTTTATGAAATGCTGAATGCCACTTAATTAGTTAAAAGCAAAACTATAATTTGTAGCTTGGAGTCTAAGCTTAGGCCTCTTCTTGAAGTACTACATTGCTGGAAATTATTATCACAAAGATATACAAAATAAAACTCATATTCCCTTGACTGCCAATAAGCCATTAAATATGAAAATCGGATATCCATGTTATCAGACAGATTTATCTAGAATATTATAGTGCTGATGTCAGGAAATCTCTTCTTTGAAAAAGAATAGAAGTATGCTCCAAATTAAGTACATCTTAATTTTGTAATACAGATTTCTTTAAGAGAAGTTTGTTTATTGTTTAAGGAAGTTCTCTTTTAAAAAGTTATAATTATTTTAAGGAATCAAGATTTAGAAGTCTAACAATACACACAAATGAAAATGGAGAATACAATTAGGATAAATAAAAAAATCTACAATTTAGAAGAAAAAAATATGTGCATAGTCAGGCATAATTATTGATTTATCTTCTTCTAAAAGTATCATCAGAGTAACTATGTGTTCATAAGCCTTTAAGCTATCTTCAGTCTAGATTTTCCTCACATTTTATTTTCACATCTACATTTCTTAAAATACAATCCATGTCTCTGTGTCGATTATGATTTCTCTGTAACACATAATGAATAATTTAATAATTCATGCACATAATAATTAAATTTAATTCCTCATGAATACAATATAATATATGACTATGATTCAATCAACAAATATTGAAAGAAATCCTACTCTAAATAAACTACTGTACTATGTCCTATAGATTAATAATTCTTAGTAATAAAAATAGTAATAAGTTATTATTACAATTTTCTTGAAATAATGATATATAATGTGAAGTTATATAACGTGATATATAGCTAAATGTTTTTGAGGTCACTATATGTGATGTCTAAATACAATATTGATCATTAGGAAGATATATTGATTCAATGAAAACCCTGCATTCAGAATAGTAAGGACTCATTTTTGGATGGAGTGGTCTTCAAAGGCTTCAGGAGAAGTGAGTCTTATACTAGTACTTAACAGCTGGCTAAAATTTAACAAAGAGAAGACCATGGCTATAAGTAATCTTGGAAAGGAAAGGAAAAGGATAAAATACACTTTGAACCGTGCATGGAATGGCATTTAGTATACTACTGCTATAGTATGGTACAATATAAAAGAAAAGATATATCTATCTATCTATCTATATATATATCACTTAAAAACCTTAAAAAAGATTTTTAAAAATATGTATATACATATCTATATATATATATATATATAGATAGATAGATAGATAGATAGATAGATAGATAATCACTTAAAAACCTTAAAAAAGATTTACAGAACAAATTAAATTATATTTGACAACCAAAAAAATGAAATATCGAATATACTTACAAGAATATTTGCAGTGCATATTATAGTTTCTGCCTAGTTTCCTGTTGTTTGTAGTTTCTTACAAGTAATATTGCAAATTCTACATTTCCAAATTAAAGGAACATAGATTTTAACTTTTCCAGAAAACACAGTTTGTGTTCTTTCAAAGAGTAGAACCTAAAGAAGACTTAGATATTTGAATGTTAGTTTATTTTTTACAGTTCCAGAGATACTAAGTTTAAGCTAAGCATAAATTTCTATTAAGTTGAAATGCAAGATTTGTTTTTAAAACATAGAATAAATCCACGCAAATTTGTAAACATGTTTCATTAATTTACAGAAAACAAGTCAATGACTAAATATTTAAAAATATTGCTTTTTAAGTAATTAAGAGATATTACCTTTTACCATTCCTTTAAGAAAATAATCTCCAATGTGGATTTTGAAAAATCCAGCTGCAGTGTAAGATCATCCATCAGGCACGGGAAAACAACATTTGAATTTATATTATTTTTTTATGAATCATCTCCTTAAAATTTTAAGTTTTATGTATGTTTTAGACTTTGCATAGTATATTTGTACATTATATATAGCAAATACATTTCTGCACTCATGTATAATATATACACAGTCAACAAAGTTTGAAGACAAATAATTATTGTGTTAATAAAGAGAAGACAAATGCAGATCTTCAGTTAATACTAAAATGGGGGGCCAATAATTACTTAGATTTTTTTTTTAATTTTTAAAAATCGGGGTCCACAGATCTGTAAAGACTTTGAGGCCAGGCTGTTTTAGGTTGCGCTGACTAGTCACCGCTGTCACGGTCCTGTTACCCATTCTTATCCCTGAAGCAATACAAGCAGATGAGGGTGTATAAATCAAGCTTTTCTCCTTATCAGATAGTGTCCTATGCTCCCTTAGTAGCATGTCCTTAATGGAAAACTTAGCTGTCATGTCCAGAGTAGTCCCTTGCACATTTTATTTTCCCTCTAGTTGTCATTGCTTTGATACATGAAGAATATCTGTTTAAGATGAACTACTTTTCAGAACTCTTTGCACTTTCATAGGAGATTTTGGTGACTAAAATGCTACCTGAGGAAAGATACCAATAGCCATATGTCTGTACAGGAAGATTGAGGCAGGTATCCTCAAATAATCTCTGCCTGAGGGGATGCATTCTTGAGCTTCTGTTTTCTAGAATCGAATGAACTAAGCTCTATATCTTCTTATGCTCTATATCTTTACTTTTCCCCTCTTGAATAAACTAACTTACCTCCTTCAATTATCATATTCTCAATTTATTTTTTCAAGACAAATCATATATTTTTTTCTATATACAAGCCTCATTTAATACATCCTCAAGAATATTTAATTCCTCTCTCCATGTTCCTGTATCAGATATTACATTTCATCTTATTTATAGATGTGTATTTTCGTGAGTAGGAATACACTGAGGTCAGAGACTATTGTCTAATTCATGTCTGACTCTGTTAGCTTTACACAATATTTGAAAAATGATGCATGTGTAGGATCTTAAATGTATTTTCTTATACATAAACTGAATTTTTATAATAGAATATGTGTAACATCTATAACCCCTGGAAAAATTATATACATATATATTTTTATTCTAACAAAAGCAGCCTCATTATCTCATCTTCTCAGGTTGAAACATGAATTCAAAGTCTATAAAGTCTATATTTTGTTTTCCAGGCCCCTTTCTATTAATTAGGGGATATTTTACATGTTATCTGAAGGTTGAGTGAAAGGAGGATTGATCATGTCATAAACATGATGAGAGAAGCCTCATAGCTATTTTAGTCCCTCAAACTTTCCCTGGGCGATCTTTTATATCTCTTTTATGTGTAACAATAATGTATTTATGAGGTCTCAGGGAAAGCTTCTCTTTCATCTTCAAGTTGAGACAGAGCATTATTTGTGAATGCCAGTTTAGTCATTACACTTCTGAGAAAAAATTGGCCCAAATATACTGTACATTGAAAAATTAGTCAATGTCCTCAATCCTATTTACATAGCTTTAATAATATTTTATACCTATCTTTGCCCCATGCCAACTCAGAGTCCTTATGTTGGCTCCTGGCCAAGTCTGCACTATAAGCATGAAAACTTTTCCATGTGAAAATGTAGAAAATTGTGTTCTATAAGGAAAATTTAATTTGCTTTAGATGAAATATTTTTGTCCTCTAGACATATCCACTGGAGTAAAACTCTAGAATACATTAATCGACATGATTTAGTGAGTGCCTGCTGTCCACCAGTCTCATAGAGGTGGAAACATCATCCTTGCTCCTGAAAAAGTTTGTTTTTTCTTAAAATATATCATAACTCTTAAAAATAATTATA
The DNA here is from genome assembly GCF_000151845.1 of Pteropus vampyrus. Classification (NCBI taxonomy): domain Eukaryota; kingdom Metazoa; phylum Chordata; class Mammalia; order Chiroptera; family Pteropodidae; genus Pteropus; species Pteropus vampyrus. The sequence goes on from NW_011888982.1 coordinate 1,922,135, forward strand.
GACTAATATAATATCATATATGATAGAAGGTGTAATGGTATGTATTAACACATAGGTTAAAGCAGATTACAGAAAAAGTTATTTTTGGAGGCTACTTTCTCTAAGTATATTCTCATCAACATTAATGAACACTGTTCTAAAGAAATAAATTCCTAGCAATTCACATATAAAATTATATTTCAAGAGAAAGCCTGGTATTATTTTCCTGGGATTTTGTGCTCATGATATACTGAGGATATGTGTGTACTTCCATGAGCTTACCCCTTTATCTAAGTTAAGAATAGTTCAATAATTATTAAAGAAAAATGTAATTGCAAAAGTAGCCATTGTCCCTGTTGACTTGTTGGTGCCGAATAACAGCCCAAAATTATATTCTGTCTCAAAAGAACTTAATTTTATATCTCTGACAAATGGAAGTGTTAAGTGCACTTGCGAGGGAGAATCTGCTTGTTCATCTGAGTGAATATTATAACACTGACATGCTTCAGAAGTGACAAGATTCATGGATTCTTCAATGGATTACTAAATTGCTGGATTAAATCTATGTTATACAAGTTAAAAATCATCACTGGTTGTTTTATATCCCAGAAAGTGTGAAGCAAAAACAGTGGACTAGGAATCAAAAATCCTGGGTCTCAAACCAGGCTATGATTTTAATTAATTATATTAATTTTGGCAGTTCACATCAGCTCTTTATCTTTGTTCCCTCATATGTACACAATGTGTGTGTGTGTGTGTGTGTGTGTGTGTGTGTGTGTGTGTGTGTGTGTTGGCAACTAGAAATAATTAAATAGTGGAGGTTACAGAAGATGTTAAGTAGGTATGTTTCCAAATTTAAAATTCTATGGTAAAGACAGAGAGTAGAAAGAGACTGGGAAGATGATGCTCATGGGTTTCTTTTTGGAGTAATAAAAATGTTCTAAAATTGATTATAATGATGGCTGCACAACTTTACTAAAAACATTTTATCATACACTCTGAAGGGTTAAATTTTATAGATGTCAATTTTATCTCAATAAAGTTATTTTAAATTTAGATAATAAGTATTAAACAAAATTTTCTTTTTAAAAAAAATATAATATATAAACTATACTCCTCACTCTCCAAATCTTTATGTAGATTTTCTGACATAATCTCCAATATCCGGGATCTGGGGTCAACTGTATGTGAAACAGTTATCCTTTTCTTTGTATCTACATTAAGTATTACATTTCAAACTCACTGGAGTACATTTTACCTAGCTTTCAAGTGTTATTCATCATATTTTACAGTAAATATGTCATACAATTATATCTACAAACTAAGTATACTTTTTTTCTCTTTTGTTTTGCTCTTTTGTTTTTCTGCCGGAAGACAAAGACAGGGATTTGTTTGCTGCAGGATGGTAATCAGGACCCTTTCAAAGTTCGGCTACACCTAGCCAAAGATATTTTGATGATTCAAGAACAAGATGTGATATGTGTGTCTGGTGAACCTTTCTATTCTGGTGTAAGTAGCTTTTTCTTCTATTGAAGTTTTTTGGTTTTGTTTATTAAAATGTTTATTCATAGAAAATTATTAATACATATATCTATTTACTTTTAGAGCCCAGTCAATCATCCTGCATGTAATTTTTGTTCACATTATTGAGTGAGCAGTCCTTGTATAACTACTCAAACCTGGGTGCACAGCCACATATTTAGTGCCCATCTCCATTTTGGCATCTCATTGACTCCTTGTTGTATTTTTATGAATAGAGTGACACCTGTATTTTTTGATCATGAGAGAGTGTATTCTACCTTTTCACACAGAAGACTAACTGAGAACAGTACATGTCAATTTTTTTATCTTGATTTTATCTCACATCATGTTGAATTTGGGGAGATGTTCCAAAGATAGAGCCCAATTCTTGGCATCTGGGACTCATAAGGCTTTAGGTAAGAGAAATGAAACTCAGTGTCAATGCTTTGTATGAGGGGGTTAGGTATGAATAATTTTGTGGACTTGCTTGATAGGATTATGCTTGAGTATTGTAGCAAGTTCTGTCCAATGCTCTAAGCAGTTAATATATTACCCTGCAGCTATTCTAGCCTCAGAAAGAACCATAAATGATCCATCAAACTCATTGGTCTGCTAACTAACACTGAAGTACCACTGTGAAAGATATCTTTAGGTAAAATTAGATTAAATTCAGCAAAACAATGTTATCATAAAACAGGACAAGTTTTAGAATTTATCATTTATTGTGTAATAACATTAAAGCCATCATTTTAGCAATGTTGCCATATGTCATCTCAGAAGAAAATTACAGCAAGTACCAAACAGTTGGTTTCCTGGATTCCCCAGACATTTGTAGTTTTTTAGCATGAAGGTTTAATTTGTAGCTAATTAACAGACTTATCATATAATCTTTTGTTAGTGGTGAATAATGCTGAAATTTCATCCTCACTTTTCACTAACATCCTGTGGGAGTCACATCAGGTCCTAAATCAATAGCCTTTGCTAAATAAAGATAATGGACATTTTACAAACTGTTAACTATTCTTTCGTCACAGACCATTTAAATCATCCTGAATTATAGGTCTTGCTGTTAAGGCTGATTAAATTGTTCCCATGGGGTTACCATTTCTTTGTTTTAATTAACAAAGAATAGTGTTCCTTCCTTGCTTCCTTCTCTCTCCCTCCATCCCTTTCTTTCTCCTTCTCTCTCTCTTTCTCTCTCTCTTTCTCTCTCTCTTTCTCTCTCTCTCTCTTTCTTTCTTTCTTTCTTTCTTTCTTTCTTTCTTTCTTTCTTTCTTTCTTTCTTTCTTTCTTTCTTTCTTTCTTTCTTTCTCTCTCTCTCTCTCTCTCTCTCTCTTTCTTTTTCTATCTTTCTTTCTCTCTTTTTTTCCTACTGAAGAAATACGCTTCTTATAACTTTCTGGAATTAATATATTACACAAGTCCTAGATCAGCAAAATTTTGTAATTTGTAAAATTCAGTATTTCAACACTGAAATAATGTTATTGTTTTAAATTTTGCAATCAAAATAGCTAATACTCATAGACCTAATCTCTATATTATAAATTATGCAATTTAATATATTACATGTATCTGTTAGAAATAAATTTAATAACTGTACAAAGTTTCTACCTTGAAAACTACAAAACTATTATTAAAAAATGAAAATAATCAAGTAAGTGGAGAAATATAATATAATTATGAATTAAGAACTAATATTAATAAGTTTTCACATCTCCCTAAATATCCAATATCAATCAAAACTCCGACATTGCCAAAATGATTCTAAAATTTAAATGAAAATACAAAGGACTTAATATAGCCAAAACAATCTTGAATAAGAACAAAATTAGAGTATTTATTTATATTTCCTGCATTCAGAACTTATTATAAGACTACAATAGAGAACACAATGTGATATTGTCATAAGTTTGGGCACATGAATCAATCGAATATTATAGACTCCAGAAACAGACTCACACTTATATAGTCAAATGCTTTTTTTTTAAATTTGTAGTAAACTATACATAACATAAAATTAACCATTTCAACATTTTTAAGTGTACATTTTAGTATCATTGAGTATAATGTCATTGTTACCTACTGCTATCCATCTCTAGAATTTTCATCATAGCATACTGAAACTCCATACCAATTTAACAATAACTCTCCATGTTCCCTTCCTCTCAGCCCCTGGTAACCACTGTTCTAATTCTTGTCTTTATGTATTGACTCATATAAGTGGAATTACAAAATATTTATCCTTTTGTTTCTGACTTATTTCACTTAGTTTAATGTATTCAAGGTTCATCTCCATTGTAGCATGTATCAGAATTTCATTAATTTAAAAGACTGAATAATAGTCCATTGCATGTATATTCTACATTTTGTTTACCTTGTTTATTCATCTGCCAAACAATGAACATTTGGGTTGTTTCTGCCTTTTGGTCCTTATGAAAATGTATTTACAAATATTTCAGTCACCATTTTCAATTATCTTGTGTATGACCCTGGAAGTAGAATTACTGGGTAAAATGGTAATTCTCTGCCACTTTGTTGCTTAATCCCTTATCAGATATGTGATTTACAAATATTTTCCCTCAACCTGTGGGTTGCCTTTTTACTCTGTTGATTGTATCCTTTGATACATAAAGGTTTTTAATTTTGATGAAGTCCAGTTTACTATTTATCTTTTGTTGGCTGTATTTTAGTACTATGTCTAAGAAATTATTGCCAATTTCAATGTTATGAAACTATTATCTTATATTTTCTTCAAAGATCTTCTATTTTTATCTCTTACATGACATATATAATACATTTTGAGTTAATTTTTGCATATGGTGTTAGATAAGGTTACAACTTCACTCTTTTGCAGGTGGATATCTAGTTTCTTGATACCATTTGTGTTTTGGCACCCTTGTCAAAAATCATTTGACCATATATGTGAAGTTTTATTTCAGGGCTCTCTATTCTATCCCATTGTTCTATATGTCTGTCTTTATGTCAGCACCACGCAGTTTTGATTACTATAGCTTTGTGGTAAACTTTAAAATCAGGAACTGTGTGGTGTCTAGATTTGTTCATTTATAGAAATGATTTGTTTAATTGGAGTTTCTTAAGATTCCATATAAATTTTAGAATAGATTTTTTTATATCTATAAAAAATTCAGATTGGGATTTTGATAGGGATAACACTGAATTTGTAGTATTGACATCTCAACAATAATAAGCCTTCTAATTCATGAACATGCGATGCCTTTTCATTTATTTGTCTTTAATTTTTTTAGTAATGTTTTATATTTTTTAGTGTACGTTTTTCACCTTTTTGCTTAGTTAATTTCTACATATCTTATTCTTTTTGATGTTATTATAAAAGGAGTTGTTTTCTTAATTTTCTTTTTAGATTGTTAATTGTTAGTGTATAGAAGTGCAACTGATTTTTTTGTGTTCACTTTGTATCTGTTAATCTACTGAATTCTTTTTTAGTTCAAATAGGTTTGTGTGTGTGTGTGTGTGTGGAATCTCCAGAACTTCTACATTAAGATCATGTTATATGTGAGAAAATATAATTTTACTTCTTCCTTTCTAATTTGTTAATTTTTATATATTTTTCTTGCTTAAATTCTCTAAGACTTCCAGTATTATGTTTAATAGAGGTGGCAAAAGCATGCATCTCTGCCCTATTCCGAATTTTACAAAAAAATAAATAATAAAATAAAATACATAAAATAAAAAGCTTCAAGTCTTTCAACTTTGAGTATAGTTTTACCTGAGGAATTTTTATATATGGTCTTTATTATATTGAGGCAGTTTTTTTTATTTTACTTATAGTATACTGAGCATTGAAAAGGTGCTGAGTTTTGTCATAAAAGGGAATCAAATTTGTTAAATGCTTTTTCAGCATCAGTTGAGATGGTCAGTGTGTGTGTGTGTGTGTGTGTGTGTGTGTGTGTTGCCTTCATTCTGTTAATGTGGTGTATTACATTGATTGAATGTCATGTTTTGGGTTATCCTTGCATTCCAGGAATAAATCCCGCTTGGTAATAATGTATAATTAGAATAATATGCTGTTGACTTTTGTTTGCTACTATTTTGTTGAAGATTTTTGCATCATTGTTTATAAGAGATATAAGCCTGTAGTTACATTTTCCTATAGTGGTATTTTCTAGTTTTGGTATTAGGGTAATTCTGACCTTAAAGGATGAGTTAGAAATTTTTCCATCTTCTTCAATTTTTTGGAAGAGTTTGAGAAAAATTGGTATGATCTCTTCTTTAAATGTTTAGCAGAATTCACTGGCGAGACTATCAAGTACACAACTTTCTTTGCTGGGAGTTTTTTAAATTAAATCTTGTTATCTTTGTTATGTTTATTTAAAATTTCTACTTCTTCATGCTTCAGACTTAGTAGGCTTGTTTTCTAGGAATTCGTCCATTTAATCAAAGCTATTCATTTGCTCTTAGTACTCTCTTTAAGTTTCTTTTTTTCTATCAAAATGTCTATACATCTGAGCCATACATAGAAGAAGGGGCCCCGGGACCTGATGTTGGCCTACTGAACATGGAGCACAAACATTGGGGCATGAGCCCATGAGAAAGTCTCATGAAGATAGATGAAACATGGAACTGAATTATTTAAGAACTAGAGATAGACAAAATGTTAGTGCTTGAATCTTGAATTAGACAAAATGTTAGGTCAAGGATTAGCAGATCCAGGCATTCACACTGAGTTATTCTCTTAGCTTCTTTCTCTGAAGTTATTGACATATGGCAGGGTTTAGTTGAGGATCAGGAATCTCGAATTAGAAAATTGATAAGTATGTGAGTGATTGCCTTTATAAGAAGGCAGGGTACTCTATTAGGGTGAGGAAAGGATATCAGGGAAGAGGCTGATAAGGAATGAATAAATCTGTTGCCTAAATTTTACATGTAAAAGGCCTAACCCAAAATGTGATTGTATGAAGAGGTGGGGAGGGGTATTTGGGAGGTAAGTATGTTTAGATAAACTTACGAGGTTTGGGCCTCTTTGTTGGGACAAGTGCACTTATAAGAAGAGGAAGAGACAGTGGAGCTTCCTTTCTCTACCATGTGAGGATTCAAAAGAAGACAGCTATCTGCAAGCCAGGAGGTGGGCCCTAATTAAAACCCAATTATGCTAGCACTCTGATTTTAGACTTCTAGTCTCAGTATAGTGAGAAAATAAAATTCTGTTATTTAAGACACCCAATCTATGGTATTTTTTTTTTAATATCAGCCTGAGCCAACTAAGACACAGACTTTACTTCAGTAAGTGGGGTATAGAGTTAGAAGGAGGGGAGCAGCCTGGGGAAGGATACAGGTCAAAAGCCTGATGAACTTCAATTGCAAACAAAGATGGGGAGGAGCTCCAGGAATGACATCAGTATAAGTTTAGTAATGAAGATGACTCAATAATCAACCCTATCAGACATGGGCTTAAATCTACCTCATCACTCCCTATTTATGGAGACTTGAAATTTACAATAGAATTGAGGTTGAGTCTGGGGCAGATGAAAGACACTTTGGCATAGAATAACTTTTATTCTAGTTATATGCAGAAAATCCAGTAAAATATTAGTCACCTGGAAAAGTCTGGAAACATTTTCACTTGTCAGTGACAGAGAGATAAAGTTGAGATATTCAATGAAGTTACAGTGACTCTTATCAGCAAATAGGCTAGATTTTGCTCCTGTGCTTTGTGCTAGTTACTTTTCAGGAACATTCTATGATTTGTTCAGAGGTTATAAGATTGAAGTTTTGGCATTGAGTTCATATCAGATAAGACCTGTTCCTTTCAGATAATGCAGATAGCAATTACTCAAGACCTTTAAATGCAGATAGCACGGTGACTGATGATCGGAATGATACATAGCAGTTGTCAGATACATACAATGGTCCCCCAGTATTCTTGGTTTGAAGTCTGGAGTTTCAGCTATCTGCAGTTAACTGAAGTTTTAAAATATTACAATGAAAATTCCAGAAACAAGCAATTCGTAAATTTTAAATTGTGTGTCATTCTAAGTAGTGTGATGAAATCTCATGTCATTCAGCTTCATTCCAACCAGAAAAAGGGATGTGAATTATCCCTTTTTCTAGTGTCTCCATGCTGTATACACTCTCCTCATGTTAGTAACTTAGCAGCCTTCTGTATTATGAGATCAACTCTCACAATATCACAGTGTTTATGTTCAAGCAACCTTTATTTTACTTTATAATGGTCCCACAGTATTAGAGCAGTGACACTTCCAATTCAGATATGCCAAAAAGAAATTGTAAAGTGCTTCCTGTAATTGAAAAAGAATGTATGTGTAAGATAAAACATAGTATACATAGGGATCAGACCTATCTGTGGTTTCAGGCACTTGGAGGTCTTAGAATGTATCTCTTGTGGATAAGGGGGGACTACTGTATGTTAAAACTTCAATTAAGAAAGTGATCACCTTCCCTGGTGCTCAGAAATCAAACATTAAAGCCTGTTGTCCTCCTCCTGTCATCTACCACTCTAAGTCAGAAATAACTGTGGTTGTTCTGATATTATCCCATTCAATGATGACCTGAAAGAAGATCAAATTTAGCGTGTGCTAGTTTTAAATATTGACAAAATATTTTTAGATGCTGATGAGGCTAAAATTAATATGACATGGTTACATATTTCAATGGAGACACCGTTTCAAAAGTGCTGCCAGTAAAAGATAATAAAATATTGGAGATTAAATTCCAATTATGGCAGAATTACCAGATAGATATATAGCATCAATATAATCAGTACCTCAGTAAAGTTCTAATGATCATCATTAGAATTTAGAATCAACAAAACAAAACTACTTCCTTTAGTTATTTATCCAGGAGAAAATACGCAATTAATAATCCCATTAGTAAAACCATAATTTCCTAAAAAGTAGTGTTAAGAGGAAGTAATAGTTAACTTTAATCTTGGAATGAGAGTTAAATTTCACATAAGATATGAGAAGATGTGAAGCAGTCTGAGGTGAGTTTTATTATCTGTGGAAAATCAGTAGAGAGATTTCATCTAGACTAGACAATGTAACTAGGTCCTCTAAGATCAATGGTGTCTGTAGCCTCAGGAATACATTTTTTTTCTTGTTCCCACATCAAAGAACCATTCACTACAGAGATTAAAATCTGTATATATACACACATGCACAAAATACACATGTATTTTTTGAACTTTTAAAGTAGTCTCATATTCCAACAATTACTTAGTGGAACATGTTATAAAATTTGATTTGTTCTAATATATTTGATTTTCCCTAATCAGTTTTAGAGGTAAAAGTGGTCATTGTTAAGTAAAATTAACACAGAGGTTATTTTTTTTCATCCTGATCTTTTTTATATTTGATTTTATGGTTATGAATGAAGCAACAGAGGATATTTGTTTCTGCTCCTCTTTTTTCAGCCTATTCCTTTTGTGGGGAGATAGTCATTCTAAACGTGCTTCAAACAAGATTAAAAAAGGAAAGGGTATGAATACTTTTCAAAATTAAAAAAAAATAGTTATAGGTAGGCAATTACGATTTAGATAGTTGTGATTTTATCATTATAAAGAATATATAAAGGCCTGACCTTGGAAACCAGAGTATTTTTTTTTCTTTTATTGTTACAGAGATTGCTAAATTTAAAACACAGTGTTGGAAAACTTCTCTCCTGTTTATTGTGTGACTTTTAATTTTGAAATAGTCAACAATCACTACTAGGGCCACTGATGTTTCTAAATTTCCCAGGGCTTAAGCTGCAGGAGATATGGCAGTCCTGGAAGAAAAGATTGTGGTTCAAGCAAAAATGTATCTCCAAATTGATGGTGGTGGCACTGTGGGAAGGTCCCGTGGTGGCAACAATTAGCAGTTCTGATTGGTCAAGGACAGCTGGATGGTGTGCGCAGCCGCAACAGCAAAGCTCATGATTGCTGGCAGCTTCTTTGATTGTGATAGATGGAGTGGATGCAGTAGGAGATTTTTGGTGTGGTTAGTTGGAGAATCTCCCAAATGAAAAAGAAAAGGAGTGATAATATTAACCAATAAGAACCATATAGCACTGGTAGAAGTATACTTTATAAACTAAGTTGAATTTTCACATGAAATCATTTGTTAAATAAATGATGCGTAATAAGAATATTAAGGATATTATGCTTAACATGCTTTGGTAAATGCAGATTTTTAATGGCACTTATCAAATGAACACCATAGGTTTTATTATATTCTTAAAACAACTTTAACACAGTGTTTTCTTCTTACATATAAAGCAAATTTATTGATGTCTTTAATATTTCATTTTAGTGTCAAAATATAATTTATTTATCATATTACTTTTGCAGCTTATTGTCATTGAGTCTCTGTAAGAAACATCCACATGATGCCTGACTATGTTATATTGATGGCATGTATGTAAGGATAAAAAAAAAACAAAAACATTTTTGAAGTATATGAGTTAAATATTTGGACAAAATAACAAGTCATCACCATGATATATATTGAATTAGTTTTCTAGTTTATAAATCTTATTTTGGTTTCTGTATTTTAGGTGTTCACATAATAACCAGATTATGCCTCCTTAAAACCATGGTTCATCAATCCAGACTGCTAATTTATTTGGTTTGAAATGTAATTTATCCTTCAACATGGCTCAACTTACAATCACTAAAAAATTCTAGATATGTTCCTTATTAACAGTGTATTTTTATATTCCTATTATTTTGTGTTTAACATTTTAAAATAACTCATGTAATAAAATCATCTTTTCTTTCATTAATCTTAATGCTTTCAATTTTTATGGCCAAAAGTGGTCTTTTGGATTATTGCCCAGTATGTGCATGTTACCAAATTATCCAAGAAGATAATGCACATTAATAGAAAAGATGATATTTAGTCTCCAGCCAATTATCTTGCATCAATTGTCACAGACATAAATATTTAGGACGAAAATATAAGTAAGCTCTCCCATGACTATTTTCTATGGTCATGCATTTTAAGTGACTTTCTCCATGTAAACAGATATAACAAAGGTATGGGAATTAGTCTAGTTCTAGGTCAGGTTTTTCACTTACTAATTTGACAATCTTGGTTTTCTTATATGTTATGAAGGAAAATAATAAGGTTTATCTCATTTCCTTAGATGTAAATTCTGTAAATGAAGGTAATAATATCTAGTTCACTAGGTAGTTGTGAGGATTAAATTAGTTAATGTACATAAAACAGGCAATATAGAATCTAACATATAGGTCTCAAAAATAACATTTTCATTAATATGAAACATTATACAGTGTAATATGTATAGACACAGTTAAAGATCTAAATGACTGATCACTTCCTAAAAGATGAAATTAAGGAACCTATCTTAAATATTAGATAGAATTTTGCAAAATATATGTGAAGTGCAGAACTGCTAAGCAAAGGGGAAACTGTGCAGTATTACCAAGCTATGAAAGAGCATGCAGTAATTAAAGATTGTGGGTCTGGGACAAATTATTTGTGGAATGGAGTGGGTCAGGATATAAAGTAAGGTGCAAACTCATAGGAAAATTGGCCTGGTGGTGCCATTAATGAAATGAAGAATCTGAAGAGGAATATCAGATTTCAAATAGGAGTAAGATAAAAGTTGAATTTGATACATATTCAGTTAGAATTGCTCATTAAAACTCTATCAGGACATGCTTATGGGACTAATATATAGGAATGGAATATAAAGCAAACAAGAAAAAGCAACATTGACTTTCCACACTTGGGGATAATTGGAGTCCCCCCTGGGACTGTTTATATTCTCTCTCTGTGCCGAATAAGACCTTTATTGCACTTCTCTGTGATATTTGCTGACTTCAAAAGACCATGAGTTCCTGGAGAGGTGGGACTTTGTGTGAATCATCCTAGTAACCCTGCACTTACTCAGCAACAACATTTGAGTAAGACTGGGTAGGATTTGTAGTAAGGGGGTAAGTTCTTTCATAAAAATATTTTAAGTAGGAAACAGAGAGAACTAATTGATTTAAAGAAATGAGCAGAAAAGGAGCCAGTATGTTCACACGATCACTGTCTGGCTTCAGTCTGTTTTATTTAGGACTATTTCATGGGCATGGAAAGCCTGAAGCCAGATCAGAATAGTATGAGCAGCAAATGAAAAGTAAGGTGCTACATTCCCCCACAGGGGTGGTACTCTGAGACAAAGGGGACCTGGTCATAGAGGAGATGCCCATCTCCTCAGGAAATACAAGGCATTTTCCACTGCCTAACAGAAATTTGAGAAGTCTGAGCAGGGCAAGAGAAAACAAAACACTTGTACTCAATCGAAAGAAAGACCAAACAAAAGAAAGACCTCTTCTTATAAACCTGATACAGAGGTATCACAAAAAGAAAGAAGAAGGAGGAGAAGGAGAGAAAGAGAAGGAGAAAAAGAAGATGAAGGAGGAGAAAAGAAAAAAAAAGATTTAATTCCCATAAATGTCTAGGCAGAGAAATAATCCATCAAATACAATAAGCAACCAAAGCAACAAGAAAGCAGAGAAAGAAAATGAAAAATTTCCAGAAAATAAACTTAGACATGGAAATATGTGATTTAAATGACAGAGAATTCAAGAGTGCAATTCTGAAAAAACTCAGTGAGATTCAAAAAAAAAAAAAAAAAACTCTGATAGAGTTTAATGAACTCATTAAACTCAGTTTAATGAACTCAGAAATAAAATCAATGAACATAAGAAGTATTTTATTAAAGAGATCAAAACTTTAAAAAAGAACCACATAGAAATTCTAGAGCTTAAGAACTCAATAAAAGAGATGCAGAATAAAATAGCAAACTTAGGAAATTGAGCTGACCAGATAGAAAAAAGAATTAGTGAAATCTAGGAATGATGTGGGTGAAAACAGAGAGATAGTCTACTACCATACTACCCTGAACAAGCCCTATCCCATCTGATCTCAGAAGCTAATCAGGGTCGGGCCTGGTTAGTACTTGGATAGGAGACCACCTAGGAAGATCAGATGCTGCAGGTGTAAAAAATAAATAAATAAATAAATAAAAAATAAGGAATTGTAAGCTGACAAGGTCCTTGCAATCTGTGAGGTCAACTAGGGGTTCCTCATCTAAAAACAAACAAACAAACAAACAAACAAACAATAAACGAGAGAAAGAGAGACTCGAGTAAAAAAAAAAAGCAAAGAACAAACTCTGCGAGAACCATCTGACACCATCAGAAAGAGCAATATAAGAATAATGGGTATACCAGAAAGAGAAGAGAGGAAGAGGGAACAGAAACCCTTTTCAAGTAAATAGTGGATGAGAACTTCCCCAACCTATGGGAAAACTGGATCTTCGAATTTAAGAAGAAAACAGAACACCTAGTTATCATAATCCGAAAAAAAGCCTTCTTTAAGACACATGACATTAAAACTGTTAAAAATTAATATCAATAAAAAAATTCTTTAGGCAACCAGGGGGGAAAAAAACAATAACTTTAAAGGAAATCCCATTAGATTATTATCAGATTTTTCAGCAGAAACTCTACAAGCTAAGAGTGAGTGGACTCAAGTATCCAAACTATTTGGAAGAGAACAAGTATCAGCAAAGAATAATGTATCTAACAAAGTTATCCTTTAGATATAAAAGAGAAATAAAGATTTTTCCAGCCCTATAGAAGCTGAGAGAATTTACTATTACAAAATATGCATTCTAGGAAATACTGAGAGGGTTATTCTAAATAAAACAAAAGACAAAGGATACGAAACTGTAAGTCAGATGACTAATAGACAGACAGAAACAAGTAGTTGCAACCCTTATTCAGAATAGAGTATTACATACTTACATATAACATAAAGTGTAAGAAGATAAAAAATTCAAAAAATGAAGAACACAAGAGATACTGAAACTTGGATATAAATTCATAGCATGAATAGGGATAACTTGTAACAATAAAAATATAAAAAGAGAGGAAGTAAATTCTGAATTTTCAAAGGAGAATGGAGATAAGATGCATTTAGAAGAAAAAGGACTACTGTATATGTGAAAGTTTCTTTTGCATGAACTTAATAGTAACAAAACACACACACACACACACACACACACACACACACACACATACACACACAGAAATCCAGAACTAAGACACAAAATATAAAAAAGAGGAAACGAAGAAAAATCATAGAATACCACCAAACTAAAATAACAGGCAAAAACCTGAGGGAAAGGATACAATGGAGACACAGAGCTACCAGAAATCAATAGATAAAGTAGCTATAGAAAATCTTTATACATCAATTATCACCTTAAATGTAAATGAACTGAATGTATTAATTAAAAAAAATCATAACAAATTGGATCAAAAACAAACAAACAAACAAAAAAACAACCATATGCTGCTTTCTGGAGACACATCTCAGCTGCAAGGGCAAATACAGAATCACAGTGAAAGGGTAGAAAATGATATTCCAAGCAAATGGCAGAAAAAAGTGAGTGTAGCTATACTTATATCTGGGGAAAAAAAAAAGATTTTAAGATAAAAACGGTAATGAGAGACAATGATGAACACTTCATAATAATAAAGGGAACCATACATAAAGAAGACATAACACTTACCAATATATATGCACCTAATCAGGAAACACCAAAATATATAAAGCAACTACTAACAAAGTAAGAAAAGAAACTGACAAAAGTACTATGAAGTAGGGGACCTAAATACCTCATTGACAGCTATAGATAGACCATCCAAACAGAAAACTAAAAAAAAAAAAAAAAAAGCAGCGTTAAATGACACATTAGGCCAAACGGACATAACTGACATTTACAGAGACTTTCATATCAAACCAGCAGATTATACATTCTTTTCTAGTGCACATGAAACAGTCTCTCAAGGACAGACCATGTGTTAGAACACAAAACTAACCTCGACACATTTTAAAAAATTGAAATAATACCAAGCATATTCTTTAACAACAATTCTTTGAAACTGAAAATCAACTTCAAAAAGAAAGTGGAAAAAACCCACAAATATTTAGAGATTAAAAATCATGCTACTAAAGAATGAAATAAAAAGGGAGATAAAAAGATTCATAGAGAAAAATGAGAAAGACAAAAATCATATCAAAACTTTTGGGATGCAGCAAAAGGGGATAATAAGAGAGACATTTATATCATAACAGGCCTAACTCAAGAAAAAAGAAAAATTCCAAATAAGCAACCTAACATTTCATCTTAAAGAACTAGAAAAAATAAATAAAGCCCAAAGTCAGCAGAAGGAAGAAAATAATAAACATTAGAGTGGAACTAAGTGAATAGAGAACAAAAAAGACAATAGAAAAAAATTAATGCAGCAAATAGTTGTTTCTATGAAATGATAAATAAAATTGACAAACTCCTGGCTAGACTCCAAAGGATAAGAGAAAAAAATTCAAAAAGCAAAATCCGAAATAAAAAAGAAATACAGAAATACAAAGGATTATACAAGAATACTATGAAAAATTATACATCACCAAATTCAATAACCTAAACAAAATAGACAAGTTCTTAGAAATATATAACATTCCTAGACTGAATCACAAACTATAAAATGTAAATAGATTTATCAACAGTAAGGAAATTAAAACAATCATCAAAAAGTAAAAGTCCAGGACCAGATGGCTTCACTAGTGAATCCCACCCAACAGTCAAAGATGATTTAATACCTGCTCTTCTTAAACTCTTAAAAATTGAAGAAGAAGCAATAATTCTTAGCTCATTTTATGAGGCCAACATTACCCTTATACTAAAACCCAGTAAGAATAACTAAAGAAAAAAAATTACAAATCAATATCTCTGATGAATACAGATGCAAAAATTTTAAACAAAATAATATTAAATTAAATACATTACATTAAATAAATACATTAAAAAGATTATACATTATGATCAAGTGGGGTTTATTCTAAGGGTGCAAGGATTGTTCAACATAAGCAAAATAATCAATTTGATATACTGCATAAACAAAATAAAGGATAAAATTATGTGATCATATGAATAGATGCAGAAAAAGCATCTGAGAAAATACGACATTCATTTATGATTAATATATTCATTAAAATGGGTGTAGAACGAAAGTTCCTTAACTTAATAAAGGCTATACATCACAAACTCTCATCTAATATCATACTCGATGGTAAAAAACTGAAAGCTTTTTCTCTCAGATGAGAAATAAGACAATGATGCTTACTCTCAGCACTATTATTATTAACATAGTATGGAAAATTCTAGCTGGAGCCATCAGGCAAGAGGAAAAAAATAAAAGGCATCCAAATTGCAAATGAAGAAATAAAGTTGTCACTTTTCCAGATGTCGTGATTCTTTACATAGAAATCCCTAAAAATTCTACCAAAAAAACTATTAAAAACAATAAACAAATACAGTAAAGTTGCAGGATACAAAATCAATGTCCATAATTTAATTGTGTTCCAATATATTAACAATTACACTTCACAAAAAGAAATGAAGTGAAAACAATCCATTTTGCAATTTCAAGTAAAAGATTAAATATCTAGAAATAAAATTAAAAAGGGATGTGAAAGATCTGAAAACTACACTGAAAACTACCAGACATTATTAAAATAAATTGAATAATACACAAAGAAATGTATTCATGAATTGGAAGAATCAACACATAATTAAAGTGACCTTATTATATAAAGTAATATACAGATTTAATGCAATCACCATCAAAACCCTAACTGCACTTTTGAAAAAGAACGAAAAATTATCAGATTTGTATGGATGTGCAAAAGACCCCAATAGCCAAAATAATCTTGAAAAAAAAGAGAACAATCTCAGAGGAATCACTCTGACTTCAAATTATACTACAAAGTGACAATAACCAAAACAGCATGACATTGGCAGAAAAACAGACACACAGACCAATGGAACAGAATTGAGAGTCCGGAATTAAATGTCCAATATATGAGCAAATAATTTTCAACAACATAGCCAAAATCATACAATGGGGAAAGGAAAGCCTCTTCAATAAATAGTGCTGGGGAAATTGGAAAATCATGCAAATTAATGAAATTAAGCTATTGTTTGTCACTGTGCACCAAAATGAACTCAAAATGGATCAAAGATCTAAATAAAGACCTGAAAAAATAAATTTCATAGAAAAAAATAGATACTAAACTTGTAAGCCTTGTATTTAAGGAGGACTTTATAAATTTGACCTCCAAGGCAAGGGTAGTCAAAGCAAAAATAAATGAATAGGACTGTATCAAACTAAAAAGCTTTTGCAGAGCAAAAGAAACCATCGACCAAGTAAAGAGACAACCAACCAAATGAGAGAAGATGTTTGCAAATAGAACAGCTGATAATGGGTTAATATATAAAATATATTAAAAACAAAACAAAACACTAAACTCAACAAAAAACAAACAAAAAGACACATACAATCCAATTAAAAAATGGGCAGACATTTCTCCCAAGATGACATACAAATGGTCAACAGACATATGAAAAAATGCTCAACTTCACTAGCTATTATGGAAATGCAAATCGAAACCACAATGAGATACCACCTTACATTTATTGGAATGGCTACCATCAGCGAGACAAATAATAAGTGTTGAAGAGATTGTGGAGAAAAATAAATACTAATACACTGCTGGTGGGAAACTAAATTGGTACAGCCACTATGGAAAACGGCATGGAGATTTCTCAAAAAATTAAGAATAGAATTACCATATGATCCAGCAATCTCCTTTCTGGATATCTACCCCAAATTTTTGAAAGCATTTATCCTCAAGGCTATATGCACCACAATGTTCATTGCAGCCTTATTTATGGTGGCCAAGACTTGGAAACAACTGAAGCGTTCTTCAATAAATGATTTCATAAAGAAGATGTGGTACATATACACAATGAAATATTACTTAGCTATAGGAAAAGAAGAAATACTGCCATTTGTGACAACATGGTTAGATCTTGTGATTATAATACTAAGTAAAATATGTCAGACAGAAAAAGTTGAGAACCATATGGTTTTACTCATATGTGAGATATAAAACTGAAAGCAACAAATGAACAAGCAAGCAAACAATCAAACAAAAATGCATGGATCCAGACAACAGTTTAGTGGTTACCAGGGAAAAAGTGGGGAGAGCTAGGAGTTAGGAAAGGGGGTCAAAAATATGGTGATGAAAAAAGATTTGACTGTGGGTGGTGAACACACAATGCAATATATAGATGATATATTATAGAATTGTACTTGAAACCTATATAATTCGATTAACCAAAGTCAACCCAATACATTTAATTAAAAAAAAATAAAATAATGTATCAAAAAAAAAAAAAGGAAGAAGAAGAAGGCAGATCATCATCTCAGGAGAAAATTTTGTTGTTCAAATTGTTCCAGCTTAGGTCATTGACAGCTGTTTTAGCTGACTCCTGTGCCCCTTTGACATACTCTCATTAATGTGGGCTTTTTGTTGTTGTTGTTCTGGTTTTGTTTTGTTTTGTTTTGCTTTGTTTTGTTTTATAGCATGTCCTAATTTCTGGGCATTATAAGATACTCCAGGTTCATCTTATATATTTCCTGCTTGGCTCATCTTATAAATGTTAATCAGTCATTTCTCCAAAGAAGCCATATTTTATTACATTTGAGAATGGTATTAGAAACCCAAAACTGGTGCTAGGTGTGCTGATTGCTTCTGGGGTGTGTTTTAACCATATTACCTTGGGTGAGCTACGGTGTACCAGACGCAGATTGAGAGAGAGAAGTCAGGGAGAATTGTATAGTTTTGTTACAGTTCCCTGGAAAGAACACAACATACCATACAGGGGGACTTAGAGGAACACACCAGAGTTTATCATAAATCAGAGAGAAAGAGGAAAAAGTAGAAAGAGCCTTTGTTGTGTTTTCTGTGGGAATTTTTTTTGACAATGCTTTCTTCTTTATTAAACATTGAAGCACAAATAAATGTTCCCTAGAGGAGGAGAAAAGGACACTCGCTTAGGGAGAGAATCACACAACAGGGACCCATCTTTACAAAAAGAGTTTAGTATTGATTTCCAAAGAGGAGCAGGGCATGGTCAGCTCAAATATGGTGATAATAAATTGGAGTAACCTGATCTTCCCAATGCTTGAACACTGGCAAAGATCTCAGCACATCATCCAGGGAAAAAAGCAGGGCCTTCTGATGCTTTGTTTGCATATGTTCTCTTCTGTTCACTGGGAGTAACATCAAGCAGCTGCATAATTCTGTTCAGTAGTAGCCCATGGATTATCACAAAAGTAGGATTCTTAGAATAAAAATCACAGAGTTGTCTGTAGTTTCTTGAACTTACATAAGATTGGAGTGTGTAGACATAATCAGATGCTCAAGAAGAAGGAATATCCAGCTTCTAGCCAGGGCCTCACATTTTGGTCAAGACAGTCTTTATAAGAACTGTATTACAATTGACCTCTTAATGTCTTAACATCAATTTTGAGCTTGAATTTCTGTGATATTTGAGTAGCCTGAATAGTAGTGGACGGTTTTAGAGAGTAGGCTCTAAGTTGTCCTAAACAACATATCAGGCATATTATTATGAGAACAAAAGGAAGGAATACAGATATAAGGAGATCTTGTCGACTAACCCATAACTAATTTTCCCATTTATATATTAGCCAAGAAAACAGATCTGAAATTTTCAGTCTCTAACAAAGTCTTGGTGGTGTTAAAAGTGTCAGGGTCAAGATAGCAGGGGGAACAGGAGTCACTGGTGAGTGGGTGGTCCTCTCTCCCCTCTCTCCAAGGAGTTGAAGAGTTAACTGATACGAGGCAATTTCCTCCTGAGAGAAGTGATAATTTTGATGAATTTTTTGAATGGCACAGATAATAGTAACCTCTATCAGATTTCCCTTAAGGCATGGGATTTTAGGGGTAAAAATTTTGGCAGTAAGCTAAAAAATATACCACGATCATGGGCTAAGAAGATAGATAACTCAGGAAACATAATAGAATCTTTCATCTCAATGTAGGGAAAGTGAAAAATTTCCTGTATCTAATTTGTCAGTGCCATAAGAGAGAAGCCCATAGGTATTGTCGGAGCTGAGGTGTTTACGATGAAGTTGTCTCTTGTCAGGGGGTGAGTCATCTCTAATGCCAAGATCTTGGGCTGATGTGATGTTGACTGAGGTAAAATATTCTCCAGCAGTGCACATACTGGGCCAGGATGATGTCATCTAGCATGCGGGACTGGGGTATCTTGTCCAAATGAATATGCACTTAAGTTGAAGTGGTTTCTTATTTTTATAGCTCTATCCTATTATAAAGCAAATGAGCTGCTTATATAATTGGAAAGGAACATTAGGCCTAGGAATTTGACTTGTAAATATCTTTTATGTCTAGGGATTTTAGGTGCTCAGGTAGTAAAGGTGCCATCTGTGATACTATGATAATGGACCAAAGTACCTAGGCCTGACTGGCACAATTAACCAGCCTCAATTAACAGTGGTGGAATCTAAAAAAATTTCCAACCATCTAAAGTTTTGCCTAGGTAGATGATGAGACATGTTCTGTTGCAAGTATATTTAAAGCATATGGCCTTATTTGAGTGTTAAGAGAATGTCAGATTGACACCAATTAAAATATCTGTGACTGAAACTGGGTCTTCAGCATCAGTTAGCAGGCAGACACAGTTAGTTGGCTGTAGCCAACTCAATGGTATCCTAAAAAATAAAGTCTCACTGGAAAGGTTTAGGCCTCCTGATTACAAACCAATAGAAGCACCCAAAGCGATAGTACTGAGACCAACAGCCAGTTGTGTATTCGATAGGTTTTTTGCTGTCTGATGTTGATTCTCCTCCAGCATGTATTGTTGCCAAGAAAGGGTTGTCTAATTTCATTATGATGGAATATGGTGTTGATTTTGTTATTATCTCTAAATGTGATTTTTTATTTACTAAGTGGAGTTATCTATTTCCCTTTTTAGTTGTCTATACTATGTGTTGGATTGGTCCTGGAATACTAATTGAAATTTTCAGGAGAGCGTCAGAGGGAGAGCCCAGATTAAGTATCTACCCTTCATAACCCAAATATTCTAGACTATATTGTGGGGAGGAGTGGTAAAAGTTTAGTCTTAATTGGGTCTCCTATCTGATGGTCTTGCTTGGTCCAGGTCCATGGGTCCTGGAAAAGTCTATACCTTCGATCTAGCCACCAACCCTTATAAAATGAGTGCAAGACTGAAGATTTATAAAGATAAAGGAACTCATATAATGAGTCTTTTTTTAATTAAAATTATTGGGGTGACATTGGTTAATAAAATCATATGTTTCAATTGTACAATTTGATAATATGTCATATGTATATTGCATTGTGTGTTCACCACCCAAAGTTAAATTTCATTCTGTCACCATTTATTTGACCCCTTTTACTCTTATCTACCTCCTCCCTCTGGTAACCACTGTTCTACTGTCTGTGTCCATTAGTCTCTGTTTATTTTTCATATGATGAATTTTTATATACATGAAAGAAAGAAATTTCAATTTAGAAAAAGGCAATAAAAAGTCTTTTTTTGTTGTTTTGTTTTGTTTTTTAAGTGCATGTCAGTTCATTAAGGTGCCTTGAATTAAGAGAGATTGAGGTCTGGGATAAGAGAAAGGCTCATTTAGGGGCTGTTCTGTTTGCTGGAGTAGAATTCAGAAAGGAATTGTTTGAGAAGACTGTTATGTCTCAGTCAAACCTGCTATTTGGGACCTATAAGGAACATGAAAGTTCTATTGAATGCCTTTTTTAAGAGTTTAGCATTGTATATTCTGAGAAATGAAATGCGTGATTCTGAAAAATGAAATGTGTGTCCTGGTTACTATCAATAATGCCTGCAACTGCAAAGGAGATAAGGAATGTCCTCACGAGGTCTTATATCATGACCTTCATATATGTAGACACGTGTGATTTTGATTTATATTTTTGGCTTCTGTGAGGCAAGAGATTCCCAGAGTTCTTTACTCTGAAAGGGTCAGCTCTTAGGCAATTACTCAACAATTTGTAATGAATGCTGCCAGGAGATCCAGCGCTAAATGGCTGGCTGAAATTTGGCCAATTGTGTTGACCCTCGGGTCCCATCCTTTATCCAGGGATGTCTTGACTACGGTGGAAAGAACAGCAGTATTCTGAGTTCCATCATTTATGATGGTGGCTGTGTTGTTCATACAGTCTATGAACTCTCACTGGTCTTTATTCAATTAATTTCAAGGGGTTGCCCCAGGCAGCCAAGGGGGCCAGGACAGGGCTGACCCCCTCCAGGATAATAGATTCAGACAAAAGACTGATACCCACTCCTGAACGTGGAATATGCCAGAGGACCCAGGTTCGGCTCCATCCTGTCTTAAGGATGCCTCAGTAGCCATGCTGAGCTTAGGAGGTGTTATTACTATGACTCAAGCATATTGGGCAACCAAATATGGAGGGCCACAGGCTCAGGGTCTAAGATTCTTTATTTCTAGGTGTGTCCAGTAGAGAGCCAGTTGTTTGTTGCTTTAATGATATAATAGCACAAGACTGAGAGGGTCAGTTTCTTGTGTAAGAAGGCCTTGGGCAATTCACAGACATTATTGCTGGTCCAGAGACTCCAGGGGGCATGATAGGCTGTCAAGGTCTCTATAGTGAAGGAGTCTTTGAAGGCACAAATGGGAGTGCCTGCTGATTTTAATTTGGACAGATTTTAGAGCTTTTAATTTGAGAGGCCTCATTTAAGTGGGCTGATTTGTAAGTACCAACATCAATGAGATTAAGTAAAATTTGTAATGAGGAATGCATTGCTACTATCTATTTTAGGCTACATGTGAGTTCATATTGACATCTTCAACTATCTTCTATTACCTCATGGACTGTTCTAGACTTCTCTTGTTTACCTGTAAGTCAACCCACTCCAACAGTGAGAAACTGGTTCCTCCCATCAACCATCTATTTACTTGCTTAATTTCATTATAAGTGTATAGCAGTATCATAACTGTTAGCCCATACCCTCATGAGAAACAATTGTATCAACTAAAATACAATGCTATGTGCAGTTCCTTTGTCCTTAGTCTTTAGCCTTTTGCCTTAGAGGCTCCATTTAATTCCAAAGTTACTTAAATAAGCACATTTCCTCTGCCCCTATCAGTGAGGCGATAGCATATATTCTCAACGCAAATGCATTTAGATTGTTTTATCATGGTCTACATTCCTTCTTTGAATCCACTAACTTCCTAACTCTTAAATTGGTACACGTTAAGGTTTACTATTTGTTCTCTAAAGTTCAATGGGTTTTGACAAATACATAATATCATGTATTCACTATTTTTATATCATAAAGAATAGATTCATTTCCCTATAAGTCCCCTGTGCTTCACCTATTCAATCTTTTCTCCCTCTCCCTGAATGCCTACCTGGCAACTACTGATAATTTTACTGTTTCTATAGCTCTGCCTTTCCAGAATGTCATATAAATGAAATGAGAGTATCTATACTTTTCAGACTAGCTTCATTTACTTAGTAATGTACATTTGAGGTTTCTCCATGTCTTTTTGCAGCTGAATATTTAATTTCATTTATTTTTATTGCTAAATAGATTTTGTTGTGTTTTGTTTTTGTGTTTTTGTTTGTTTTTTAATTTACTTTTTGAAGAATATCTTGGTCACTTACAGTTTTGGGTGATTATTAATAAAGCTTCTATTTTCATGCAGATTTTATGTAAATAAATCTTAAAATTAGTCAAATAAATATAGGACTTCAATTCCTGGATCACATGTTAATACTGTGTTTAACTTTTTAAAAAAACATCTAACTCTTTTTTGAATTTCTACCAGCAAGGAATGAGAATTCCTCCTGATGAGAATCCTTGCCGGCATTTGGTATTGACAATGTTTTAGACTTTAATCATTCTTATAGGTGTGTAATGTTATCTCATTGTTTTAATCTTCAATTCTCTAATAACACATCATGTTGAACATTTTTTCATAGGCTTACTTGCCATTTGTATATTTTTGATAAGGTGTTTGCTAAAATATTTTGGCTATTTTTAAATTTCAGTGTTTATTTTTCTGCTGAATGTAAAAGAATTCTTTGTATGTTTTAAAACAATTTCTTTATCGCATATGACTTTTGCAAAAGTTTTGCCATTTGCAGCTCGTCTTTTCATTCTCTTAACAGCATCTTTTACAAAGCAGAAGTTTTTAATTTTCATATATCCTAATATAAATTTTATTTTTCTTTTATGAACCATGTTTTGGATGTGTCTAAAAGTTAATTGCCAAATGCATAATTATATAGATTTTTTCCTATGTTTTCTTCTAGAAGTTTTGTAATATTGTGTTTTATGTTTAGATCTATGATCTATTTTGTGTAAATTTTTCTGAAAGGAATAATATCCATGTCTGGGTTCCTTTCTTTTATTTTCTCTTATTTTATTACTGTTGCTGTAATTGGAAAGACTTTTTTTTTTATTTTTCTCTCAATAGAATTGCCTTTGCTCTTTTGTCAAAGATTACTTGACTTTATATATTTTTTGGTTTTATTTTGAGCTCTATTTTACTCCATTGATGTATATATTTAGTCTTCAAAAAAAGTTATGCTGTCTTTCTTGATTACTGGAGTTTTATATACAGTAAGTCTGGTGTCAGTCATACTAAGTTTTCTAACTTCATTTTTCTACTTCAATACAGTGTTTGCGATTATGGGTCTTTTGGCTTTCCATGTAAACCTTAGAATCAGTTTGTCGAAATAGCTTGTCGAAATTTATATTGTAATTGCATTCATTCTAGAGATCAAATTGGAAGTAATTGAAACTATGACAATATTGAGTCATTTAAACATAAATTCATGAACATGGACTATCTTTACATTTATTTTGATCATCTTTGATTTCTTTCTCCAGAGTTTTGGACTTTTTCACATATAAATTTTAATTCAGTGTATTAGATTTATGCCAAAATATTATTTTACTAGTTTACTACTATAGATGGTATTGTACTTTTCAATTCAAATTCCAATTTCTCATGGCTGATGTGTAGGAAAACAATTGACTTTTGTACAGTTAACCCTCACTTAATGTCATTGATAGGTTTTTAGAAACTGCAACTCTAAGCAAAATGATGTATAATAAAATCAATTTTACAATATGTTCATTGATATAAACAAGAGTTAAATTTCTACAGCATATTTCTGGTCACAGAAATAGCACCAAATATCTAAATAAAGTCCTAAAACACTTCTAACATTAAATATTGAAATAAATGTAAGCTATACATATATTTCGGAAGATTAACAAAAACAAATAAGATGTATATCTCAAAAATGTTTACACCCGGGATTATATTTTTATTAACATACATATTTTGGTTTCCATATAGATCATACAGCATATAGAGAATTTCAAATATAATATTCCAGAGGGCAGGGTCATTATAATTATATTTTTATGTAAAGCACATTATTCATTCAAAATAAGCTTTTTTTTATAACATTAATGCTGATTATTTAGGTGTGCAGCACATCTTTATGCAGTCCAATATTATTTTAGATTCTATTCATCACATTTTATAAGAAAGAGGAAGATTAAGGGAAGATATTTTATATATGTGACTTTATAGGAGCACCCATCTCAATTTTGTGTTAAATAAAAAAACCTGATAATACTATGATTAGCAAAGTACAGTGCTTTGTTACTAGGCAACATCTTTATGATACTCAAGATGTGTTAACTAAATACAACTTCATATCAGCTTTCAGGTATTCTCTTATTTATGAAGTGAGCAACCGAAATAATTCATTAACATTGTCTTTTGGGGGAGAAGGAGGGGCTTGAGGAAAACACCAAATATGGAGAAGTGGAATGGGAATAGAAAGCATAGCTAAAAATAATATACTAACAAGTGGGGAGAATATTAGCAAGATGCCATATTGAGAACAATCATTTGCCTTTTTATTCTTCTTGCCTGCAGTGACCAGTTTAATATTTTAGCTTTAAAATAATTTTTCTTACCTAGCTCTCATAAGTTTCTTAAAAGTAAGCTAATGAAGTAATAGTATATAGAAGTGCTAGCTAGGGTTTGCATGTGCATGTGTGTGTGCTCCTATATTAAAACATATATTTATATATTAAAATAAGTGCTGCCTCTGAGATTTTCAGCAGTTTCTGCTGACTCTTTAACAAATCTCCAAACTTCTGTCTGCATCAGAAATTTTGTATTTAAGTTGAAACATGTTCTAAATATTCTTGACCAAAGATTGTAAAGCAGTCCTGTAGAGAATGAGTAAAGGTATTGCATAGACCTTTGGTAACCCCGGTGTGCTTGTTGTTTCTTCAAAGAAAAGTCATGTTTTAGCACACACTTGGCTACTTAATAGTATTTATCCACCAGGTTGCCCTTGTAAGGCTAATGATTGCCATGAAAGGTGTTTATGTGAATATTAAGAAAATTTCTGCCTAGAATGACAGATTGTGTGTGTCTGAGTGTTAGTATTCATTAAGTTTCTACTATATGCCAAGGTTCTTCACAGATATTAATCTTTGAAACAAAGCTATTTCTATGTATTATTTATACAGTCTTTCAGATTCAGAAACAGACTCACAGGGCTTAAGTAATTTGCCAAAGATATTAACTAGGGGAAACCCCAGCCTCTAAGTAGAGGCTCTTTTATTTTTTATTCTGACTAGCCGTTTTAAACCAACAAAGAATAAAAAGAAATCCTGATCTAACCAGAAAAAAAAATTATAAATATTTGAGTTATTCATAGGGTATCTGACTTCAATTCCAATATTACTTGCAATGTACAACTTCCCTTTAATTAATCTGTTAATGGAAAATAATTAAAGATGAATTAATTTAACAGATTGCTCTTATCTGTTTAATAAAAGGACAGTCCCAAAAATATTCGATTTACTTTAAATTAGATTTTATATATTTCTAAAGCACGTGTTCACTTTATTTTTTGATTTTGCTCATGCAGTCAATTTATATTAATAAATTTTGCAATATAAATTCTAAAATACTTCGTCTTCTCATACTTGTGACTCCACCAATGAGAAATGATATAACAGTCTGTATATAAATTTAAAAAATAGAGTTTATGGTATTATTTAACATTAATAGTGTTTTATATTTCAAGTTCCTTTGTATAAATGGTTGTACATCTATAAACTTATTCATATAAATATAATTTTAATGTTGGCTTGAAAACATGATTAGATGACAAGTTACAAAAGTAAAAGTTATAAGTATTTTTAAAACAGATCCAACTACTTAGCACATGGTCAAAAAGAAAAATATTATATTATTAAACACTACTCATTGGCACTCATAGATTGTTTTTTTAATATTTACCAATTTCCAACTAATAAGACATTTTTAATTAAAAATACATAAGTTAATAAACCTCAGTTTCTGATATGGCAATCTTGTTCTTTGAACATTATTTTGTTTTTATTTATGAAATCTAAATACTTGGCTAAATGAAGGTAATTTGTAACTTTGCCAAATTGATGAACTTTATGCAATTTAAAATATTTAGAAAGAGCCACTAGAAGCACATGTTTTTCAGATTTTCTCTTGGTTCTTTTTAAATGATATTATATCTGTTTCACACAGACCCTCTAAAACCAGGAAGTAAAGAAGAGAATTAATTTATAAAAAAGAGCAGTATTTAGATTTGGGAATGGATAATGTAGCTAAATAAATTAGGCATTCGTGAGATACAGGAACCAGACAACAAATATTTATGGCAAGTGCAAAGGGAGAAGGATGGTATCTCGAATCTTTATAGACAGAAAAAGATTCAAGATGAGATGGTTACAAATGAATAAAGAAGGTTATAAATAAAAGCTTTCAACCTTTCTGAATGCCTCCATAATATGTTTTGTGTGGAGATAAGTGCCCTAAAACAGAGTATTGTTGATTCTTTTTTTATTGGAGATTAAAGGTTTTATTCAAATATGGCTCTTCGTGCTTTTTAAAAGTTTCCTACACCCGTGATTGAATTATTGTTTCAAAATGGAAGGAAAAAGAGATTTTGGAAATTGGTAATTCCATTATCATTATTTGTCAGGTATGAAGTTCTTTTCTTAAAAAGCAATCATTTCGAACCTCATTTATGTGCAGTTTCAATCCCAGACATATACATGAATCATTTATGTGCTGGGACATGGCAGCCTCCCAGCTCAGGTCTCAAATCTCTACAAGCAATATGACTTTGTGGTGATAGAGATAAGACCTTGGTTGACAAAGATAATATTTACTATCGATATTGAGTTACTTTTATGTAACGAAAACTTGTCATTTCTTGAACAATAAGAATACATAATATGAAAATGAGATGAGATTTAAAAGTTTTTATAATGTGTCCAAAAAAATCACTGAAAATAATTTAATTTTTAAAAGTTTATCTGTTAATCTCTTTTATCTTGACAATTGAATTATTATTTTTTGATTTTAAAATTATAAAGCACTCTATTTATTGCAAGATTTGGAGCTTCTATACTGTCACACATACACACTATATGTATATATATATTAAATGTTAAAACAAAACCTAGAGAAGGAAAATGTTGTGCAATTATAGTATTAGGAAATTCTAACCACTTTTAAAATCCTGTCTTTCAGGAAAGAACAGTGACCATTAGAAGACAAACTGTAGGAGGATTTGGATTAAGCATAAAGGTATCCTGTCTTTCCAGTCCATATTTACAAAGATCGCACTATAATGCTGCATTTTGTGTATTTCAAATTTTTGGCTGATTAATAATTAGGAAAGAATAGGTATAGCAAACTCTTCAATATTTGAACTTAGATATAAATTAGGTAGAATCTCATAGTACCTTGGCCACCTTTTGATTTAGAAATTTAAAAAAAGTATTTGGAAACATTACCTTACCTATCATTAAATATAACTCATTTACTTCATCTGGTTTCATTAAAAACATCAAATAAGAGGGTGTTTTAATGAGCATATCTTCCTCTAACCAACCAGAGTAGAAAATTCTGATCTATCAGTGAATGGAGCAATAATTTTTATGCTTATAATGTCTTATAGTTAGTTAGATATTAGTTGTATTCTATTCATCTTTTTCTTTTGTTTAGTTTTTATTTTTTAAAGAAATAAAATCTTATGTTACATTGTCAAGTATAGACTTAAAGTTTTAGCATCTATTATAAGAAAGACTATGTCTATTTCCATTTATTATTAAATTTTAAAGAGCTTTTCTTTCTGTATATTGTTCACATTACAATGTATCACACCTGTAATTTATCATAACTGAAACAAAATTGAAATTTTAAAAGAATGGAAAATTATATTGGAAGTTAATGACTTCAAATGCTTTTTTTTAGATACCTAAATCTATGCATAGATAAATAAAATTTAACTTTATCTTGATTGTTGAATTAGGCATTTTGCTTATGTTGGGTGAAAATCATACATCATGAGTCTATATTTTACGAAATTTTAACACAGCTCAAGTTATATATGCTCGGAAAGTAGAATTCAAAATTTGGAACTATAGCTCTAGTTGGCATTAAAAAAATGACTCAGATTTCTGATCATTGTGGAATAGTATTATGTTGTCAAGTAATAAAAAAATTACTATGTAATATGTTAGTTTTGAAATATGTTTGTACTTTCACTTTATCATCAACAAGGACCAGAGAGACACACAGACACACAGGACAAATTAGAGGATTTAATAATGGAAATAATGCTGTGGGAATTCCATCATTCAATAGACAAGTTTTTTGTTTGTTCGGTTTTGTTTTTTACCGTGATATTTATTGAGATTGCTCTGAAAGACTTAAAGGCATGACTAAGAAAGAAAGCCTATGAAGAGAGACCAAAAGCTGAAGGTGAACAAAATCTAATAGTGAAAGTTGATTTCATTTTAGATAAGCATTTTTATCTACCCTTTACTGACTTTACTTCTGATAGTGAATCTTTGTTAACTTTATTTGGGTTGAAAATGTTACTTTCCTTTTTTTTTTATTTCTATTTGTAATTCAAACTGAATAATGTATTATTATTTATTTTTACTCTAATACTGCATTTTAACTTAAACATTTTTTAAAACATCAAAACTTTTACCAATGAATCATTTTAGATTAATGATTTTATTATTTTCATCCAAGCAAAACTTTTATACACATTAAAAAATAGAGTGATTTTCAAAATTACACGCGCGTATTTTTCATTCAAAATACTGGCCACAAAAGCAATATGTAAACTGTGATTGGTGTCATATTTTAGAAGGTTTAACAAAATAGAAAATTACTTTAGAATTTTTATGATACACAACAAACTAGAAATACAAACATCAATAATTTTTATTTAAAATATTACTCATTTATCCTGATTTTAGAGCTTTCCATTTTGGTTTTCTCAATACTAAATACTGACTTTTGCTTTTCTACTTTTTCAACTATCTTTTATTCTGTTAAAGTATTTCAAAATATGATTATTTATTAGCAATGGTATACAAATCCTTTTCCCTTTGCTCTGTCATATGTAAATTGCATGAATTACTGTGTTTATTTGCATTATTTTCTGAGAATTTAAAATGTATGTTATATATGTCTTACTATTTTATAATTTTATAATATTAATTATAGTATTTTACTACATAATTATATATTTTTATATTATAAACTATATATACTGAGCAGTTTAAAATTATTCTGTTAAATGCAGAATTAATATTTTAATGTTAATCATTTATTTATCTATGTATCTATTTATCGCTGGAGTAGTTTCAGTCAGCTATAACTATATGCATAAATATATAAACATATATTTTATCCTTATTTGCTTCAGGTAAATAATTGCCACTTATACACACTGGAGGTTTTATAGTGAGAATTATTAATTAAAATCTGGAAGATCTCAACTAGAGATAACAGAAAAAAGAGCATATGTTAAATAATTGAAAAGGCATTTTCCAATATAGTTAAGACTCCGATAGGTGCCCCTGAATTTTACTGTACTTAGAACATGTGGTGTTATTATTTGTTTTACCGTCCCCAAAACTCTTTTAAAAATGGTTGAAATAAAACAAAATGTTCTTTTTGGTCAGAAAACACAAAATTACTCTAACACGTGCTATTAGAAGTCAAGGCCAATTGGCTATGCTCCATACTTCTGACAAATCTTGGCTTCTGGGACATTTCTGCATCATTGTACTTGGCAGTAATTCCTCAGGTATCACATGTGGCGGCCAGTGCTAGAGAAGAAAAGTTGGTAGACAACATCACAGAAAAGGTTTTTATGTAGCATCTCTTTAAATGCTTTATTTATTAACATTGCACCTTTATTTATTAGCTATCATCCCTTCTCCTCCCTGTCTTCCTGACTCAGCTCTAAGCAACTATTAGTCTACTTTCTTTCTCTATGGATTTCTCTATTTTGAACTTTCATATGAAGGCTATCATATAGTCTGGGGGCAACTATTAATTTTTGCCAAAATTGTCAATGTAGGAACATACAAACCTGCAGAGAATTTTTATAATCTATTTGAGCCGAATCTGGACACAAGATCTCAAAACTAAGAAAAAAGTGCTTTCAAGAAATGACAGCTTACGGGTTTGTTTGTTTGTTTGTTTGTTTTGTTTGTTTGTTTGTTTTTAATGCATTTGGAATTAAGGAAGGAGTCAAAGATTATAAGAAGATAGGAAAAAGCAAGGTGGGGATTGGATTACAGGATAGTTAATAAAATTATGTATTCTCTTGAAGGTAGTCATGCTTTAAGAGCTCTGGATCTGAAAGAGGCATTTCAAAGATTCATTAACCTAGATGCACAGAAACAATAGATAAGGTTTGCTTAACCCATTTCCCGTTTGCCCCAAAATATTTGCTGGCAGCACTTGTAGCTGTTACCCCAAGGTAACTTGTGGATCACAGTCCTAAACTTACTCTCAATTTTGCCATGAAATATCTCACTTTTATTATTATTTTCACATCACTCTAGTATATTGATAGTCTTTAGAAACAAAAGACATCATTCTATTTATAACATTCTGTTTTTAGTAGTGGTATTTCCATTTATAAAATGTAGTAATTCTCCATCGCTGAAAATATCAAATTCTAGAAAAGGTAGCATTTCTATATGTGATGTTACCATTGTTCTCAAACAGTTAGCTAGCAGAAGATGAATCAATTTATGTATGTATTTCTGTTACATTAGGATTAGAGACCAGTTCTCTTTAGAAGTAACTCCAAGAGCAGTTTTATATTTTATTTTCACATTGAAAATCAGTCAGATTTGCTTCGGCCTCAAAGAGCATGTTTATGTAAAATTAAATTAATGGTGGCAGAGAGCTGCATTTGTTTTTTCTAAACAAGAAATTAAGGCAAAGATAAGCCTTTTACTAAACAAAAGTTATATGCCTGGAAAATGATTACCCACCATGACCTTCCTCTATTAATTTATGATCAGATCACCCTGTGAAGTTGTTTTCCAGAGAACCCCTTTTTCATTCACAAAACCAAACTAAGTGATTTGGGCAGCTAAGTGTGGGATACAAATGGAATAATGATAGTTGTCCATATTCTTTCAGGTGACCTTCCTTAGGTGTCTCTCTATATCTGTTCACTGGGCTCTCAACTCTAATCACTGTGCTATTATCTATTTACAAGTATTTTTCTTGTCCTAAATGAATACACAATAGTGGTGTCTATGCATTTTTTTTTCCAGAGCCCAGAATATGATTGATTGATTGATTGATTGATTGATTGAAATAATACAAATATTAAATTGAAAAGATTTATTTGGCAAGAACCTCAATGCTCTAAAAACATCCTGGGTTTGATTTGATTGAAATGAATTGCACATTTATACTGGCAAAATCATTGTATAGAGTCCTACTCAAAATGTTACTGAACTCAGGTTCAGCTGCTTGCTGCTCATAAGCTAATAACTTGTGAGACAAGAGTTTGGTAGAAAGAAAGCAGGTTTATTCAAGAGTAGGCATCCTGAGAAGTTTTTTCCAGGAAGGCCAAGGAGTGGCCTTTTGGATTGGGCCATCAGTGTTGTCATTTCTATGGTTATGACACTGGGCCTTTGCTCCCGTTGCTCATGGCTTCCTAACTGCCTGGCAGAAGGAAGATGAAGAAGCCAAATGACAAGGGGCTGTTAGGAATTTTTATTCTAAGTCTATCATTTGTTTTAAACAAGGTGAGTCACATTGTTTGATTCCTTCCCAGAAAACCTTGAATTTCCCCATTTAGGTCCAGAACTAAATCTAATTAACTTTAATAGAGCTGGATTTCTCTCACATTTCATCCAATAAATAAAGGTACTGTGATTTTAAGTTATAATTTTTATCTCTTAAGTTTTGTCTTAAAAGTTTCTAATTATTCAAGTCATTTTCTGAAATCAGTTTAAAAATATTCTCTAGCTCCAAATGTCTGATTAGAAAGAAAGGAAGGAAGGAAGGAAAGAAGGAAGGAAGGAAGGAAGGAAGGAAGGAAAAAAGAAAGAAAGAAAGGAAGAAAGAAAAGAAGAGAAAAAGAAAGA
>NW_011888982.1:1955953-1985315 GCF_000151845.1 Pteropus vampyrus
GGCTGAGGACACCGTGAGGCCCATAATACTGCATTCCATGTATCAAGTCCTCCTTTATTATCTTGTCATTAAAAGATAATTATAAATCTGGATGTTGAAGGAAGAATGGTATTAATGAGTTAACCCTCAGAAAGTCACTATCTCAACAGACTTCTTTAGAGAGACCCCAGAGAGAGATTTTCCATTCTCTTACTATGATAACTTGCATTAAAAGTCCAAGCACTAAGAACATTTTGGATTCAATAATACAAAGGCAAAAAACTGGGAATAGCAAAAACAGCTAAAGGAAAACACACTGATCAGAGCCACGTAGACAAAAGTGACATAAACAGTGTCATTGTCTACTCTAAAATGTCTAAATCACAATATCTGGATGATTTTGCTTCCTCTTTTCATGTCACCTAAAACTTCTTCCACGATCGATTAATTTTAGTTAACTAGCTTTTTCTTTTAAGAAATAGAGATGCATTCATAAAATTCTTTCTAATGTCCAAGTATCTCTAGAAACTATAAGAGACCATGGACATTTCATTTCATTGTATGCCTTCTTTGCTTCTACTAAAAATAATTCTACAATGTATTTAAAGATTGAAATAATTTTAGGCCTGCAAAAAGCCTTAGAATTCATTTATTCATTCACCCACTTATTTCACAAACATTTTAAATAAAAAAAAGAAAGAAAGAAAGACACTATTTCATTCATTGACGTTACATAAATGAACAAGACAAATTACCAAAAAAAAAAAAAATCAGTCCTCTCATGGAAGTTACATTCTAGTTACAGATAAAGAAATGAAAAAGAAAGCAAATGATAAATGTAAGAAATTAATAAAGAAAATAGGATAGAAGCTGATAAGTATAATGGGAAAGAATAGAGTAGAATATAGGGGATTGGGAACTTGAAATCCTACCTAGTAAATAGTAAGGGTCTTGGAAGAGATTAATCCTAACCTTAATTACCATTTAATGCTATGTAATTTTACTCATAAATCTTAATTAATAGACTGCATAAAAGCGATAGCTATTTTTTTTAATTAAGCATTTACGGTGTGCTAAATAAGCACTCACTTTCACTACAAATCACTATCCCTTTGATATACAGAATAGAATGCAAAAGCAATATTAGGAGCCAATGTAGATTATGCCAGAAACTTTCTTTACTGAATTAGTAAGAGTGGATGAGTGAATATAGAGTTGGTTCATGGGAAATAGTGAGAAAAAGTTTAGTGTGTTTGAATTTCAAATCGAGTAAAACAATTTTCGATATTTTATGTTTTATGTTTCTTCTTAATATTCTAGATGTACAAAGGACTACTTGCCAAAGAAAAGTTAAATACCATCACTTTTCTCAACAACTACAGCCTATTTTACATTTAAGTATTTTGGCAATTCATTGTTAAAAATAGACATCCATAGGGGGAAAAACGTCTGTTGTAAAATAATTTATTATCCTTGGGGGGGAGGGGGGGGAGGCTTAGGAGGTTTACTTATTTTAAAGATAGTGAAACCCCAGTGGAATTTAGATCATCTTTTCCAATTTTATATGTTAAAAGTGCTATACGTTTTTCTACATGACATTTTAGTCTTCAATGCACTTATTTGATTTTTTCACTATTGCTTTTAACTGTCTCAAGTCAATTATTTCAGAGATTTATTTTATTTCACTATACATAATTTTAACTAACTTACTTTTGTTTCTTTTTTCATATCTCATTTGGTCAATTAGACAAAGCAGTATTGCAATATTCTTGCCATTTTATTTTATTCTGTTAATTGTTTGGTATATGCTTTCACACAAAGAGGAATCTAATACTAATTAAGGAGATGCAGACTACCCTTCCCCATCATACATATGCACACTCTGATTTTCTGTATTGATTTGTGTAGGTAGAGTTCTCTCTAGTCACTTAGTATGCAAAGGGTCTGTGCTTAGTCACCAGTATATAACAACTTAGCCATATAGCGGATATACCTGATTATCTAGTATTTGGAGCCCTAAATATGAATTTCTGCAATGACAGCACTGTTCCACATTGAAGAAAATGCTTACTTAACATTATCGTTCTTTATTCTAAAATGAAAACTTTCAAAGTCACCTGTTTTTAATTATTAGATGTCACAGTGAAATTCTGAACAGACAGATAAGTTCAGTGGTAGTACTATCTACTCAGTAAAGAAATTCCACATGTTTATTTAAATTCTACCTAGTGTTCATTAATATACTATTCATAGCCTGCACAGTTTCTAACTAAATGCTGCATTTTTATCTTTTCCGAATAAAAGCACTGTATATGATTTTCTCTTTTCAGGGGGGAGCAGAGCATAATATTCCAGTTGTCATTTCAAAAATCTCCAAAGAGCAAAGAGGTAATGTATTAAGAGAATTATACAGTTGCCACTACTTTGTAAGTTGCTGTTATTGAAGAATAAAGTGATATTTAAGAATTATAAGTTAGTATGTAATTGACTAGCTCCAGTTTTCCCATGACCCAACAGTAAGTAGTTGAGTCTGATTCCTGCGTCTTTGCTCTTTATTATTCCAGGGATAGGCTTCACTCACAGAAAAGCAAAGGAAAAATAACAGAACATGTGACTCTATATCAATTACGGACTGCAAAACTTTTCAATTGTTTCATTAAACAAACATACAAACAAATCTGATAATTACAAGTCACACCAAGTATTACCAATTTTTAAATATATGTTATTTTCACTTCTCATATACAATTTATATCAGTCCTCCATATAAAATTTCATCTAGGTAAAACACTGAAGATGTAAAGCAACTTTCAGTGAATAAAATTTATAAGACGACTTAAAGTTTAAAAAGAAAATTGGAGCTGATTCTATAGCTGATGGGTTGAATGTCTGGATCTAAACTTTTTTTATAGATACCTTAAAATTATAAGTATATGAGAAAAATGTCATCATCTATCCAAAAGAGTGACCATTTTTAGTGACTGTAAGATCCAAAAAGGTAGAATTAAATATAAATATTTCAGGTTGTGTTTTAGTATTTGGGCTAAATTATATGATTTTTGTATTTCCATTCCTTGTGGATCTTTTAAGACACTATTCATACAAAGTATTTATTTTTTCCTCTATCAATTTTGACTATAATTAAAAAACTCATCCATATGAAGAAAGTAGTCAATGCATAATCAATTGTCTTTTTTCATTCTTAGCGGAACTTTCAGGACTACTCTTTATTGGGGATGCAATTCTGCAGGTATACATCTTACCATTATTCTTTTATGTGCAACTCAAACATAAAGTCAATTCATAGTATACCACATAAAACTATGTTTTCCTTTCATTGCAGATAAATGGAATTAATGTGAGAAAATGCAGACATGAAGAAGTTGTAAGTTTTCCCTATTTTTTAATATGATTTTCTCTACATGTAAATGAAGATTTAGTACATTGCTAAAAACTGCTCATTTTATTCATTAGAAAAATATGACACTGCCATTGTCCTATCTGATTTACAAAGGATCTCTTGATCTCTTACTATGTGTTTTTTGTTTTTGTTTTTTTATTTTGTTTTTGTTTTATATTAGAAACAGATCAGTGAATACTGCCCAGGATGAAATGTAATACAAAGAAATACTTAAGGGTCATTTGTTATGTTTTTTCCAGTTTTTCTGTTAATCCTTACCAGTCAATATCCATTACATATATCTCTACATGAAATACATCTCTGAATTTTTGCCAATATTTATTAACTTATAAACTTATAAAGAATACAATTTATGCCTGTAAAAACCTCATAGAGTAGCAGGAGCAATTGGAAGATGACATAAAGACTATGTGTTTGTGTTTCTATGTGAGAGCGAGAGAGAGGGGAAGAGAGAGAGAGAGAGAGAGAGAGAGAGAGAGATCGGTAGAGAGGCAGAGAGAGGCAGAGAGGCAGGGAGGCAGGGAGGGAGAGACAGACAGACAAGCAGACAGACACAGACAGACAGACAGACAGAATTTAAAGGACCTTAATCCAAGGTAAACAGGTTTAGTAGTAAGCTAAATAGTCATCAGTTTTTACTGTGGTATTTTCTTGGGTGTTAGTAAATGTGCAGATCTGAAGCCCTGACCTCAGGAATTCTAATTCAGTCAGTTTAAATGGGTTCAAGAATTTGGATTTTAACAACTAGCCCAAGTGGTTCCATTACACATGGCCTCTAAACTATATTTTGAGAGAAGCTGGAAGGTTGAGGAGCTTCTGTTGAGAATGGTGAGATTACATAAAAATGATAGAGAATGGAATAGTGTTAGATTCTTTGAAAAATATTTGTTGTGATTGATTAAAAAACATGTGTAGAATATTTGGTGATTTTCTGTAATCAGCTCACATGGGAAGGGGTATAGGAGAAATTATGTTTAAAAGTTTATACTCAAGGGTCAAACAAAATTTAAAAAAAAATACTGTAAGACTTTTGCATTCCACAGCTCTAATTTATTTGTTTTTATTAATACATTGTATTTTCTGTTAAAAGCTATTTAGAACACCCTATTCTGATACATTTACCCATTTTAAACCTCAAAGGGCCACCTCTATTGTCTGTGAAAAAGCCATCATTCTACAGGTAGTGATATTAGAGAAGGTTCTTGATTATAAGCACTTGGAATAATAAATCAGGATTTGTTAGTATTCATCACTGTTCATCACTTGTCTTTCTCTTCTTACTAGGGCCACCCTATTGGCACTTTATGATGAACTTCATGTGAAATATAAATATTTCAAGTCTCAAGTTTCCTCCAAATATATACAGAGAAAAGTAGTGTTTTAGACAAATGGGAAAAGTATAGCCGAGAGCACACTGTTCTGCAGATTCATATGTTAATTTTAAATATTGCCATATTAGCAGAGATATTTTAACTTTGTCTCTTTTTGAAAAGTACAAAATGATTTTAAACTCCTTATATAGGGAGCAAAACAAGTGTATTTTTTTTCAGAACCACATGCTGTTAGATCAAATCTTGTTTGCAATTTGCCCTTCAGAGGCAGGCAGCATTCTTAGACAAACAATGAATAAGCTTTGATTAAATGGATTAGTGTAGCATAAAAGAATGGAACTCGCTAGTAATGCCACTTCTTAATGGTGTACATTCTGTTTCAGAGAAAAGGAATTTAGAATGATATTGCAAATTAATGTGTTCCTTCATAGTAAACTTTTATTTTTTTGAGAGTTTTATCAGTTTTGAAATATAGGTGCTGATATTCTTATTTAATTTCAATCTTTCATTTTCCAACAGTGATTAGATAATTTTATCTTCTACTAATTACCTAAACAAATAGACTTACAATATCTCAGTGGGACTAAGATGTTAATTAAATGTTTAAAAATGGACTTACATGTGCACAAAAAAGCACAAGAATATCAAAGGATGTAGATGGTTTTAAAGTAGCATGCTGCTATAACATAACATATTCCTTATTCCAAGTCAATAATTCACATAAAGTTTCAAATTCAGAAACAAACTCAGTAGCTGGGACTCTAGCTACCCATATTTTATTTTGCTTAACAGTTAAACTGATCATATAAAATCTTCTGAGTGTCATCTACATGTCATCTTTATTTTTGATGTGACCATGTTTTATTAACCTAAACTATTTAGTGATATTTTTAGAAATTCTGCATTCGGCTTTGATCAGTTTCTATCTTAAGAAGCCTTCAACAGTATAGCTGTTTCATGTTGAGGTTATAAATTTTGGCTTTTATAGAAGAGAGATTCTATATTGTCTACACTGGGCACTCAATATAGAATTGTTGATGGAATTCTTTAGCCAAATGCCTAAAATTAGGTCATCAAAATATTTTCATCTACATGTTTCTTATGCTACGAGTCTGGAGGTATAATAAGTCAATCTGGGTTTCACCCACATGTTACAAGGCATTTTTCTCACTAGAATTTTGCTGAAGAAGAAAAGGTTACAGCTTTCTCATTGAGAAAGACTAGAACAAGTGCCAAATTGCATGTTACCTGGCAGAAAGATAGCAGGATGCCCTGCATAGAGGGCTTTAATATTCAGAAACATTTTTATACAAATTTCATCTTCAACTACTTTCTAACATTGTAATTTCAAGTAAATTACCTTTTCTATCTCTCTGTTAACCATCTGTAAAAATAAATTAAAAATATTTTTATAAGGATTATATTAGTGTAATGTACATGAAAGTCCTAGCATAGATCTGGCAATTAAGAAAAAAAATATATATACATTATTTTATGTCATCAAATACTATTGCTTCACAAGCTAGCAGTCATCTCTTCATTTACCCGCATCGGCCACTGTTGCAAACCATGCTGGCCCCTGGGAGGTCTCACAACAGAAGGAACTGCTCCACATTCCAAGCTCCTTCTTCCGCTTCCCGTCATGAATTAAAGTAAGCATATATGAATGACATGACAGGGTCATTTGAAAAAATGAGGATTCCCTGCTTATTCCAACAGGGTGTCTCTTTATTTTTGATGTGACCATGTCTTGTTTTCCATGAGTTGTCACCCCAGGCATCAAAAGTCCCTAGTGTACCTTTTCCCCTCCACCCCCCAAGGAAAGCTGGATCTATTGCCATTGTTTATGTTAAGATTGTCAACTTTCTATACCCTATGAGCCCTAGACATATTAAGTGACTGTTATCTCTTTATCTAGCTACCCATATTTTATTTTGCTTAACAGTTAAACTGATCATATAAAATCTTCTGAGTGTCATCTACATAATATGCACTGAACTGAGTCTTTTGTAAGACAAGAAGGAGTATATAACTTTATATGTCTCCAACTTTATTGCTATATGGCATAATTTCCTTAGAGTTTAATAATTAAGAGAATATACAAAAATTGTTAGAAAAAGTCAATATGAAAAAAAATTGATTTACAATGGTCTTTGAAATATAATAATCGTGATCTACCTATACTCATTAGAAATAAAAGGACATAAGATTTAGCAGTAGCAGAAAAGGTTGTGTTCTGATTTTACAATCAAAATTACTTGAACTAATAAGCTATTAGTATAATTGAAATTTCCATCTCATAAACTTCAAAATCAGAATAGCTTATCACTAAGTAAAGTAAGATGGATGGATAGATGATTTCAAACATTTTCTTCTAAAAGAACATTTCTGGTTCCAGGTTTGAGATACATAGGTCCTAAAAAGGAGGTTCGTCTGCTTTTTTAATGGTCTTATTGATAGAAAATACTCGATAATTAGAAATACAAATAATTGTCCCTCTAATTCTGATTTGTGATTTTGAACTAAACTCTAAAACACTGTATAATTCTTATAAAAGCAAATTCAGTAGCCAAACTTATGCAAGTTAAAATGATACATTCATGCATTGAAAACAAATTTTGATAAAACTAATATAAAATATTGATTAATAGCATTTTAATTATTATAATATAAATTTAAGTTAAAATTTACATTGGAATAAAAGATTATATTTATTTTAAGCTTAATAAGGAAATAATATTACAAGAATTATAACATCGTCTGAAAGCGAGACATTAATTTATGTATTGGAACATATAAGAAAGTTTTGTGAGTTACTGAGAAAAATATTTAGGATGGGATTTGAAAACATAAATCTTTTCAGATTTTGGCAAAAATATTAAAATGTCATTGAATTACAAATTATATTTTAGCTAACTACTAACAATTTTCAATTTGTTCTCAGTTTGGAAGTAGGTTTTGAGCTCTAATATTTTCCTTAAGAATTCTAACCTTAGTAGACTTTTTTTTTTCTTCAAATTAGCTACCACCAAGGAAATACATATATAAAATTATTTAACTTTAAATATTTCAAACTGATTTGGGAACTGTAAAGAGCAAAGGGTGAGTGAGGAATAGGTTCTAGTCAAGATGGCGGAGTGCTTGCCTGCTCCCACTACCACATTAAAATTGCAACTAAACTATGCAACGGTCAACCTGGAGAATCATCTGAAGATTAGCTGAACAGAGTCTTATAATTAAAGATATATAAAGAGGACACACTGAGGCTGATAGGAGAACCAGAGATATAAAATGGGCCAATCTCATAGCCACTTGTGGCAGTTGAGTGTCAGGAGGGATATTCTGGCTGAGGAGATTTCTCTGGAGGAGCAAGGGGCTCCAGCCTCAAACCAGGGCTCGCTGGCCCAGAATTCCAGTGGTAGGAAGAGGAGTCCCCATAAAATCTGACAAAATCAGTAGAGATTCCAGCCACCCAGGTGAAATGGAAGGCAGCTGGAAATGCAAAAGTCCCCTTAAAGGGCCTGCACACAAACTCACTTGCTCTCAGGCACTTAACTTGGGCCCTGGCAGGGGGACAGCAGCTTGGAGGTGCCAGAGACATACAGGAAAAGACTGAGTTGTGTGGCTTCAGGACAAGGGCTGGAGAGACAGCCATCATCTTCCCTGTGTTGAGTCATGTGTCCCCCCACATAGCCAAATATGTTTTCACATTGGCCCGGTGAAAAACCCTAGCTCCACCCCAGTGAATTCCTGAGATACCCCTCCACCTACCTGGCAAATACCAGTGACAATTTCATGCTAAGCAACCGGCTCCACCCAACTCTCTCAACAAGAGGCTCCTTCTATAGCAATTAATAGGCTTTGGCTCACCTAATTCAAGAGAAATTTTTAATGGCAGGAAATCAGACTTGGCCCAAGCTGCAGCATTTTTTGAACAAATCATGGGGGTCTGTGAGCCTGAGGTGAACTGTGACTGGCATTAGTGTGATCAGAGACTTTTATGACTGGCCACTGGCTTAGCCTGGCACCAAATCTAAATTTACACTAACCTAGGAAATACCACTTGCCTCACTTTGATTACTCCTTTGGAACCTGCCTCCACTAACTACCCAAGGTTCTTTCACCTGCTGAGCCTTACTAGCAGGCAGCCTCAGGCCTTGGACTTCCTTAGGCTGAGCTGCCCCAAGCCTAGTACTTGTGGCAGCCTGTCTTAGTTCACATTGTGGCCTCTCCCGCATGCCTCCAGGTCCAACACAGACAGTTACCATCCACAGATAACTTTGTAGCTCCTATCAGTTAGCCCCAAACTGATTAGAGGCAGCAACTCACCTTCGTCTTCACGGGAGCCCCTCCCAAGGGGCTGCAGAACCTACTCATCCAGAAGCTGCCATTATACCTAAATGGAGCACTGCCTAATTAGCCCTATAAACAACACACACACAGGGTAGTCCCAACAGGTAAATAAGCCCACTGGGGCAAATCCCACTCTCTGGGTTCAGCCCCGACACAGCAGGTCATATGCTATGGGCATGGTCAACAATCATAGCCAGTCAGGATGAAAGTCAATCCTGCTCACTGATGTGCCAACAACAATCAAGGCTAACTACAACAAGAGGACACACACAACCCACTCAATAAATACGCCTGGAGCAGCCAGTGCAGTTGATCAGGGAAACTGAGCCAGTGGGCCACACAGCACACCTACTAAATAAAGCCAACAGGCTCAGAATGAAAGACACAGCAAATCTATCTAATACATAGAAATGAATACAGAGAGCAGCCAAAAATGAGAAAATAACATGCTCCAAATGAAAAAACAAGAGAAAACTCCAGAAAAAGAATTAAATTAAACAAAAGCAACCAACCTACCAGATACAAAGTTCAAAACACTGGTTATAAGAATGCTCAATGAAGAAAAGATTAACTCAATGAGAACTTTAAAAAATATATAGAAAGCATAAAAAAATGGACACAGAAACCACAAAAAATAACCAGTCAGAAATGAAGAATATACTAACCAAAATGAAGAATACACTAGAAGGAATCAATAGTAGATTAGATAAAGCAGAGGATGGAATCAGCAATTTAGAAGACAGGTAGCAAAAACGCCAAGCCGAAACAACAAAAGAAAAGAGAATAAAAAAAATGAGCATAGTTTAAGGGACTTCTGGAACAATATCAAGGATATCAACATTTGCATCATAAAGAGTACGAGAAGGAGAAGAGAAAAAGCAAGGGATTGAGAACCTATTTGAGAAAACTTCCCTAATCTGGTGAAGGAAATACACATATAGATCTAGGAAGCGCAGACAGTTGCAAGCAAGATGAATCCAAATAGATTCACAGAAATTGGTTGCATTCTTATATAACGATATGGAATTATCAGAACAAGAAATTAAGAAAACAATCCCATTTACAATTGCATCAAAAATAATAAAATATAGGAATAAATTCAACCAAAAAGGTAAAAGACCTGTACTCAGAAATTATAATTCATTGAAGAAATTGAAGATACAAATACATGAAACATATAGCATGCTCATGAATAGAAATAATTAACATCGTTAAAATGTCCATACTACCCAAAACAATCTATAGATTCAATGTGATCTCTGTTAAAATACCAATTACATTTTTCACAGAACTAGAACAAATAATCCAAAAATTTATGTAAACATAAAAGTCCCTGAATAGCCAGAACAATTTTGAGAAAGAAAAAAATTGGAGTTATCACTCTATCTGATACCAAACTTTCTACAAGCTATAACAATGGTACAGGCATAAAAACAGACATAAAATAGCATGTTCTTGCCATAAAAACAGATAAATAGATCAATGGAACAAAATAGAGAGCCCAGAAATGAACCCACATGTACATGGTCATTTTATCTATGACAAAAAAGGCAAAAATATACAATTAAGTAAAGACAATCTATACAATAAATGATGCCGAAAAACTGGACAGATAGATACATGTAAAAAGATATGAAATTAGGTAACATTTTACGT
The DNA here is from genome assembly GCF_000151845.1 of Pteropus vampyrus. Lineage (NCBI taxonomy): Eukaryota > Metazoa > Chordata > Mammalia > Chiroptera > Pteropodidae > Pteropus > Pteropus vampyrus. The sequence goes on from NW_011888982.1 coordinate 1,966,694, forward strand.
CATATACAAGAATAAACTCAAAATGAATTAAAGACTTAAATGTTTTTAAACACTCAAAACCATAAAACTCTGAAAAGAAAACGTAGTAAATTCTTTGGCATTGCTCTTAAGTAACTTTTTTTGTCTTTTTATTTGTTTGTTTGTTTTTGATATATCTCCTAGAGCAAGGTAAACAAAAGAAAAAATAAACAAATGGGACTTCATCAAACTAAAAAGTTTTTGCACAGCAAAGGAAACCATCAATAATATAAAAAGACAATCTACTAAATGAGAGAAGATATTTGCCTATGATATACCTGATAAGGGGTTATTATCCAAAATTTACAAAGAACTCAGACAACTCAACACTAAATAAAAGCAATCTAAATTAAAATGTGCAAAGGACCTGAACAGACATTTATTTAAAGAGGATATGCAAATAACCAATAGATATATGAAAAGATACTCAATATCATTAATCATAAAAGAAATTAAAATTAAAACCACATGAAATATCACCTCACACCTGTTAGAATGGCTATCATTAATAAATCAATAAATGACAAGTGTTAGTGAGGATGTGGAGAAAAGGAAACCCTTGTACTGTGTTGTTACAGACACTATGAAAAACAGTATGGCGTTTCCTCAGAAAATTAAAAATAGAACTATCTTTTAACCCAGCTATTCTATTTCTGGATATTTATCCACAGAAAATCAAAACGATAATTTGAAAAGATATATTCACTCCTATGTTCACTTCAGCATTATTTACAATAACTAAGATGTAGAAGCAATCTATGTGCCCATCAATAGATGATTGGATAAATGTATACACAGTGGAATGTTATTCGGCCACAAAAAAATGAAATCTTATCATTTGCAATGACATTAATGGACCTAGAGGGTATTATTCTAAGTGAAATAAGTCAGACAGATAAAGACAAATACAATATGATTTTATTCATATGTGGTATCTAAGTAAGAAAATAAATGAACAAACAAAACGAAAACAGAATCACAGATACAGAGAATGACTGCCAGATGGAGACAGAGGGGTTGTGGGGCTGGGTGAAAGAGGTGAAGGAATTAAAAAGTACAAATTGGTAGTTACCAAGTAGTCACAGAGATATGGAGTAAAGCATATGGAATATAGTCAATAATATTGTAATAACTATGTATAGTGCCAAGTGGGTACTAGACAAATCAGAGGGATCACTTTGTAAATTATATAAATATCTAACCACTATGCTGTACACCTGAAACTAATATAAAATAATGTTGAATGTCAACTCTAATTGAAAACTAAAAATTAAAAAATGTTTAGAAATATTGTTTATGCTATCTCTGATTTTGAAAAGAAATATAGTTTGGAGAACTTGCCTTAATTACATACTTAGCTTTTTGTTAACAGACTTAGAAGTTCCTTCTCTGCTGGACCCACATATCTGTCCCTTAATTAGGTTATGAATATAGACAGTACAGATGACACTTTTATTTATTTATTTTTTTCACTTTTTAAAATTAAATTTATTGAGGTGACGTTGGTTAATAAAATTATATAGGTTTAAGTGTATAATTCAATAATACATCATATATAAGTTAAATTTCCTTCCATCATCATATATTTCACCCCCTTTACCCTTATCTACCTCCCTCATCTCCCCTTTCCCTCTGGTAACCAGTAAACTGTTTTCCGTGTCCATGAGTCTCTGTTTGTCTTGTTAATTTTTTGCTTTCAGTTTTATGTCACACATATGAGTGAAATCATATGGTTCTTAACTTTTTCTGTCTGACTTTTTTCGCTAAGTATGATAATCTCAAGATCCATACATGTTGTTGCAAATGGCAGTATTTCATCTCTTCTTATGGCTGAGTAATATTCCATTGTATATATGTACCACAGCTTCTTTATCCAATCATCTATCCTAGGGCACTTTGGTTGCTTCCATATCTTGGCCACTGTGAATAATGCTGCAATGCACATCAGAGTACATATATCTTACAGATAAATATTTTTAAATTTTGAGGGGTACTTTTAATTAAATGCATGCTCTTTTTCATGGCTACTGACTCTCATCAAATTCCTGTTTGTTGTCTTACATAATTCAAGGACTTAATTTTGCAGCTCCCTTAATAATGAATCCAAGCCAAGCCTGATAAACCAGTTACTTAGTGGGTACCCAGCTAATTTCCATCTAGAGGAATCCACATGGAGGGTACATAGAAACAGGCACATGTAGACACCGTCATATATGCTGAGAAAAGAAAGCAGCTGTTGTCATTGCGATGTGTTTGACATCTTAATTTGTTTTCATAATGATCAAGCTGAAAGGCAAGGAGAAGAAAGTATATGAGGATGGAAGTATGAAGACCTAAGTTAATGTCTTTGTTACAGACACACTTCTCAGCTGTGTGATGTTCATAAGGGGCCTAAATCTCTTTGAGCTTCATTTTTCTTATCTAAAAGATAAAGAGTTTGAAAGAGATTACTCATAATGTCTTTTTCAACACTAATGTTCAATTATTTTATTTTAAAAGAGTACGCACTTTCGTTAAAATCTATAGAACTATACAACACAGATAGTGAACTCTAATGGGCCTAATTATGTATATTAGTTAATAACAATGTATCAATATAGGCTCATCAATTGTAACAAATGTACCACACTACCATCACCCTGTTCTCTCTCATGAACAAGTGGATATACAGCAAAATCATCATATTTTACAAAAAAGGAGGTATATATAAAATTATGAAAATGTAGAAACAATACTGAGAACTGTCAACAATTACTCAGATTAGTTATTTCTTTTGGGCACACATATGTCATGTGGATATATATCTGAGTCCTCAGGAGAGAGCTCATTAGAGAATAAAACCTAAAGAAAAGTGTTTTGGAAACAATGCATTCTAACCTGTAAGAAAATACTTCTCAGAACACTTTCATTCCCACTGCACAGTGAAATAAGTGGTACCAAATAGGAACAGCCACAATGCCCATCAAAAATTTGGCCATAAGATGGTCAGAGAAGAAGAAGAAGAAAAAGAAGAAGAGAGACAGAGACAGAGACAGAGACAGAGAGACAGACAGAGAGACAGAGAGACAGAGACAGAGATCTGAAAAAGCTGAAGCAAATGCCGATGTCTAGCAAACATTCACATTACAGAGAGAGAGAGAGAGAGAGAGAGAGAGAGAGAGAGAGAGAGAGAGAGAGAAGAAAGAAAGAAAGAAAGAAAGAAAGAAAGAAAGAAAGAAAGAAAGAAAGAAAGAAAGGAAGGAAGAAAGAAAGAGAAAGAAAAGAAAGAAAAAGACATCAACAAACAGAAAGACTAGTTTCTAAGCACATGATTACACCCAGAAACATAGGGGATAGATGATTATTTGGAGAGGCTAATATTCTGAAATTTTATGGTGGGTAATAAAGTAAATGAAATAAGAGTTATATATTCATCTCTCACTCTCAAGTTGGGTAGTTCACATTAATGAAGAGAAGATGGCTTAAAACGTCCAGACTGTGGAAACTTCACTTTGGTCATGTGTTAGTTTGAAGCTTTATAGAATTTGTAGCTGTGAGCTGCTGGAAGTCTTACCAAGGAGCTTCAGGAGTTACATGTTCTGTAGTAGTTCCGAGACATCTCAGGATGCTATAAGCTACTATTGAAGGTCACTTCGGCAATAAACACAATTCTTTGGATCAGAAATCTGACAATCAGAAGGGAATTAAAAGCCCAAGATCTAGTTAAAAATCCATATATCTGTGGTCACCAAAATAGAGAGTGGCTCTTTTGGATAAGTGTAAGGTGGAAAGATATCCTATATATGTATGCTCTTTTCTAAGAATGTCTGATATACTAAAGCAAATGCTATAGAATTATACAATAGAACTTATATACCTTTACTCAATATTACCAATGATGTATATGCAAACAAACTCCTAGAAAACCTTGGATTCCTGGTTTTAGATATCAAAATAACATATAAAAAAAAAGCATATTCGACCCTTTCAGGATTATCTATCAAAGGTACAATTCTAAGGCCTTCTGCTATGATCTGAAAGTCTGTGCCTCCTCAAAATTCATATATTGAAATCCTAATGCTGACGTGATGATGCCTGGAGATGGGGCCTTTGGGATTTGCTTATGTTCTACCCCCAGGAGTCGGACTAGTACTCATATAAAAGAGGCCCCAAAGAGCTCCCTCACTCCTTCTCTCATGTAAGAATAGAAGAATTCTTTGATTCCAAAGAGGGCCTTCACTCAATTATGCTGGCACCCTGATCTCAGATTTCCAGCCTCCAGAACGGTAAGAAACAAATTTGTGATGTATGTAAGCCCCTTAGTTTGCGGTATTTGTTATAGCAGTCTGAATGGAGTAAGACACCTTTCAAAGTGGTAAATGTTTAATCTTAAGCAAGTCAGTGCAGAGATTTGGAGTTAAATGTTTTTATTTCTCTTCTCTCCTGTAACTCTACTATAATACAATAAACAAGGTTGTTGGTATTTTTTTTTTAATGGAAAGGAGATTTTTATTTCAGTGAGAATTGTCCTAGAAGATCTGAAAAAGCTGAAGCAAATGACGATGTCTAGCAAACATTCACATTACAGAACTCAGATAGGAATCTGAGCTATCAGGAATATTAAAAGGGAGAATTGAGGATCTATAGCCAAGAAAAGAAAATTGAATTAGAATTCAACAAGAATCTCTAAGTATTTGGCCTCAGGCCCAGCAGAGAGCATGGTTGAGGTTCCACACTAAAGTAAAGCTAGAGATATAGTCTGAATAGTAAGTTTCTCTGCCTTTGCCCTTCTTTCAACTCTCAACACTGGCAGTCAGATTTTTGTTTGCTTGTTTTTTTCACTAAGAGTAGATGTTAGAATAGTCTTCTTTAGTCATTGATCTAAGAGAAATAACCTGCAAATTATACAGTAATACATTTGGGCTCTCCCACTGCAGGCTGGGTTCCCACTAACAACTCTGCAGTAGAACTTAATGGTAGATAAACCATGCATCCTTTACCGAAAGCTGTGAATTTGCTTTTCACTCTTAAATATTGACTGATAACATAGGATTACCAATATTTAAAGAAAACTGTCCACATCAAAGGCAAAAGCTAAAACAGAAAGAAAAAAATGAAGGAAACAGACAACACAGATTCAGGAAAAATAGCCGTTAATACTCTAATATTTTTAGAGAGATGGCAGAAATTATTACATAAATAAAACAATTCCAGCATTATATATAAAAGGAACACACAGAGAAAAAAGAAGAGTCATATAATTATTAGACTGGGTTTATGTGTTTTGAGGAGGAAGACCACAGAGGTCAAGTGCCATTCTCATCACATTACATTAAGTGTACAGACTATGAACATGACTTCATCAGCACTGATATTCACCTTGATCACCTAGCTGAGATAGAGTTTGTTAAGTTTCTCTACTCTAAAGTTACTTTTGCTTTCTTCTCATACTGTGTTCTGAGGAAGGAGGTCACTATGCAGAGCTCACACAAACAGCAGGGAATTAATATTCTTACCTCCATAAGGGTGAATTGTCTACATTAATTATATGGAATTCTGTTATATAGGAGATTTATCTAGTCATCTCAAGTTATTAATTTATTCAATCATTTTGATATATCAGTATGAATTTATAGATATTTATTTTATACTATGGCTTATAAGTCAATGCTACTTTATTTTGTTATTCAAAAGGTTCCAGCTTTGGCTATTAGGAGCTCTTTCAATTGGTTTCAGTGTTACTTTGAAATACTTGTGATTTTTTTTTGAAGGATTATTGCATCTATGTTCATGATATATATTGCTTCTAATTTTTTTGTCTGTATTTTTTTTAAATCAATTTTGGTATTAGGATCATGCTAGCATCAAAGTATAATTTACAAAGTGTTGCCTCTGTCTCTATATTCTAGACCAGATTGTAGAAGATCGATGTAATTTCTTCATTAAATAAGTGATAGAACACACCAAGAAAACTTTCTCTGTTGTGTGCTTTTTCTTTTTTTTTGTAAATTATAACTTTTTATTAGTAAGATTTCTTTAATACATATGTCAATTCAAAAAATTTATTTTTTGTGGGAATTTTAGTAGCTATGTCTTTCAAATAATTGATTCATATCATCCAAGTTATCAAAATTGTCAGCATAAGGTTTTTTATGGTATTCCATTATGAAACTTTTTTTTAGTTTTCATAGAATCAATAGAAATAACCCCTATTTTATTTCTGATATTGGTAATTTTTATCTTCTATTTTTATTTTTGTTTGTTTTTTATTTATTTAAATTTCTCTATATTTTTATTATCTGCTTTTCTCTTCATGCTTTAGGCTTAGATTGCTCTACTTTTTCTAGTTTCCTGTAGTGGAAGCTTAGGTCATCGATTTTAATCTTTGTTATTAACATAATGGTATAAATTTCTTTGTAAGCTCTGCTTTCACTGAATTCCACAAATTTTGAAAAGTTGTATATCATTTTTATTTAGTTCAAAGTATTCTTAAATTTATCTTCAGACTTTTTCTTTGACATATGTGTTATATAGAAAGGTATTGTCTTATCTCCAAGTATTCGAGGGATTTTCCAGCTATCTTTCTGTTACTAATTTCTAGTTTAAATTCCTTGTCTGAGAACATAGTTCATGTGATTTCTATTTGCTTAAATGTGTCAAAATTTGTTTTCTGACCTAGAATATGGTCTATTTTTGTGAATTTTCTGTATAAGCTTGGGAAGAATATGCATTTTGCTGTCTTTAGATGGAGTATTCTATGAGTCTATTATATCAACTGGAAAGATAGTGCTGTTTAGTTCAAATATGTTCTTTGTTGAAACAGTAGTACCTTGTTGAAACATCTTCTAGCACATCCTGTAAGCATTAAAGCTGTTCAGAACAGTTTTTAGAGAATGGAGAACATACTTTGTAATGCAGGTAGTAGAGACTGAAAATGCATATTCATATGCATACTAAATTACCACCTGCTTGAACTATCAGTTCTTGAAAGCTCTATTAAAGTTTACAACTGTAATAATGGATATATCTATTTTTCCTTGTAGTCCTATCAGCATTTGCCTTATAGACATTGATATTCTGTTGTTAGGTTGTTTAGTATTACTATACGTTCTTGAAGATTCTACCTCTTTATTATTATTTAATTCTCCTATTTAACCTGGATAATTTCTCTTGTTCTGAACTCTGCTTTGTATGTAATTAATATATCTCCTCAGCTATCTTTGATTAGTAATAACAAGCCATATTTTCCTCTATGCCTTACCTTAAACCTATTATCTTTATGTTATTTTTTATGTGTGTAGAATTTGTAGTTTGATCTTTTATATCCCCTTGACAATTTGTTTTTCAATTTATATATTTGGCCATTCAAATATAAAGTTATTATTGATGAAAACTAAATGAATATCCACAATGTTTATAACTCTTTTTTATTTGTTGCATTTGTTTTTTGTTCTTTCCACCATCTACTTATCCTAATTTTTTTTTGACTTCCTTGGTTTAAATTAAGCTTTTTATATGAGTCAATTAACTCTCTTCTTTTTGTATCAACTCTACATTAAGAACATTAGTGTTTACCCTAGAATTTCCAATATTTTAAATAATCTGCAAGCACTTTTAAATAACCCTATACTGCATCCTGCATAATTTGGCTATCTTATAATGTAATATTCCTAATTTATTTATTTTATCTATTATAACAATGCTGTCATTCATGTCACTTATCTATAGTTTTTAATAATCCCATACATTGTTACTATTACTATTTTAAATGAAATGTTATGTTTCCAATAAATTAAGAATAATAAAAATAAAATATCTTACTTTTATTCATTTCTTAAGCTCTTATTTTCCTTATGTTGATCTGAGTTTCTGATATATTATTTCCTTAATCACTGAAGAAATTCTTGTAACATTCCTTGCAGTACAGTGCTTCTGGTAAGGCATTTTCTGTTGTATATATGATGAATTTTTTATTTCTCTATGTAGATGAGTAATTTCACAGGATGTAGAATTCTGAGTTTATGATTTTCTCTTTTAACATCTTAAATATTACACTTCACTCACTTCCTGCTTTCATGGTTTCTGATGAGAAGTCAGCTGTAATTCTAACCTGTGTTCCACTGTGGGTAAGTTGTTTCACCCATCCTTTGGCTTATTTCAGGGTTTCTTCTTTGTCTTTGATTTTCCTCATTTGATTTTCTGCAGCAAGTACCCAAAAGAAATAACAATATCTACACTAACACTTGTACACAAATGTTTATAGTAGCATAATTTATAGTAGCCAAAAAATAAAAACAACACATCTGTGATGAATGAATTTTAAAAATGTGATATATTCATACAGTGAAATGCTATTTGACAATAAAACAATGAAGTACTTATACAAGATATAACATAGATGTACCTTTAAAACATATTAAGTAAAATAAGCTAGTCACAAAAGACTCCATATGGTATAATCTCTTTTACATAAAATATCCAGAAAGGCCAATCCATAGAGACAGAAAGTAGATTAGTAGTTGCCTAGGGTTAGGGAAAAAGATTAATGATAAGTTAATGTAAACAGGAGCAGGGGTTCTTTTTGAGTTGACAAAAATTTTCTAAAATTAGATAGTGGTGGTAGTTATACAACTCTATGTATGTGCTAAAAACCACTGAGTTGTCTAATTTAGGTGAATTTAATGGTCTATACATTATTTATCAATAAAGATATGATAAAATACATTTGTATGAGTCATTTAGTACTATTTAAATGTTATTTTAAATTTTACATGTTATAATTTTATTTAATTTTTGTGGTAAAATAAAAAGTGACTACAGAAAACCACATAAAACAAATACATAGCTTAGTAAATTATTATGACAAATATCCTTTTAATAATTACTATGCCAAGAAATAGAATTTTGTCTACTAACTAAATACTGATTGTGTACTTCATCTTAATCATAGCCTTTCAAATGTGACCACTAGCCTAAATTTTATATTCATCACTTACTTAGGTAATTTTTATTACATCTCCTGCACACACAGAACATTGATGGACGTATGTTAAATGGTAAAAAGAATCAATTGAAAGTGCTCCTAATGGCCAAACTGGAACCATCTGAATAATAAAATAAATAAAGTAATATTGAATCACAATCCATTTTATAAAATATATATCTTCGAGCCCTCACTGATATAAATAAATGATTGGATAAATAATTAAATGCAGAAGTATAGACAAATCTATGCAGAACAATATTAAATAATTTATGTAGATAGGTCACATTCATGGAGATGAAATGTAATTCCTCACTTCTTAAGTGTGGGCTTTACATAGTGACTATTTTTCCAAATAGTATGGAATGAAAAAAGGAGAGAACAAAGTAACTTGTGAGTGTTAAAACCTGACAAGCACAATCTCAACCAGTTAAACAAAGTCAAAATAACACTAATAGTTATGATAATAGCACGCACCATTTATATAATAAAAGGACAATGCCACTATACTTCTGTGGTCATCCTTTCAAAATCACATAAACAATTTAATAATGAGAAAATAGACTAATTCTAATTCATAAACATCCTGTGAAATATCTGACAACTACTCCTCAAAACCTAAGATTATCAAAAAACAAGAAAAGTCAGAAAACTGTCTCAACCAAGAGGAGCTTAAGGAGATATGACAACTAAATGTAATGTGATATTCTGGATGGGATCCTGTAACTAAGAAAGACATTAAAGGAAAATTAAGGAAATCTGAATAAACTATGAACTTTAGTTAATAAGAATTTACCAATATTTGTTCATTAACTATGAAAAATTTACAATATTAAGGTAAGATGTTAATAGGGGAAACTGGGTATGGGATGTATGGACACTGTACCTTTTTTTTTTTTTTCAATTTTCTCTAAATCTAAAATGGTTCTAACATTAAAAAGAAGTTTATTTAAAAAAAAAACTGAATAGAATGGGAACTTACATGATCCTATATTGTTTTCTTTTGCTTTGACTTTTACTTCTTTTATCTCTCTTCTGTATGGAATATCAGCTCTTTGGAAGTGAGAATTGTGTCTCTTTTATTCACTGAGTTGGGTACTGACACAATCCGTGTGATAAATAAATATATAGTGGATGAAATCTTGAAATGCCCTCCTCACTTCAAACTAGGCTGCCCCACTAGTCTAACAAATAGTTTTCCTTCTCTTTTGTAAATCTTGCCTCCTTATCCTTGTCTCACTTTTCCCAAATAATTCCCACAGCTCTTTTATTCAATTGCCATAACCATTTTCCTACCAACTTAAAAAAGAAAGCCTTAGACAACAGACCTTGGCCTACTGGTTTTAAAATATGCCTTTATTTTTCCCATACAGAGCCATGGGAATACAAATGAATTAATAGAAATCTGAACCTCCACCTACCATTTTTAAAACTTCTTTTTGAAAAATGATTTGGATTCTATACAACTGTAAAATTGTGGACATAGAATTTAATTAATAAAGCCTCACTCCAGAGCTCAAATTTTAACAAATACATGCCATTTAGATCAAATAGTTTGGTGACAATTTTGTTATGGTCTTTCCTCTAAAAATATAAAGGGAATTAAAGTTCTTGGTTTTCTTTTTTTTTTTTTTTCAAGAATGTTATAGATTATGGATGTTGAGGAACTGTCTTGAATATTCTGCCTTCTGTCCTGAATATGAGTCTCCTCTGATGTCTACCGTCCAACAGTGTTTTTAAGTGCTCCAAATCTCTAATGTGTCGTGTTTTAACAGAAAAATGCTTCCTCTCTTGTATCATTTGAAATTGATTTCTTAAGACCTATCCTTTATCTTTTTCCCCATTGTGGGAAATTCTCGGTTGCTTTCTTTTTCCCATATAACTTTACTCTACCTTCTAAATGACTCTCACTGTTTATTTAGCCTCTCATCTGCAGAGCATTTTGATGCACATGGCATAATATTCGTATATCCTGGCTTCATTATAACTCACTGGAGAGCCTTTCCTCTATTTTCACAGAGAGCCTTATCTTGAGTCGAGCACCACTGTGCCTCCTGTACCCAGACAACATCATCTTCTTATGTTGTGCTTTATATCAGGGTGGTTGTGGATTTCTGCTGCTGCTAGTCTATACATTGCCTCATTCCTCTGTTGAAATTTTCTCCAAATTCCCTGATTAAAGTTCTCTGCATGATATGCCTAAAGTAGTTTCTACTGACTAGATCTCAACAATTAAAAATATTTATCTATATTTCAAATATTCCTGAACTTTTAATGAATACTTTTGTAATTTTTATTGTAGAAGTTCAGTAAATGTTTTTTTTGTTTGTTTGTTTTTGTTTTTTTGTTTTTTGATTAGGGCAATAACTTAGATGAAAAAAGATTATGAAAATAGGTAGATTACTAATTATAGATACCATAAAACAAGAAGATCTTAATCTACCTAAGGAAAGAATACCTCTGGCTAGAACTACATGTCAAATACTTTGGAATATAATACTTACATTTTCTTTAACTCATCAGACTCAACATCATAAACCCTTCAATGTAACATTCTCTAGTAAGTCTCTCTCCCCTTTCTTTCTACCTTCACTTTACACACATTTATACTCACTCTGATTGTGGAGCCTAAAGTTAGCCTTGACAAATATTGCCATCTTTTCCTTCTCTGAGATCTTTTCCAAAATGAACAAATTTAACTTCAACCCCTGGTCAGGTGAGTGCAGTCACTTTTGGAATAAATGCAGCCACTTTCAGTTCAGTGATGAGATATCTTGAAAATATAAATATGTCTAAGTTCAGAAGGCAAAATGGTGGCTACCCTTCCAGCCCTTGTTATGGCACCAGGACTGAGAGGAAACATGGTGGAGTGAGAGATGTCCTCAGATCTCTCCCCCTGAAACATCAATAAGCTGAACATCTAAAACTCAACAAAAAACACACAAACAGCACACCAGCATGCCTGAGTGTGGGATATGTGTATAAGAGCTACCACAGGTCAGAACTCTGGGTGTTGGGTGGTAAACTGGGAGAAATAAAGAAGCTGCCTTCAGAGCTCCCTATAGGAGGAGGTGGAGGGGTGAAGTGTGGCAATTTCCCTGATCAGCCTGCCTGGAAGTGCCGGTACTTCTAGCAGCTGGCAGCAGGGCCCAATCATCAGGGCAGAAAACAGAGAAGCGGGATGGGACAGCAGAGGAACAACAGTTGATCTTTATTCACCCTGGTTCCAAAACCGAGGCTGTGCTGCAGCCTTCAACCCCCAACCCACAGGGCCCCTGCCCCCATACCCTCTGAGATTGAACACTGCAGAGCCTCAGGGAAATCTAAGCAAATGCTACAAAAATTGTTGCTAACACTGACAGGGACTGAAACAGAGAGTAGCAAGTGTGATTAAATATCTACAAGAAAATAAAAATTTAGGCTTTATATAAAGCAGGGATCCAAGAGGCTTAGACACCACCTAAGTGCCTTCTTTGCAGCAGGCTAAAATAAGACCTTTATATAATAAATCTTTCTGGAAAAAAAATAAAACAACAACAACAAAAAAAAACAGAATACACTTCCATTAATCTGAGGTACAGAAATAGTCCATTAAACACCATGAACAACCAAGGTGATAAGGCAGCTCAGAAAGAAAGAGAAAAATCTCCAGAAAATAAGCTTACAGACATAGAAATATGCAACTTAAATGACAGAGAATTTAGGATGGTATTTCTGAAAAAATTCAATGAGATCCAAAACAACTCAAATCAACAATTTCCGGAATTGAAAAAATAACTAGATGAGCAGAGCAAAGAGATTGAAACCCTCAAAAAGAACCAAATACAGCTTCCAGAGATGAAGAACACACTGCAAGAGTTGAAAAATGAAATTGCCAGCTTGAGAAAGAGAGTCGGCCAAATGGAGGAAAGGACCAGTGATATCGAAGACAGAAATCTAGAAATAACTCAGAAGAAAGAAGAGAGAAACCTAAGAATGAAAAATAATGAAAGAGAAATACAAGAACTAGATGATACCATCAAGAAAGGAAACATAAGAATAATGGGTGTTACTGAAGGTGAAGAAAAGAAGCAGGGACTAGAAAACATTTTCAGACAAATAGTGGACAAGAATTTCCCAAATCTAAGGAAGGAGCTGAAGTTTGGAATTCAAGAAGTCAACAGAACACCCAAGCATCTCAACCCAAAAAGGCCTTCACCAAGACACATCATTTTAAAGTTATCAAAAATCAATGACAAAGACAGAATTCTCAGGACAGCCAGGGAAAAGAAGATGGTAACATATAAAGGAAAACCCATTAGATTATCGTCGGACTTCTCAGTGCAAAAATTATAAGCCAGAAAGGAATGGAATCAAATATTTAAACTATTAATTGAAAGGAAATACCAGCCTAGAATAATGTATCTAGCTAAGCTTTTCTTCTATATATGAAGGAGAAATTAAGACCTTTCCAGACATACAAAAATTGAGGGAATTCTCCACTATGAAGCCTGCACTACAAGAAATACTGAAAGGTGTCATCTCATCTAAAACAAAATAACAAAACAAAACAAAAAAATACATAATTAGCAGTAAAGTGACTATCAAGCAAATAGAAGCAGAGGAGTGCAACTTTTACTAAGAATGGGGCATTATAAGCTTAAATAATAAGAAGAGAATTGCTATAGCAAGATAGTAATGAACATTCAGCATACATAGGGATAAATTGAGATAACGATGACTGAAAAGGGGAGGATTCAAAGATCCAAATTCGCAAAGGGGAAAGGAGATAAGTTACGCACAGAAGAAAATAAACGACTGTATATAAATAACTATCTTTTGCATATTTGTGATGGTAACCACACACCAAAGATTCAGAACTGAAATATTTAACATAAAACAAGAGCTAGAGGCAAAACCCACAAAAAACAACCAAAATAAACAGAAACACAAAGACAAAGAAGCAGTGGAAACACTGATCTACCAGAAAGCAAAAGATAAAATGGCTATAAGAAGACCTCATATTTCAATGATCACCCTAAATGTAAATGGATTGAACTCACCAATAAAAAGGCACAGAGTTGCAGAATAGATCAAAAAACAAAATCCAACCATATGCTGTCTCCAGGAGACACATCTCAGCTCCAAAGATAAATATAGACTCAAAGTGAAAGGGTATAAAATGATATTTAAAACAAATGACGTTCAGAGAAAAGCGAGAGTAGTGGTCTTAATATCAGACAAAATAGACTTCAAAATAAAAAAAGGTAAAGAAAGATATTGAGGGATATTTCATAATTATGAAAGGAATCATGCACCAAGAAGACATAACACTTCTTAATATCTATGCTCCCAATCAGGGAGCCCCGAAATATGTAAGAAAATTACTAACAGAACTAAAGGGAGAAACAAACCGAAACACTATCATAATAGAGGACCTAAATACCCCACTGTAGGATATGGACAGATCTCCAAACAGAAAATCATTAAGGAAATAACATCCTTAAATGACACATTAGATCCACTGGACATAATTGACATTTACAGAACCTTCCATCCCAAAACAGTTGCTTATACATTCTTCTCTAGTGCACATGGAACATTCTCAAGAATCGACCACATACTGGGACACAGAAATAGCCTCAACAAATATAAGAAGGCTGAAATCATATGAACCATATTCTCTGATCATAATGCTTTGAAACTAGAGATCAACTGCCAAAAGAAAGTGGGAAGAACCACTAATACATGGAGATTAAGAAACATTCTACTGAAGAATAACTGGGTCAGGGAAGAAATAAAAAGAGAGATCAAAAGATACATAGAAACGAATGACAATGATAGTACAACATATCAAAACTTTGGAGACACGGTAAAAGCAAGCGGTCATAAGAGGAAAGTTCATATCATTACAGGCCTATCTCTAAACACAAGAATGAGCCCAAATAAACAACCTAATGCTTCATCTTAAAAGAAATAGAAAAAGAAGAAGAAATGAGGCCTCAAGTCAGCAGAAGAAAAGAAATAATCAAAATTAGATCAGAAATAAATGAAATTGAAAACAACAAAATAATAGACAAAATAAATACAACAAGGATGTGTTTTTTTGAGAAGATTGATAAAATTGACAACCCCCTGGCTAGACTCACTAAAGAAAAAAGAGAAAGAACATAAATAAACAAAATCAGGGATGAAAGAGGAGAAATTAAGACTGACATGGCAGAAATTCAAAGGATCATGCAAGAATACTATAAAAAAGTAAATAATAGCAAATTTAATAATCTAGAAGAAAAAGTCTAGTACTTAGAAAAATACAACCTTTCTAGACTGAATCAAGAAGATCTGAAAATCTAAATAGACCAATCAGCAGTATGGAAATTGAAACAATCATCAAAAACCTGCCACAAAGTAAAAGTCCATGACTAGATGACTTCACCAGAGAATTCTACCAAGCATTCAAACTCTTCCAAAAAATTGAACTCATTTTATGAGGTCAATATTACTCTGATAACAAAACTGAGTAAAGATAACATTCAAAGAAAGAAAACTACAGACCAATATCTCTCATGAATACAGATGCAAAATCCTAAGTAAGATACTAGAGAACCGAATACAGCAACATATTAAAAAGATTATACACCATGATCAAGCGGACTTCATTCCAGGGGCACAGGGATGGTCCAATATATGCAAATGAATTATTGTGATACACTACATAAACAAATTAAAAAATAAGAATCATATAATCATATCAATAGATGCAGGAAAAGCCTTCAGCAAGATACACCATCCATTTATGATCAAAACACTTAATGAATTTAGAATAAAAGGAAAGTACCTTAACATCATAGAGGCTATATATGACAAACTCTCAGCCAATATTATACTTAATGGTGAAAAACTAAAAACTTTCCCTCTAAGATCAGGAACAAGGCAAAGCTGTCTACTATTGCCACTGTATTCAGTATAACATTGAAGGTCCTAGCGAGTGCAATCAGACAAGAGAAAGATATAAAAGGCATTCAAATAGGAAATGAAGAAGTCAATCTGTCACTATTTGTGGATGACATGATTCTCTATATAGAAAACCCTAAAGACTCCACAAGAAAGTGTCAGAAAAAGAAGTGGAAAATTCCTTTCGCAATTGCAACAAAAAAGAATAAACTATCTAGGAATAAATTTCATGAAACATATGAAGGACCTGTATAATGAAAACTACATGACCCTATTAAATCGAAAAAGCTATAAGGAAATGGAAAGATATTCCATGTTCTTGGACTGGAAGAATCAACATGGTTAAAATGACCATATTACCTGAAGCATTATACAGATTTAATACAATCTCCATCAAAATCCCATCTGCATTTTTTTAAATAAGTAGAACAAAAAATCATCAAATTTGTATGGAAGCACAAATGACCCTGAATTGCCAAAGTCATACTGAGAAATAAGAATGAGGCTGGAGGCATCACTCTGCTCTATTTCAAATTATACTACAAAGCAATAGTAATCAAAACAGCATGTTATTGGCAGCAAAACAGATACACAGACCTGTGGAACAGAATCGAGAGTCCAGAAATAAACCCATATATATATATATGAGCAATTAATTTTCGACAAAAATTCCAAAAACATACAGTGGAGAAAGGAAAGCCTCTTCAATAAATAGTGCTGGGAGAATTGGAAGGCCACCTGGAAAAGAATGAAACTAGACTGCTATCTATCACCACACACAGAAATTAACTCAAAATGGATTAAAGACCTGAATATAAGACTGGAATCAATAACATACATAGAAGAAAATAGGAACTAAACTCAAAGACCTTGGACTTAAAGGAGGTTTTATAAATTTGACCTCAAAGACAAGGGAAATAAAAGCAAAAATAAATGAATGGGACTACAGCAAACTAAAAAGCATCTGCTTAGCAAAAGAAACCATCAACAAAGTAAAGAGACAACCATCTGAATGGGAAAATATATTTGTAAGCATTGCCTGCAGCAAGGGCCTAATATCCAAAATATACCAAGAACTCATATGACTCAATAACAACAACAATGAAAAAAAAACAAACAATCTAATCAAAAAATGGGCAGAGTACCTGAACAAACAATTCTCCCTAGAGGGACATACTGGGTTTTTACATCAAAGACTTAAAAACCTATGTCCGATAAGATATTATTTGAACACTGATGTTCATAGAAACCCTATTCACAGGGGCCAGGATATGGAAGGAACTGAAGTGTCCTACGATAGATGATTGGCTAAAGAAGCTGTGGTACATATATACAATGGAATATTACTCAGCCATAAGAAGAGATGAAATACTGCCACTTGTGACAACATGAAAGGACTTTGATATAATCATGCTAAGGAAATAAGCCGGACTGAAAAAGTTGAAAATCACATGATATCACTTCTATGTGGGATATTAACCTAAAAGCAACAAATCAATAGTACAGAGACTCGGAGACATGGACAATGGACTAGTGGTTACCAGAGATTAGGAGGTGGGGGAGGTGGGAAGACGTAGACAGGGTAAAGGGGGTCAAGTATAGGGGATTTGGGGGAGTGTGAAGTGGGTAGAGGTGACCAAATATATAGTAGCTGAAAGCAACTGGACTCTAGGTGGTAATCACATGATAGAATATATAGATGTCAAATTATAATGCACACCTAAAAATTATATAATTGTATTAACCAATGTTACCCCAATAAACTTAAAAAAATTAAAAATAAATAAGTATGTCTAAATTCATTGCATTAGTTGGAGCTATAGTGCTTTATTTGCTTAAATTTATTTACTATTTACCAGGGGAGCTGCTCACACAAATTCACAAGCCTCTGACTTAAAGCATCATAAAGAACTTGATAAAAGAAATGGACACACACTGCTAGTTATCATTAAA
The DNA here is from genome assembly GCF_000151845.1 of Pteropus vampyrus. Lineage (NCBI taxonomy): Eukaryota > Metazoa > Chordata > Mammalia > Chiroptera > Pteropodidae > Pteropus > Pteropus vampyrus. The sequence goes on from NW_011888982.1 coordinate 1,984,560, forward strand.
ATAATTAGATGAGATAAACTTTTCTGGGCATAAAAATGTTAACTTAAGGCATTCATAAAACATTTATAATCTCTAAAGCATTTCTATCATACTGACAATGTTGAAGATCTGGTCAAAGATGTTTTATATTCTTTACAAAATTATATTTCGGTGGTCAGATATGGAATATTTTGTATTGTCTAATAATGATTATAAAATATTTTTAATTTTACAACAGAAATCAGTTTATATTTAACAATATAAAATATTTAATTGAAAGAATTATAGTTTATAAAAAGGAGAGAATGCACACTTGTTTTTAAGGTGATATAACTCAAAAACTGTCAGGAACACAAAACCATAATTACCATTATTTTTATTAATAAACGAGTATCAAATATTCTATGTACACATAACATTCTCTTGGACAAAAAGTTATACTAGAGGCTCTATTTTCTCCTTGCAGAGTTTATAGTTTAAGATGACAGCACCCACAAAACAAAGTAGTAATATTCTGAAGGCATGCAATGTAAGATATTATCAGATGCTTGTGATAGACAATAAGTAATGTATGCTTTATTTTGGTATTTTTTACACTCTGTCCCTACAATTAATCATGCTCTATATATTCAAGAACTATAAAATATTATGCTTATTGAGTAACAAATAACTATGACTCTATCAAATAAATTTCAAAACCGTTACTATTTTTCTGTTTAAACCCACTGATTATATATGTGTGTGTGTGTGTGTGTGTGTGTGTGTGTGTGTATATTA